>NC_088980.1:132118770-132452936 GCF_963932015.1 Anas acuta
CTCTCCCCAGTCTTTTCAAAATGTAGCCAAAGTGATCTTTCTTATGCATAAATTTAATCTTATCTTTTAAGCACACATCCTGAAGTTTCCAACACCGGTCTTTCCCTAATTGCACTTTCCTGTTCTATACAACTTTTTCCTGATTACCCCATCAATTAAAAACATTACTTTTAAGAAGTCCTCAAGAAATTACTTGTGGGGAGGGAAACTAATGGTGAGTACAAATTCAGTTCAAGGGTACTAAACGCATAATAATGCACTTCTTGTACCTAGTGTTTACATTAAGGCATGTTATTGAATATCTAACTGACTCAGAGCCCAAATAAATGTAATTTTAACTTATCTTTGTCTGTGAATAACTTAATACATCAAACTGATGTTTCCAGACTGCCAAGAGCATTGTTTGTGCTAAATAAATAACACTAAACCAGACTGCTACAAATTTTTACTGTGATGTTTTGCACTTAGAATATCATCTGTCAAAAGATTGCTCTCAAAGCACTTTACAGACATTAACTAATTAGGCCTAATGACACTTCTCTGGAAGCAGTGAAGTGTAATTAATTCCCTTTTGTAAAAAGGGAATTTAAGGCACAGAAAGATCAAATGATTTTTCCAAGGTCATGAAGAATGTTACAGAAGATGTCGGAATATAACCCAAACAGTCTGACTCTTCAAGACTGTGCTTTAGGCACAGGAACACAGCTATCAGCTGTGTGAGGAGGGCAGCTCTTCCTTTCCTTTCTTTGTTATTACAGAAGTACAGGAAATTAATTGTCACGCAGACATGCTTTCATTAATTCCACACTAATGGCCTGCAAAGGGTGCCTGTAATAATCCATTAGGAAGGAAGTTATTTGCCTCATCCAAGTTTTGTGTGTAAACAGCAACAAAGAAATTGTATTTCCAAATTGTCACTCTACTGAGAGCAAAGTATTGCACATGTTATCCATTTTTATTGATAATGTCATTTTCTATTTATTGTATAGGGGTTTTTGGTGATGGTAGTGTTTTTTCTTTCTTTCTTTAACCTGGATAGTTGTATTTGTTAGTTAAATCTTATGATGACAAGACAAAGAAAACAGAATTCATGCTTATATGTAAGAGATTACCTCCATAATTTCTGGATATGCAAATTCATACCTTAGCTTTTATTACAAACTTTGAGGATTTGTTTTAATATTTTTTGTAACTTCAGCTTTAAGGTTGGAGTATTTCCTGACCTCCACTGAGTCAGCATTGGTTAAAAGGAAGAGGAGGCAGGTATTCCCTATCTATAGGTAACATGTAAAGTATTCTTAAAAAAATAAATAAATAAATAAAAAGTGAAGTAAGAGTTCTGGTTTAGAAGATAGATCCCCCTTGGTGTCTGTTTAAATCCCTAAGGGTCTCCTCTACCTAGATTATATTACAAGTAAGATAAGTATATATGGTGAGACTTTCAAAAGTGTTTAACCATATGGGTAGGTCTTTGAGAGGTCTTTTAATGAGTGAAGTCACCTATGTCCCACTGGATGAAGAATAAAGACAGGGAATGGGCAGCTCTATAGAGATATGCCACACAACTCTTTTTTAATATCTTTGTGCCTTCAGTTTTTGGCTGGCTATTTTAACCCACTCATAATAAAATTGATATAACCAAGCAAAAAAGAATAAAATATGCTGAGCAGAAACCCCTCTGTCTGTCTATCTCCGTAGCTACTCTGCCAAAGTATAAGAAAATAGAGACTTGATCTTTAAGGCTCTGCTGATGAAAAGCAATTGAATGTAAGTTTTTTTCTTTTTGACACACTTTTTATATATTCCCAATGTTAACTGTCTTGCTGGGTATAATAAGTTCGTACAAAATAGCAAACAGCTATTGATGGAAGCTATAGTTGGACTTGCTGAAGTAGGATCTGCAGGGATCTTCATGTTACAACTTGGTAGAATTTGCACCTCACTTTGCACTGGTTAATCCCTAATCTAAATGTATAGCAGTGAACAAAAAGAGCAACACACAGGATGTGCCCAAAGCCAGATAAAGAAATAAATCAATACACTGCAGAAATAAAAACTTTTTGTTTAATAGATACACATTTTTATTGTATTAACTATGATGGATTTCATAGATTTAGCAGCTGAACCAGGCAACAAACTGTACATGAACCAAAAAGCAGTTTATAAAAGGTTCTCCATCTGGACAGATTTTTTTATTTTTTTTCTGTAAAGTAAGAATTTATTTTATGAGTTTATAAATTGCAGCTCTTAAACTCTTCATTGAGAAATCAACTATAACCTAACCACAGTTCTTTTAAAGACTACAAAGAAATGTTTCACTTTAAATGGATACCATTGACTTTTCCCTGCGCTGACTTCTGACAATTATTTTCCACTGATGTTGTAACTATTAGCAGTGTGGCAGCACTTGGAACCTGAGATCAAGGTACATTGCATTTGCTGTTGTTTCTGTAAAGCTTTCCTGTCCTCAGTTTGAACCTAGGTGAGTGAAAATGGCTGTTTCAGAAAATGAGATACAATCTGCAGGATTCCAGATATCCAGCAAGGCTATTACAGCTTAATATTTGAGTATCTAATTCCAAGGGCATCCAGCAACAGGCAGGGCTTAGAATGACTCCCAGCTGGCAATGCTTCTAAAAGAAACCAGACGTTGTCTTAACTTGGTTCCAAGTTTACAGATGTAATTGTGTACTGATGGCCATGTGGCTTCTTAAAAGAGTATTTAAATAATGAGTATTTAACATGTACCTTAAGGGTATTAAGCTAATCCCTTTCTCTGTTCTTGTACCCGTGTTGTCAAATCCTGATCCAAAAAAAAAAAAAAAAAAAAAAGGTGTGTTTGCTTATCCTTTCAAATGGCCCAGAAGTCTTAAATTATTGACAGTTTCTTTCTGTGCTTTTGCTATGTCTTCAGTTTCTCCCAAGATCCAGTATGACCAATTCTCACCTTAGGTTTCCTGTTTCATACTTGATCCTAAAACTGACCCTCCACAATAAGTGATCATATATGAGAGAGCACCACTGCAAGTCTTCTCCCCTCTTCTTGTTCCATCCTAAACTCCCTGTGTGATCAGAACTCTCCTGTCTGACGCTGTGTATTGGGTTTATGTGAAACGGTTTTGGTAGTGGGGTGCTGCAGGGGTGGCCTCTGTGAGCAGAGCCCAGCAGCTGCCCCATGTCAGATCAGAGCCGGCTCCAGACGGCTCCAAAAGGGACCTGCCAGAGCCAAGCCAGTGAGTGATGCTGGTTGGGCCTCTTGGAGAGCAGATTTAAGGAAGGGGGAAAACAAACAAACAACAACAACAACAAAAACTGTTGTGCAGCAGCAGCTGGGAAGTGGAGTTAGAACCAGCCCTGCAGCCCCCAGGTCAGTGCAGCAGGAGGGCAGGAGGTGCTTCAGGCACACAGCAGCAGTTCCCCCATGGCCTGTGGAGAGGCCCCTGGTGGAGCAGGCTGTTCCCCTGCAGCCCATGGGTCCCACATGGAGCAGATCTCCACACTGCAGTCTGTGGAGGAGCCCCCAGTGGAGCAGGTGGGTGTGGCCTGGAGGAGGCTGCGGCCCATGGAGAGCCCCCGCAGGAGCAGGCCCCGGGCCGGAGCTGCAGCCCGTGGAGAGGAGCCCCCGCAGGAGCAGGGGGGCTGGGGGGAGCTGCTGCCCACCCATGGGGGACCCGTGCTGGAGCAGTTTGCTCCTGGAGGATGGACCCTGTGGTACGGAGCCGTGTGGGAGCAGTTCTTGGAGAGCTGCTGCCTGTGGGCAGCCCCCGCAGGCTCGGTTCAGGAAGGACGGCATCCCATGGGAGGGACCCCACATGGAGCAGGGGCAGAGAGTGACTGAGAATGAACAGCAGAGTCGGAGTGCTATAGACTGAATGCAGCTGCCATTCCCTATTCCCCTGCATCGCTCAGGAGGAGGAGATGGAAGAGGGTGGATGGGAGGAAGGTGTTTTTAGTTTGCTTTTCATTTCTCACTGTTCTAGTCTGCTAGTGACAGGCAATAAATTATATTAATCTCCCTATGCTGAGTCTGTGCTGCCTGTGATTATAATTGGTGAGTGATCTCCCTGTCCTTATCTCAACCCCTGAGCCCTTTCCATCAAATTTTCTCCCCCTTTTCCTTTGAGGAGGGGGAGTGAGAGAACGGTTGCAGTGGAGCTCAGTTGCATAGCAGGGTGAAAACACAGGCTGGCAGCCATAATCTCCTGGACATTGCTGAGGTTGCAATCTTCGTGGAGAAGAGCCATGGTGCTCCACTGGTGCTTGTGGAGCAGCTCCTTTGCCAGTCGCACCAGGCACAACCATTAAACATTGACAAAATGGGACAGCCTGGCTTGTTGTAACCCAGAATGGGGAGTGAAAAGTGTAATGCACAATAAATGTTTGTTCATTGTCTTTTGTAAAAACAAGGAGTTCTGTTTGAGGAACGGGAGTTGTGAAAACTCCCTGCTGAAGTAAGGAGCTGTATAATGCTTGGCTAGACACTATGAAAATTCTTTTGCTTAATGTAACAAAAAAGAGACCCCCCCCCCCTTCTCTCCTTCTGCATCTCAGTTGCCTCTTTTGTTTAAAGACCCTGCTGCAAACCTCATGTAACCATCTCCTGATAAGTTGCTAAACCAGTGTATCAACATCCTGCCTTCCTGTCTCACGCTGGGCCAACATGACCAAATAAAAAAAAAGTTGAACCACAATGCCGAGGAAGACTATGGCCTTCATCTTCACGACCACCAGAGGGACAGAGACGACCCCCTAGCAACAGTGCGCGCAGTCGCAGAATATACCAGGATGTGCTGCGTAATCCCGGAATTACCAAGATATAAAAAGGGACCCTGGCGGGGGTGAGGTGCATGCCGTTGGTGGAGCAGAGACTCCCCGGCTGCCCAGCGCTGTTTTGCTTCCTGTTGCTTACTCAATAAATTCCTTCCTATTATTAATGCAATGCCCTCTGAAAATTAATTAAGGGGGCAACTTTTAACAAAAAGTATTTTGTTTCCCTTTTAGAAGGTCTAAGAGTGATTCTGAGGACCCAAGCGAAAAACACCCTCTTGCCATTCCTAGAGGACAGTCCTCTCTCTGCTGTACATGGACCCTATTCTGCGTGCTAGGGAAAAGGAAATAATAATAATTGCTCATAGAATAGGAAACCACATCTTCCAGGCCAGGAAGTTGCTAGGCTTTCCCCCCATACATTTCAGTGCAGGACTGAAATCCTTCATCCTTGGAAAATGAGTTTTTTTCATTATACTTGCATTAGTCCACCACATATTCCAGACTAGCTGAAGAGTTTGTGTAAATTCCATAGAGACCAATGAGTTAAATATCAGCTCAGAAATACACAACCTGAAAGCAGAGGCTTAAAATGGAGACAGTTTGTCAGCAGTCTCTTCACTTTCTTTTGCTAATAATATGATTGCATCGCAGTACTCGTAGCATAAACTCGTGTAATGGTGTTACTGGAATTGCTATAGAGGCATAATATATCCTAAGGTATATTTATTATAATACTAGCATTTCTGATACCCATAAATTTGTCTGTCAATTTTTCATGATGAATCTATTTTTCTCCTAGCATATGAAAGAAAGCTAGTAATTTGCTGGTTTATGTTTGTGTCTCTATCTCAGAAACAGATTAAAATTCAGACTAATATAGTGGGATTTGAATTAATGTTTGAGACTTTAATTTACCTTTCCTAAGTGTAAAATAGCAATATTTATCTATGATACATTTAATATCTATCTTTCAAAATGCTGCTATAGAAATATACAACAGTTTGGAAAAAGAAAGCATAAGAGCTTCCAAACGTGTTTCAGTTAGAAGATTATGTGAAAATACATAATATCATATCACTAATAGAGGTGCACTACAGAAAAAAAAAAAAATCAGATTAACTGCAAAGCAGATAAAAATAACTTCATTGGCCTATACTGTTGCACTTGAGTTGGATAGTATTCAGAAATCATCCTTGCTAAATATGACTGAATAATACAAATAACATCTTTTTTAGTAAAGAACTATATGGAAATCAATCTTCTAGAAAAACAGAGGCCATGACAGAATGGTGAGGTATGAACACTAAAGAAAAAGTTCAAATTAAACACTTTAAATAACTGAGCACAACATTTTTTAAATAACTGATACTTCAGGGTGTAGGTGGGATACAGCTCATCTGACATGAGCGTACGCAAAGTTAGTCTGAGTTATTATCAACTCTGGCACTACCAGACTGCCATCTATCTCCCTCATTGTAGACTAGTACTACAGGATGGGCTGAGCTGCCTCTGAGAATCATCTCTCTCACATTTTTAAAAAGGAATATGGCATACTAGCATAGACTAGTTGGTACCCATGCTTACGATGCATAAATCAAAGGGAGATGAATTATGTCTTGAAGCCTGCACATTTAATATTGATTTGAGTTTTGTCAGAAACTTCTGAGGGGACCAGACCACATCAACACAATATGATCACATCAGCAAAAATGTGGAAAATGAGACTGGTCTAAACTTGAGACTTGAGATATGCTTTTCATTATGTGGCAGAATTCCTCTAGTTCTCAAAGTGACAACTGCTGCCAGGAATGATTTTCAGCTTTCAAATTATATCTGGCAACATCTTTGCCCAGATTTCAGCTAATTATACGATGGATGTTTAAAGGTAGTTTTTAATTCCATAATGGACACACCACATGTCTTTTTTTTTTTTTTTATGAAAAGTGCTGAATATAGACCACACGCTACTTCCAGAGAGATGAATGTGGAAAAACTATAGGTGTTGCAAAGCACCTTAGTTTTACCCAATGTAGCAGCTAGGCAAATTTGATTTATCTTCAATAAGATTTTATTCAGAAGTGCTAATACACGTAGAGGGGTGAAAAATCATGGGTAAAGCATGCATACAGGCACACCCATATGCATAAATTTCAGCTACATGTAGTCCTTGGAAAGCAAGCATTAAGCTACACATGCACAGTCAAAACATAGTACACCCTGCTGGGTGAACAGCGGGACAAGCTGGAGAAGATGTCCTCAAGCAGTCAGGGTTCTTGAATTGAATCACGTTTCCCAGCTTTAACTCAGCTCATGTAACTGGTGATACCGCTCAGCTTAATAGTTGAGTCTCTAGCCAGGTTCTGAACCTTTGACCTCTACCCACATCAGGTGCCTTATCCATAGCCCAACTATTTTCTCGTTTATCTGCTTCTTCTTTGTTCTCATTGCAATGCATCTACCAGTTTTACCCATCTCTCAAGGTTGCATTGCTCAAAAGACTTCTAACTATCTACCTGTTTTCAGCCTGTGCCCATATTTCCATTTTCCTGTGCTGAGCTTGTACACCACAGGAGACCAGAGGATATCTGATACCAGATTCCAGTTCATACAAATGCCTCACAAAAGCTCAGCTTGATGGCATGTCGAACTGACTTTGCTATCAACACCCTCCAAAGGTAGGAAAATACCGGGGGGCTGTTAGCAGCACAGCCTACCTTTACTGGCCTGGGGGGCACCAAGAGCACAGCCAGCATCAAGGGATGAGTAATGAGAAAGCTTACGGCTAAGAAGAGCTATTTGGCTATGACTCTATTGGAATCTACTGGACTTTTAGTCCTTGTTCTTCTCAGAAAACTTTATTACCTCAGTACAACAGAGGAGAAGGTCTTTATTGGTATTACCTACATATCATATGGATGGAGATCTATTTGCACTTTTCCATGTCATTTGAAGATAGGGGTCCTTGAGTATCCTGCTGTCACTGTCAGCCTTCATAGAGCCTGTACTGGGCCCTGATGCCCTTTATGAACCATCCACCCTGCTTTGCCAGTAAGGCATTTCCACAGACAGGCTTCTAGAGAGGCACTGTGGTTTTTTTTTTTGGAAACCTCGCAGTTTCTATGAAAGAGCTACTAAAGAGTACTTCAAATACAGCTATCTGACACAGTTCCTGAACCAGTGCTCCATTTTCTCACATAATAAGTAGTGGAGAAAGTTTTCAGAGTGGAAGTCATGAACCTGTCCCTTTCACTGTCAAGGTCCGAGAGATGCCCAGTAACCTCTGTGACTCACTCTGATATTATAAATCAGTAGGCTGTGGTGATATTTTCAGATGCCTGCTGTTAGGAGCAGAGGAGAAATCTCTATCTTGCCTGCAAGTCAGGAAGATAAATCAGGAAGTGAATGCAGCATTTGTAGAGAGTAGAAAATATTGCAGAGTCAAATTTTTCATTTCCAGTAAATCTTTAATTAACATTTATATGTCAGGAATTAGTGCACATCCAAGTTATTCACATAATTTTTTATATTTTCACTACAGGCATACCAAAATCAATCTGGTTTCCATTTCCAACCCGGTTACAGAGAATATCCAATTCCCCTTATGACTGAGAATCAAGACACTTGCCACACTTGCCTCATGTTATGGTGCTTGCTATAATAGAATACCCTAGGAATAAATTAATGCAATCAGAGTTGGGAGTTTCCATAGGAAACCTTATTATAATGGCACTTAAGCTCATGTAAACTAAAATACATATATAGACAGGTATAGACAGGAGAATCTTCTGAGCAGACCTTCAGGTATACAATGGACTAGCTCCCAAATTACACAGTTAGGTTATAGAAAACATCCCTCTTTTTCTCATATCTGTTAACAATGCACATCAAAACACAAAAATATTATTTCAATTCTTTCATTTCCATGACATAGTCATTTGGAAATAGTCTCTTATTTATCTGTAATCTTTGTGGAGGATGTTATGAAGTTTAATTTGGAACCTCAAATCAATCTAGGATCTACAGCTGTAGCCAAAGTAAAATCTCCCATTGTGTATGCAGAGGCAGAACATTGGAATTTGTAAGCAGGAGGTAGCCAAGCTGACTGGGAAGAAGTTGGCCTAAAGCGAGCTGTAATGGCCAGCCATGGCAAGGCTGTTGTATGCGAGAAATGTGCAGCAAAGCTACGAGAGGCACTTAATTTCCCAGGTAGAAAGCATGGTTCTCTTTGATTTCCAGCAGCGGGGCAGCACCCACAGTGGCTGCACACTGGGTGTGCAGTGAATGTCAGAAAGGGGAATTTCCTCAAGCAGTTCCATCACAGCAGATGAGGTTTTTGTGTTAAATGGTGTTCCTTCCTTGTACACATGTGGTCCCTTGGTGAAGGAGGGACCACACTGGTTTCCAGACTCACGCCTGCAGAATCTTCTCTTAGATTAGGACATTTAATCTGCTCTGAAAGTCTCTTGATGGCAGCATCTGAAGAAGTGGAGGCTGGTGCACTCGCTCCTTCTGCAAAAGGAACCCCCCCTAAAGGTTTCCCCAAGAAGGGCAGGAAAAAGCAACCGATAAGGTTGTGAATCAGAACCTTTATTTGAGCAACGTTTGAGAAAGACATGGGGTGGGGCGGAGTGGGGCGGAGGTGTGCAGAGCTCTCATTTCCCATAGCCATGGGGCCAGCTGTTGTGCTTGTAGGACTATGGCCGGGTAGAGATGGAGTCCTTGTGTGCTTCCTGCTTCTGCGGTGGCTGTGGTTGTAGAAAGCTGCACCAGCCTTCAGGTCAGTGGCCAGGGAGGAACTGGGCAGAGGAGGGAAAGGACAGTGGCAGAGCTTGGTGTCTTTGAGGCTCTGTCATGGGGTGAGAAAGTAAAATGATCAGTAAGAGTAACCCCACACCATTGCCAGAGTCAGCCCCGGCATTCCTGATTGAGGCATTCCCACCCTCACTCCAACGCCGTCCATCTCATGACTCCCTGACAGGAAGAAGATACTGCAAGACCGTGGTGGGGTGTGGCTTGGGGATCACTTACCGGTCCTGTACAGCGTTGGCAGCTATTCCATACAGATGAGTACTCAAGGGGAGAGAGTCCAGGAGAGTGCCATGGCTTCATTCCATCATTATCAGTGTATCCAGTAGTAACAGAAGAGGCAAGAAAAAGAGCAGCCACCCCCTGTCAGCACTGGAAGCCATTCCTTCCTCCTTGCACGAGGCTCTCCCAGCCTCACACAAAGGCCGTCCGAGTTGCATCTTCCTGATATCCAGGAGATGTTCATAGTAGCTTAAATTGTCATGTTCTCACTAAGTGTGCTAAGACCATGCTTAGGAATGGCTATGGATATTCCTATCTGTCCTATAGAGTATTGGCATCTTTTCTGAGTTCTAAAGTAGATAGAACACAGGAGGGTGACATGATACGATCTCATCGCTGTGTGTGTCTGGCTGAAAGAGAAGAAGCACAAAACAAAGCAGCACCTCCCTGTGACCACGGGCAGCCCCTGCCTCTCTCCTCAAGAGGATCTATCAACTCACCGAGGCTGTCCATGTCCCATCGTCCTCATGGAGCGCTCACTGCCGTCCTGGCCCAATCAGGTCACCGTCCTGCTTGCAGTTACAGCCTGGTGGGTGTGGGTTGGGGCAATCTTACCTGTCCTGGAGAGCATTGGCAACTCTTCCTCCCAGATGACTTCTCAAGAGGAGAGCGGCCAAGGTTGTGCCGTGCTCTGCTCCAACAGCCGTGTGATTCTGGCTGAAAGAGAAGAAGCACCAAACGGAGCAGCATCCCTCTGTGAACACGGGCAGCCCCTGCCGCTGTGCCCGAGGGTCTCCCGCGACTCACCGAGGCTATCATTGTTCCGGCATCCTCATGGAGAGAGGCCAGCATTCTGCCTTTTCTGGCTGAAAGAGAGAAAGCACCAAACTAAGCAGCAAACCCCTGGGACTATGGGCAGCCCCTGCCTCTCTGCTCAAGAGTAGCTAGCGACTCACCCAGGCTGTCCGTGGCCCGTCGTCCTCATGGAGCGCTCACTGCCCTCCTGGCCCGAGCGTCTCACCATCCTGCTTGCTGTTACAGCCTGCTGGGCGTAGCTTCGCGACATCTTACCTGCCCTGGAGAGTGTTGGCAGCTCTTCTTCCACCTGATTTCTCAGGGGGAGAGTGGCCAGGAGCGTGCTGTGCTTTGGTCCCATCGCTGTGGGAATCTGGCTGCAAAAGGAGAAACACCAAACGGAGCAGCATCCCCCAGGAGACCACAGGCTGCCCCAACTTCTGTGCCTGACGGTCTCCAACGACTCACCCACGCTCTCGTGTTCCAACATCCTGATCCAGCAGTCACTCCCCTCCTGGCCCGATCATGTCACCGTCCTGCTTGCTAATAGAACCTGGTGGGTTTGGTTTGGGGCAATCTTACCTGTCCTGGAGAGCGTTGCCAGCTCTTCCTTCCAGCTGAGTGCTCGAGGACAGAGGCCAGCATTCGCCTTTTCTGCCTGAAAGAGAGAAAGCACCAAACTAAGCAGCAAACCCCTGGGACTATGGGCAGCCCCTGCCTCTCTGCTCAAGAGTAGCTAGCGACTCACCGAGGCTGTCTGTGTCCCGTCTTCCTGATACAGAATTTGCTGCCGTCCTTCCCCCATTCCGTCAGCTTCCTGCTTGCTGTGGACAATCGGGGCTGTGCGTTGGGGCAATCTTACCTGTCCTGGAGAGCCTTGGCACCTCTTCCTTCCAGCTGATTTCTCAACGGGAGAGTGGCCAGGAGTGTGCCATGGTCCGCTCTCATCGCTAGGTATGTTTCTGTCTGAAAGACAAAAAGCACCAAACGCAGCAGCATCCCCCAGGAGACCACAGGCTGCCCCTACTTCTACGCCCGAGGGTCTCCAACGACTCACCCACGCTCTCCTTGTTCCGACATCCTGATCCAGCAGTCACTCCCGTCCTACCCCGATCATGTCACCGTCCTCCTAGCTGTTAGAACCTGGTGGGTTTGGTTTGGGGCAATCTTACCTGTCCTGGAGAGCGTTGCCAGCTCTTCCTCCCAGATGAGTGCTCGAGGACAGAGGCCAGCATTCTGCCTTTTCTGGCTGAAAGAGAGAAAGCACCAAACTAAGCAGCAAACCCCTGGGACTATGGGCAGCCCCTGCCTCTCTGCTCAAGAGTAGCTAGCGACTCACCCAGGCTGTCCGTGGCCCGTCGTCCTCATGGAGCGCTCACTGCCCTCCTGGCCCGAGCGTCTCACCATCCTGCTTGCTGTTACAGCCTGCTGGGCGTAGCTTCGCGACATCTTACCTGCCCTGGAGAGTGTTGGCAGCTCTTGTTCCACCTGATTTCTCAAGGGGAGAGTGGCCAAGAGCGTACTGTGCTTTGGTCCCATCGCTGTGGGAATCTGGCTGCAAAAGGAGAAACACCAAACGGAGCAGCATCCCCCAAGAGACCACAGGCTGCCCCTACTTCTGTGCCCGACGGTCTCCAACGACTCACCGAGGCTGTCCGTGTTCCAACATCCTGATCCAGCAGTCACTCCCATCCTGGCCCGATCATGTCACTGTCCTGCTTGCTAACAGAACCTGCTGGCTCTGGGTTGGGCCGATCATACCTGTCCTGGAGAGCGTTGGCTCAACTTCCAGCTGAGTGCTCGAGGACAGAGGCCAGCATTCGCCTTTTCTGCCTGAAAGACAGAAAGCACCAAACTAAGCAGCAAACCCCTGGGACTATGGGCAGCCCCTGCCTCTCTGCTCAAGAGTAGCTAGCGACTCACCCAGGCTGTCTGTGTCCCGTCTTCCTGATGCAGCATTCGCTGCCATCCTGCCCCCATTCCATCAGCTTCTTGCTTGCTGTGGACAATCGGGGCTGTGCGTTGGGGCAATCTTACCTGTCCTGGAGAGCCTTGGCACCTCTTCCTTCCAGCTGATTTCTCAACGGGAGAGTGGCCAGGAGTGTGCCATGGTCCGCTCTCATCGCTAGGTATGTTTCTGTCTGAAAGACAAAAAGCACCAAACGCAGCAGCATCCCCCAGGAGACCACAGGCTGCCCCTACTTCTACGCCCAAGGGTCTCCAACGACTCACCCACACTCTCCTTCTTCCGACATCCTGATCCAGCAGTCACTCCCGTCCTACCCCGATCATGTCACCGTCCTCCTAGCTGTTAGAACCTGGTGGGTTTGGTTTGGGGCAATCTTACCTGTCCTGGAGAGCGTTGCCAGCTCTTCCTCCCAGATGAGTGCTCCAGGGCAGAGAGGACACAACTTTGCCGTGCTCTGCTCTCATCGCTGCGTGTGTCTGGCTGAAAGAGAAGAAACACAAAACAAAGCAGCACCTCCCTGTGACCACGGGCAGCCCCTGCCTCTCTCCTCAAGAGGATCTATCAACTCACCGAGGCTGTCCATGTCCCATCGTCCTCATGGAGCGCTCACTGCCATCCTAGCCCGATCAGGTCACCGTCCTGCTTGCAGTTACAGCCTGGTGGGTGTGGGTTGGGGCAATCTTACCTGTCCTGGAGAGCATTGGCAACTCTTCCTCCCAGATGACTTCTCAAGAGGAGAGCGGCCAAGGTTGTGCCGTGCTCTGCTCCAACGGCCGTGTGATTCTGGCTGAAAGAGAAGAAGCACCAAACGGAGCAGCATCCCTCTGTGAACACGGGCAGCCCCTGCCGCTGTGCCCGAGGGTCTCCAGCGACTCATCGAGGCTATCATTGTTCCGGCATTCTCATGGAGAGAGGCCAGCATTCTGCCTTTTCTGGCTGAAAGAGAGAAAGCACCAAACTAAGCAGCAAACCCCTGGGACTATGGGCAGCCCCTGCCTCTCTGCTCAAGAGTAGCTAGCGACTCACCCAGGCTGTCCGTGGCCCGTCGTCCTCATGGAGCGCTCGCTGCCCTCCTGGCCCGAGCGTCTCACCATCCTGCTTGCTGTTACAGCCTGCTGGGCGTAGCTTCGGGACATCTTACCTGTCCTGGAGAGTGTTGGCAGCTCTTCTTCCACCTGATTTCTCAGGGGGAGAGTGGCCAGGAGCGTGCTGTGCTTTGGTCCCATCGCTGTGGGAATCTGGCTGCAAAAGGAGAAACACCAAACGGAGCAGCATCCCCCAGGAGACCACAGGCTGCCCCAACTTCTGTGCCTGACGGTCTCCAACGACTCACCCACGCTCTCGTGTTCCAACATCCTGATCCAGCAGTCACTCCCATCCTGGCCCGATCATGTCACTGTCCTGCTTGTTAATAGAACCTGCTGGCTCTGGGTTGGGCAGATCATACCTGTCCTGGAGAGCGTTGGCTCAACTTCCAGCTGAGTGCTCGAGGACAGAGGCCAGCATTCGCCTTTTCTGCCTGAAAGACAGAAAGCACCAAACTAAGCAGCAAACCCCTGGGACTATGGGCAGCCCCTGCCTCTCTGCTCAAGAGTAGCTAGCGACTCACCCAGGCTGTCTGTGTCCCGTCTTCCTGATGCAGAATTTGCTGCCGTCCTGCCCCCATTCCGTCAGCTTCCTGCTTGCTGTGGACAATCGGGGCTGTGCGTTGGGGCAATCTTACCTGTCCTGGAGAGCCTTGGCACCTCTTCCTTCCAGCTGATTTCTCAACGGGAGAGTGGCCAGGAGTGTGCCATGGTCCGCTCTCATCGCTAGGTATGTTTCTGTCTGAAAGACAAAAAGCACCAAACGCAGCAGCATCCCCCAGGAGACCACAGGCTGCCCCTACTTCTACGCCCGAGGGTCTCCAACGACTCACCCACGCTCTCCTTGTTCCGACCTCCTGATCCAGCAGTCACTCCCGTCCTACCCCGATCATGTCACCATCCTCCTTGCTGTTAGAACCTGCTGGGTTTGGTTTGGGGCAATCTTACCTGTCCTGGAGAGCGTTGCCAGCTCTTCCTCCCAGATGAGTGCTCCAGGGCAGAGAGGACACAACTTTGCCGTGCTCTGCTCTCATCGCTGTGTGTGTCTGGCTGAAAGAGAAGAAGCACAAAACAAAGCAGCACCTCCCTGTGACCACGGGCAGCCCCTGCCTCTCTCCTCAAGAGGATCTATCAACTCACCGAGGCTGTCCATGTCCCATCGTCCTCATGGAGCGCTCACTGCCATCCTGGCCCGATCAGGTCACCGTCCTGCTTGCAGTTACAGCCTGGTGGGTGTGGGTTGGGGCAATCTTACCTGTCCTGGAGAGCACTGGCAACTCTTCCTCCCAGATGACTTCTCAAGAGGAGAGCGGCCAAGGTTGTGCCGTGCTCTGCTTCAACGGCCGTGTCATTCTGGCTGTAAGAGAAGAAGCACCAAACGGAGCAGCATCCCTCTGTGAACACGGGCAGCCCCTGCCGCTGTGCCCGAGGTTCTCCAGCGACTCACCGAGGCTATCATTGTTCCGGCATCCTCATGGAGAGAGGCCAGCATTCTGCCTTTTCTGGCTGAAAGAGAGAAAGCACCAAACTAAGCAGCAAACCCCTGGGACTATGGGCAGCCCCTGCCTCTCTGCTCAAGAGTAGCTAGCGACTCACCCAGGCTGTCCGTGGCCCGTCGTCCTCATGGAGCGCTCACTGCCCTCCTGGCCCGAGCGTCTCACCATCCTGCTTGCTGTTACAATCTGCTGCGCGTAGGCTGGGGACATCTTCTCTGTCCTGGAGAGCATTGGTAGCTCTTGTTCCACCTGATTTCTCAAGGGGAGAGTGGCCAGGAGCGTGCTGTGCTTTGGTCCCATCGCTGTGGGAATCTGGCTGCAAAAGGAGAAACACCAAACGGAGCAGCATCCCCCAGGAGACCACAGGCTGCCCCTACTTCTGTGCCCGACGGTCTCCAACGACTCACCGAGGCTGTCCGTGTTCCAACATCCTGATCCAGCAGTCACTCCCGTCCTGGCCCGATCATGTCACTGTCCTGCTTGCTAACAGAACCTGGTGGCTCTGGGTTGGGCCGATCATACCTGTCCTGGAGAGCGTTGGCTCAACTTCCAGCTGAGTTCTCGAGGACAGAGGCCAGCATTCGCCTTTTCTGGCTGAAAGAGAGAAAGCACCAAACTAAGCAGCAAACCCCTGGGACTATGGGCAGCCCCTGCCTCTCTGCTCAAGAGTAGCTAGCGACTCACCCAGGCTGTCCGTGGCCCGTCGTCCTCATGGAGCGCTCACTGCCCTCCTGGCCCGAGCGTCTCACCATCCTGCTTGCTGTTACAGCCTGCTGGGCGTAGCTTCGGGACATCTTACCTGTCCTGGAGAGTGTTGGCAGCTCTTCTTCCACCTGATTTCTCAGGGGGAGAGTGGCCAGGAGCGTGCTGTGCTTTGGTCCCATCGCTGTGGGAATCTGGCTGCAAAAGGAGAAACACCAAACGGAGCAGCATCCCCCAGGAGACCACAGGCTGCCCCAACTTCTGTGCCTGACGGTCTCCAACGACTCACCCACGCTCTCGTGTTCCAACATCCTGATCCAGCAGTCACTCCCATCCTGGCCCGATCATGTCACTGTCCTGCTTGCTAACACAACCTGCTGGCTCTGGGTTGGGCCGATCATACCTGTCCTGGAGAGCGTTGGCTCAACTTCCAGCTGAGTGCTCGAGGACAGAGGCCAGCATTCGCCTTTTCTGCCTGAAAGACAGAAAGCACCAAACTAAGCAGCAAACCCCTGGGACTATGGGCAGCCCCTGCCTCTCTGCTCAAGAGTAGCTAGCGACTCACCCAGGCTGTCTGTGTCCCGTCTTCCTGATGCAGCATTCGCTGCCGTCCTGCCCCCATTCCATCAGCTTCCTGCTTGCTGTGGACAATCGGGGCTGTGCGTTGGGGCAATCTTACCTGTCCTGGAGAGCCTTGGCACCTCTTCCTTCCAGCTGATTTCTCAACGGGAGAGTGGCCAGGAGTGTGCCATGGTCCGCTCTCATCGCTAGGTATGTTTCTGTCTGAAAGACAAAAAGCACCAAACGCAGCAGCATCCCCCAGGAGACCACAGGCTGCCCCTACTTCTACGCCCGAGGGTCTCCAACGACTCACCCACGCTCTCCTTCTTCCGACATCCTGATCCAGCAGTCACTCCCGTCCTACCCCGATCATGTCACCGTCCTCCTTGCTGTTAGAACCTGGTGGGTTTGGTTTGGGGCAATCTTACCTGTCCTGGAGAGCGTTGCCAGCTCTTCCTCCCAGATGAGTGCTCCAGGGCAGAGAGGACACAACTTTGCTGTGCTCTGCTCTCATCGCTGTGTGTGTCTGGCTGAAAGAGAAGAAGCACAAAACAAAGCAGCACCTCCCTGTGACCACGGGCAGCCCCTGCCTCTCTCCTCAAGAGGATCTATCAACTCACCGAGGCTGTCCATGTCCCATCGTCCTCATGGAGCGCTCACTGCCATCCTGGCCCGATCAGGTCACCGTCCTGCTTGCAGTTACAGCCTGGTGGGTGTGGGTTGGGGCAATCTTACCTGTCCTGGAGAGCATTGGCAACTCTTCCTCCCAGATGACTTCTCAAGAGGAGAGCGGCCAAGGTTGTGCCGTGCTCTGCTCCAACGGCCGTGTGATTCTGGCTGAAATAGAAGAAGCACCAAACGGAGCAGCATCCCTCTGTGAACACGGGCAGCCCCTGCCGCTGTGCCCGAGGGTCTCCAGCGACTCACCGAGGCTATCATTGTTCCGGCATCCTCATGGAGAGAGGCCAGCATTCTGCCTTTTCTGGCTGAAAGAGAGAAAGCACCAAACTAAGCAGCAAACCCCTGGGACTATGGGCAGCCCCTGCCTCTCTGCTCAAGAGTAGCTAGCGACTCACCCAGGCTGTCCGTGGCCCGTCGTCCTCATGGAGCGCTCACTGCCCTCCTGGCCCGAGCGTCTCACCATCCTGCTTGCTGTTACAATCTGCTGCGCGTAGGCTGGGGACATCTTCTCTGTCCTGGAGAGCATTGGTAGCTCTTGTTCCACCTGATTTCTCAAGGGGAGAGTGGCCAGGAGCGTGCTGTGCTTTGGTCCCATCGCTGTGGGAATCTGGCTGCAAAAGGAGAAACACCAAACGGAGCAGCATCCCCCAGGAGACCACAGGCTGCCCCTACTTCTGTGCCCGACGGTCTCCAACGACTCACCGAGGCTGTCCGTGTTCCAACATCCTGATCCAGCAGTCACTCCCGTCCTGGCCCGATCATGTCACTGTCCTGCTTGCTAACAGAACCTGCTGGCTCTGGGTTGGGCCGATCATACCTGTCCTGGAGAGCGTTGGCTCAACTTCCAGCTGAGTTCTCGAGGACAGAGGCCAGCATTCGCCTTTTCTGGCTGAAAGAGAGAAAGCACCAAACTAAGCAGCAAACCCCTGGGACTATGGGCAGCCCCTGCCTCTCTGCTCAAGAGTAGCTAGCGACTCACCCAGGCTGTCTGTGTCCCGTCTTCCTGATGCAGCATTCGCTGCCGTCCTGCCCCCATTCCATCAGCTTCTTGCTTGCTGTGGACAATCGGGGCTGTGCGTTGGGGCAATCTTACCTGTCCTGGAGAGCCTTGGCACCTCTTCCTTCCAGCTGATTTCTCAACGGGAGAGTGGCCAGGAGTGTGCCATGGTCCGCTCTCATCGCTAGGTATGTTTCTGTCTGAAAGACAAAAAGCACCAAACGCAGCAGCATCCCCCAGGAGACCACAGGCTGCCCCTACTTCTACGCCCGAGGGTCTCCAACGACTCACTCATGCTCTCCTTGTTCCGACATCCTGATCCAGCAGTCACTCCCGTCCTACCCCGATCATGTCACCGTCCTCCTAGCTGTTAGAACCTGGTGGGTTTGGTTTGGGGCAATCTTACCTGTCCTGGAGAGCGTTGCCAGCTCTTCCTCCCAGATGAGTGCTCCAGGGCAGAGAGGACACAACTTTGCCGTGCTCTGCTCTCATCGCTGCGTGTGTCTGGCTGAAAGAGAAGAAGCACAAAACAAAGCAGCACCTCCCTGTGACCACGGGCAGCCCCTGCCTCTCTCCTCAAGAGGATCTATCAACTCACCGAGGCTGTCCATGTCCCATCGTCCTCATGGAGCGCTCACTGCCATCCTGGCCCGATCAGGTCACCGTCCTGCTTGCAGTTACAGCCTGGTGGGTGTGGGTTGGGGCAATCTTACCTGTCCTGGAGAGCATTGGCAACTCTTCCTCCCAGATGACTTCTCAAGAGGAGAGCGGCCAAGGTTGTGCCGTGCTCTGCTCCAACGGCCGTGTGATTCTGCCTGAAAGAGAAGAAGCACCAAACGGAGCAGCATCCCTCTGTGAACACGGGCAGCCCCTGCCGCTGTGCCCGAGGGTCTCCAGCGACTCACCGAGGCTATCATTGTTCCGGCATCCTCATGGAGAGAGGCCAGCATTCTGCCTTTTCTGGCTGAAAGAGAGAAAGCACCAAACTAAGCAGCAAACCCCTGGGACTATGGGCAGCCCCTGCCTCTCTGCTCAAGAGTAGCTAGCGACTCACCCAGGCTGTCCGTGGCCCGTCGTCCTCATGGAGCGCTCACTGCCCTCCTGGCCCGAGCGTCTCACCATCCTGCTTGCTGTTACAGCCTGCTGGGCGTAGCTTCGGGACATCTTACCTGTCCTGGAGAGTGTTGGCAGCTCTTCTTCCACCTGATTTCTCAGGGGGAGAGTGGCCAGGAGCGTGCTGTGCTTTGGTCCCATCGCTGTGGGAATCTGGCTGCAAAAGGAGAAACACCAAACGGAGCAGCATCCCCCAGGAGACCACAGGCTGCCCCAACTTCTGTGCCTGACGGTCTCCAACGACTCACCCACGCTCTCGTGTTCCAACATCCTGATCCAGCAGTCACTCCCATCCTGGCCCGATCATGTCACTGTCCTGCTTGTTAATAGAACCTGCTGGCTCTGGGTTGGGCAGATCATACCTGTCCTGGAGAGCGTTGGCTCAACTTCCAGCTGAGTGCTCGAGGACAGAGGCCAGCATTCGCCTTTTCTGCCTGAAAGACAGAAAGCACCAAACTAAGCAGCAAACCCCTGGGACTATGGGCAGCCCCTGCCTCTCTGCTCAAGAGTAGCTAGCGACTCACCCAGGCTGTCTGTGTCCCGTCTTCCTGATGCAGAATTTGCTGCCATCCTGCCCCCATTCCGTCAGCTTCCTGCTTGCTGTGGACAATCGGGGCTGTGCGTTGGGGCAATCTTACCTGTCCTGGAGAGCCTTGGCACCTCTTCCTTCCAGCTGATTTCTCAATGGGAGAGTGGCCAGGAGTGTGCCATGGTCCGCTCTCATCGCTAGGTATGTTTCTGTCTGAAAGACAAAAAGCACCAAATGCAGCAGCATCCCCCAGGAGACCACAGGCTGCCCCTACTTCTACGCCCGAGGGTCTCCAACGACTCACCCACGCTCTCCTTGTTCCGACATCCTGATCCAGCAGTCACTCCCGTCCTACCCCGATCATGTCACCATCCTCCTTGCTGTTAGAACCTGCTGGGTTTGGTTTGGGGCAATCTTACCTGTCCTGGAGAGCGTTGCCAGCTCTTCCTCCCAGATGAGTGCTCCAGGGCAGAGAGGACACAACTTTGCCGTGCTCTGCTCTCATCGCTGCGTGTGTCTGGTTGAAAGAGAAGAAGCACAAAACAAAGCAGCACCTCCCTGTGACCACGGGCAGCCCCTGCCTCTCTCCTCAAGAGGATCTATCAACTCACCGAGGCTGTCCATGTCCCATCGTCCTCATGGAGCGCTCACTGCCGTCCTGGCCCGATCAGGTCACCGTCCTGCTTGCAGTTACAGCCTGGTGGGTGTGGGTTGGGGCAATCTTACCTGTCCTGGAGAGCATTGGCAACTCTTCCTCCCAGATGACTTCTCAAGAGGAGAGCGGCCAAGGTTGTGCCGTGCTCTGCTCCAACGGCTGTGTGATTCTGGCTGAAAGAGAAGAAGCACCAAACGGAGCAGCATCCCTCTGTGAACACGGGCAGCCCCTGCCGCTGTGCCCGAGGGTCTCCAGCGACTCACCGAGGCTATCATTGTTCCGGCATCCTCATGGAGAGAGGCCAGCATTCTGCCTTTTCTGGCTGAAAGAGAGAAAGCACCAAACTAAGCAGCAAACCCCTGGGACTATGGGCAGCCCCTGCCTCTCTGCTCAAGAGTAGCTAGCGACTCACCCAGGCTGTCCGTGGCCCGTCGTCCTCATGGAGCGCTCACTGCCCTCCTGGCCCGAGCGTCTCACCATCCTGCTTGCTGTTACAATCTGCTGCGCGTAGGCTGGGGACATCTTCTCTGTCCTGGAGAGCATTGGTAGCTCTTCTTCCACCTGATTTCTCAAGGGGAGAGTGGCCAGGAGCGTGCTGTGCTTTGGTCCCATCGCTGTGGGAATCTGGCTGCAAAAGGAGAAACACCAAACGGAGCAGCATCCCCCAGGAGACCACAGGCTGCCCCTACTTCTGTGCCCGACGGTCTCCAACGACTCACCGAGGCTGTCCGTGTTCCAACATCCTGATCCAGCAGTCACTCCCGTCCTGGCCCGATCATGTCACTGTCCTGCTTGCTAACAGAACCTGCTGGCTCTGGGTTGGGCCGATCATACCTGTCCTGGAGAGCGTTGGCTCAACTTCCAGCTGAGTTCTCGAGGACAGAGGCCAGCAGTCGCCTTTTCTGCCTGAAAGAGAGAAAGCACCAAACTAAGCAGCAAACCCCTGGGACTATGGGCAGCCCCTGCCTCTCTGCTCAAGAGTAGCTAGCGACTCACCCAGGCTGTCTGTGTCCCGTCTTCCTGATGCAGCATTCGCTGCCGTCCTGCCCCCATTCCGTCAGCTTCTTGCTTGCTGTGGACAATCGGGGCTGTGCATTGGGGCAATCTTACCTGTCCTGGAGAGCCTTGGCACCTCTTCCTTCCAGCTGATTTCTAAACGGGAGAGTGGCCAGGAGTGTGCCATGGTCCGCTCTCATCGCTAGGTATGTTTCTGTCTGAAAGACAAAAAGCACCAAACGCAGCAGCATCCCCCAGGAGACCACAGGCTGCCCCAACTTCTACGCCCGAGGGTCTCCAACGACTCACCCACGCTCTCCTTCTTCCGACATCCTGATCCAGCAGTCACTCCCGTCCTACCCCGATCATGTCACCGTCCTCCTTGCTGTTAGAACCTGGTGGGTTTGGTTTGGGGCAATCTTACCTGTCCTGGAGAGCGTTGCCAGCTCTTCCTCCCAGATGAGTGCTCCAGGGCAGAGAGGACACAACTTTGCCGTGCTCTGCTCTCATCGCTGTGTGTGTCTGGCTGAAAGAGAAGAAGCACAAAACAAAGCAGCACCTCCCTGTGACCACGGGCAGCCCCTGCCTCTCTCCTCAAGAGGATCTATCAACTCACCGAGGCTGTCCATGTCCCATCGTCCTCATGGAGCGCTCACTGCCGTCCTGGCCCGATCAGGTCACCGTCCTGCTTGCAGTTACAGCCTGGTGGGTGTGGGTTGGGGCAATCTTACCTGTCCTGGAGAGCATTGGCAACTCTTCCTCCCAGATGACTTCTCAAGAGGAGAGCGGCCAAGGTTGTGCCGTGCTCTGCTCCAACGGCCGTGTGATTCTGGCTGAAAGAGAAGAAGCACCAAACGGAGCAGCATCCCTCTGTGAACACGGGCAGCCCCTGCCGCTGTGCCCGAGGGTCTCCAGCGACTCACCGAGGCTATCATTGTTCCGGCATCCTCATGGAGAGAGGCCAGCATTCTGCCTTTTCTGGCTGAAAGAGAGAAAGCACCAAACTAAGCAGCAAACCCCTGGGACTATGGGCAGCCCCTGCCTCTCTGCTCAAGAGTAGCTAGCGACTCACCCAGGCTGTCCGTGGCCCGTCGTCCTCATGGAGCGCTCACTGCCCTCCTGGCCCGAGCGTCTCACCATCCTGCTTGCTGTTACAATCTGCTGCGCGTAGGCTGGGGACATCTTCTCTGTCCTGGAGAGCATTGGTAGCTCTTCTTCCACCTGATTTCTCAAGGGGAGAGTGGCCAGGAGCGTGCTGTGCTTTGGTCCCATCGCTGTGGGAATCTGGCTGCAAAAGGAGAAACACCAAACGGAGCAGCATCCCCCAGGAGACCACAGGCTGCCCCTAATTCTCTGCCCGACGGTCTCCAACGACTCACCGAGGCTGTCCGTGTTCCAACATCCTGATCCAGCAGTCACTCCCGTCCTGGCCCGATCATGTCACTGTCCTGCTTGCTAACAGAACCTGCTGGCTCTGGGTTGGGCCGATCATACCTGTCCTGGAGAGCGTTGGCTCAACTTTCAGCTGAGTTCTCGAGCAGAGAGGCCAGCATTCGCCTTTTCTGCCTGAAAGAGAGAAAGCACCAAACTAAGCAGCAAACCCCTGGGACTATGGGCAGCCCCTGCCTCTCTGCTCAAGAGTAGCTAGCGACTCACCCAGGCTGTCTGTGTCCCGTCTTCCTGATGCAGCATTCGCTGCCGTCCTGCCCCCATTCCATCAGCTTCCTGCTTGCTGTGGACAATCGGGGCTGTGCGTTGGGGCAATCTTACCTGTCCTGGAGAGCCTTGGCACCTCTTCCTTCCAGCTGATTTCTCAACGGGATTGTGGCCAGGAGTGTGCCATGGTCCGCTCTCATCGCTAGGTAAGTTTCTGTCTGAAAGACAAAAAGCACCAAACGCAGCAGCATCCCCCAGGAGACCACAGGCTGCCCCTACTTCTACGCCCGAGGGTCTCCAACGACTCACCCACGCTCTCCTTGTTCCAACATCCTGATCCAGCAGTCACTCCCGTCCTACCCCGATCAGGTCACCGTCCTGCTTGCAGTTACAGCCTGGTGGGTGTGGGTTGGGGCAATCTTACCTGTCCTGGAGAGCATTGGCAACTCTTCCTCCCAGATGACTTCTCAAGAGGAGAGCGGCCAAGGTTGTGCCGTGCTCTGCTCCAACGGCCGTGTCAT
Source organism: Anas acuta (assembly GCF_963932015.1). Classification (NCBI taxonomy): domain Eukaryota; kingdom Metazoa; phylum Chordata; class Aves; order Anseriformes; family Anatidae; genus Anas; species Anas acuta. Next base: position 132,142,325 of record NC_088980.1, read on the forward strand.
TCTGGCTGAAAGAGAAGAAGCACCAAACGGAGCAGCATCCCTCTGTGAACACGGGCAGCCCCTGCCGCTGTGCCCGAGGGTCTCCAGCGACTCACCGAGGCTATCATTGTTCCGGCATCCTCATGGAGAGAGGCCAGCATTCTGCCTTTCCTGGCTGAAAGAGAGAAAGCACCAAACTAAGCAGCAAACCCCTGGGACTATGGGCAGCCCCTGCCTCTCTGCTCAAGAGTAGCTAGCGACTCACCCAGGCTGTCCGTGGCCCGTTGTCCTCATGGAGCGCTCACTGCCCTCCTGGCCCAAGCGTCTCACCATCCTGCTTGCTGTTACAATCTGCTGCGCGTAGGCTGGGGACATCTTCTCTGTCCTGGAGAGCATTGGTAGCTCTTGTTCCACCTGATTTCTCAAGGGGAGAGTGGCCAGGAGCGTGCTGTGCTTTGGTCCCATCGCTGTGGGAATCTGGCTGCAAAAGGAGAAACACCAAACGGAGCAGCATCCCCCAGGAGACCACAGGCTGCCCCTACTTCTGTGCCCGACGGTCTCCAACGACTCACCGAGGCTGTCCGTGTTCCAACATCCTGATCCAGCAGTCACTCCCGTCCTGGCCCGATCATGTCACTGTCCTGCTTGCTAACAGAACCTGCTGGCTCTGGGTTGGGCCGATCATACCTGTCCTGGAGAGCGTTGGCTCAACTTCCAGCTGAGTTCTCGAGGACAGAGGCCAGCATTCGCCTTTTCTGGCTGAAAGAGAGAAAGCACCAAACTAAGCAGCAAACCCCTGGGACTATGGGCAGCCCCTGCCTCTCTGCTCAATAGTAGCTAGCGACTCACCCAGGCTGTCTGTGTCCCGTCTTCCTGATGCAGCATTCGCTGCCGTCCTGCCCCCATTCCATCAGCTTCCTGCTTGCTGTGGACAATCGGGGCTGTGCGTTGGGGCAATCTTACCTGTCCTGGAGAGCCTTGGCACCTCTTCCTTCCAGCTGATTTCTCAACGGGAGAGTGGCCAGGAGTGTGCCATGGTCCGCTCTCATCGCTAGGTATGTTTCTGTCTGAAAGACAAAAAGCACCAAACGCAGCAGCATCCCCCAGGAGACCACAGGCTGCCCCTACTTCTACGCCCGAGGGTCTCCAACGACTCACCCACGCTCTCCTTCTTCCGACATCCTGATCCAGCAGTCACTCCCGTCCTACCCCGATCATGTCACCGTCCTCCTTGCTGTTAGAACCTGGTGGGTTTGGTTTGGGGCAATCTTACCTGTCCCGGAGAGCGTTGCCAGCTCTTCCTCCCAGATGAGTGCTCCAGGGCAGAGAGGACACAACTTTGCCGTGCTCTGCTCTCATCGCTTTGTGTGTCAGGCTGAAAGAGAAGAAGCACAAAACAAAGCAGCACCTCCCTGTGACCACGGGCAGCCCCTGCCTCTCTGCTCAAGAGGATCTATCAACTCACCGAGGCTGTCCATGTCCCATCGTCCTCATGGAGCGCTCACTGCCATCCTGGCCCGATCAGGTCACCGTCCTGCTTGCAGTTACAGCCTGGTGGGTGTGGGTTGGGGCAATCTTACCTGTCCTGGAGAGCACTGGCAACTCTTCCTCCCAGATGACTTCTCAAGAGGAGAGCGGCCAAGGTTGTGCCGTGCTCTGCTCCAACGGCTGTGTGATTCTGGCTGAAAGAGAAGAAGCACCAAACGGAGCAGCATCCCTCTGTGAACACGGGCAGCCCCTGCTGCTGTGCCCGAGGGTCTCCAGCGACTCACCGAGGCTATCATTGTTCCGGCATCCTCATGGAGAGAGGCCAGCATTCTGCCTTTTCTGGCTGAAAGAGAGAAAGCACCAAACTAAGCAGCAAACCCCTGGGACTATGGGCAGCCCCTGCCTCTCTGCTCAAGAGTAGCTAGCGACTCACCCAGGCTGTCCGTGGCCCGTCGTCCTCATGGAGCGCTCACTGCCCTCCTGGCCCGAGCGTCTCACCATCCTGCTTGCTGTTACAATCTGCTGCGCGTAGGCTGGGGACATCTTCTCTGTCCTGGAGAGCATTGGTAGCTCTTGTTCCACCTGATTTCTCAAGGGGAGAGTGGCCAGGAGCGTGCTGTGCTTTGGTCCCATCGCTGTGGGAATCTGGCTGCAAAAGGAGAAACACCAAACGGAGCAGCATCCCCCAGGAGACCACAGGCTGCCCCTACTTCTGTGCCCGACGGCCTCCAACGACTCACCGAGGCTGTCCGTGTTCCAACATCCTGATCCAGCAGTCACTCCCGTCCTGGCCCGATCATGTCACTGTCCTGCTTGCTAACAGAACCTGCTGGCTCTGGGTTGGGCCGATCATACCTGTCCTGGAGAGCGTTGGCTCAACTTCCAGCTGAGTTCTCGAGGAGAGAGGCCAGCATTCGCCTTTTCTGCCTGAAAGAGAGAAAGCACCAAACTAAGCAGCAAACCCCTGGGACTATGGGCAGCCCCTGCCTCTCTGCTCAAGAGTAGCTAGCGACTCACCCAGGCTGTCTGTGTCCCGTCTTCCTGATGCAGCATTCGCTGCCGTCCTGCCCCCATTCCATCAGCTTCCTGCTTGCTGTGGACAATCGGGGCTGTGCGTTGGGGCAATCTTACCTGTCCTGGAGAGCCTTGGCACCTCTTCCTTCCAGCTGATTTCTCAAGGGGAGAGTGGCCAGGAGTGTGCCATGGTCCGCTCTCATCGCTAGGTATGTTTCTGTCTGAAAGACAAAAAGCACCAAACGCAGCAGCATCCCCCAGGAGACCACAGGCTGCCCCTACTTCTACGCCCGAGGGTCTCCAACGACTCACCCACGCTCTCCTTGTTCCGACATCCTGATCCAGCAGTCACTCCCGTCCTACCCCGATCATGTCACCGTCCTCCTAGCTGTTAGAACCTGGTGGGTTTGGTTTGGGGCAATCTTACCTGTCCTGGAGAGCGTTGCCAGCTTTTCCTCCCAGATGAGTGCTCCAGGGCAGAGAGGACACAACTTTGCCGTGCTCTGCTCTCATCGCTGTGTGTGTCTGGCTGAAAGAGAAGAAGCACAAAACAAAGCAGCACCTCCCTGTGACCACGGGCAGCCCCTGCCTCTCTCCTCAAGAGGATCTATCAACTCACCGAGGCTGTCCATGTCCCATCGTCCTCACGGAGCGCTCACTGCCATCCTGGCCCGATCAGGTCACCGTCCTGCTTGCAGTTACAGCCTGGTGGGTGTGGGTTGGGGCAATCTTACCTGTCCTGGAGAGCCTTGGCAACTCTTCCTCCCAGATGACTTCTCAAGAGGAGAGCGGCCAAGGTTGTGCCGTGCTCTGCTCCAACGGCCGTGTGATTCTGCCTGAAAGAGAAGAAGCACCAAACGGAGCAGCATCCCTCTGTGAACACGGGCAGCCCCTGCCGCTGTGCCCGAGGGTCTCCAGCGACTCACCGAGGCTATCATTGTTCCGGCATCCTCATGGAGAGAGGCCAGCATTCTGCCTTTTCTGGCTGAAAGAGAGAAAGCACCAAACTAAGCAGCAAACCCCTGGGACTATGGGCAGCCCCTGCCTCTCTGCTCAAGAGTAGCTAGCGACTCACCCAGGCTGTCCGTGGCCCGTCGTCCTCATGGAGCGCTCACTGCCCTCCTGGCCCGAGCGTCTCACCATCCTGCTTGCTGTTACAATCTGCTGCGCGTAGGCTGGGGACATCTTCTCTGTCCTGGAGAGCATTGGTAGCTCTTCTTCCACCTGATTTCTCAAGGGGAGAGTGGCCAGGAGCGTGCTGTGCTTTGGTCCCATCGCTGTGGGAATCTGGCTGCAAAAGGAGAAACACCAAACGGAGCAGCATCCCCCAGGAGACCACAGGCTGCCCCTACTTCTGTGCCCGACGGCCTCCAACGACTCACCGAGGCTGTCCGTGTTCCAACATCCTGATCCAGCAGTCACTCCCGTCCTGGCCCGATCATGTCACTGTCCTGCTTGCTAACAGAACCTGCTGGCTCTGGGTTGGGCCGATCATACCTGTCCTGGAGAGCGTTGGCTCAACTTCCAGCTGAGTTCTCGAGGACAGAGGCCAGCATTCTTACTTTTCTGGCTGAAAGAGAGAAAGCACCAAACTAAGCAGCAAACCCCTGGGACTATGGGCAGCCCCTGCCTCTCTGCTCAAGAGTAGCTAGCGACTCACCCAGGCTGTCTGTGTCCCGTCTTCCTGATGCAGCATTCGCTGCCGTCCTGCCCCCATTCCATCAGCTTCCTGCTTGCTGTGGACAATCGGGGCTGTGCGTTGGGGCAATCTTACCTGTCCTGGAGAGCCTTGGCACCTCTTCCTTCCAGCTGATTTCTCAACGGGAGAGTGGCCAGGAGTGTGCCATGGTCCGCTCTCATCGCTAGGTATGTTTCTGTCTGAAAGACAAAAAGCACCAAACGCAGCAGCATCCCCCAGGAGACCACAGGCTGCCCCTACTTCTACGCCCGAGGGTCTCCAACGACTCACTCATGCTCTCCTTGTTCCGACATCCTGATCCAGCAGTCACTCCCGTCCTACCCCGATCATGTCACCGTCCTCCTTGCTGTTAGAACCTGGTGGGTTTGGTTTGGGGCAATCTTACTTGTCCTGGAGAGCATTGGCAACTCTTCCTCCCAGATGACTTCTCAAGAAAAGAGCGGCCAAGGTTGTGCCGTGCTCTGCTCCAACGTCCATGTGATTCTGGCTGAAAGAGAAGAAGCACCAAACGGAGCAGCATCCCTCTGTGAACACGGGCAGCCCCTGCCGCTGTGCCCGAGGGTCTCCAGCAACTCACCGAGGCTATCATTGTTCCGGCATCCTCATGGAGAGAGGCCAGCATTCTGCCTTTTCTGGCTGAAAGAGAGAAAGCACCAAACTAAGCAGCAAACCCCTGGGACTATGGGCAGCCCCTGCCTCTCTGCTCAAGAGTAGCTAGCGACTCACCCAGGCTGTCTGTGTCCCGTCTTCCTGATGCAGAATTTGCTGCCATCCTGCCCCCATTCCGTCAGCTTCCTGCTTGCTGTGGACAATCGGGGCTGTGCGTTGGGGCAATCTTACCTGTCCTGGAGAGCCTTGGCACCTCTTCCTTCCAGCTGATTTCTCAAGGGGAGAGTGGCCAGGAGTGTGCCATGGTCCGCTCTCATCGCTAGGTATGTTTCTGTCTGAAAGACAAAAAGCACCAAACGCAGCAGCATCCCCCAGGAGACCACAGGCTGCCCCTACTTCTACGCCCGAGGGTCTCCAACGACTCACCCACGCTCTCCTTCTTCCGACATCCTGATCCAGCAGTCACTCCCGTCCTACCCCGATCATGTCACCGTCCTCCTTGCTGTTAGAACCTGGTGGGTTTGGTTTGGGGCAATCTTACCTGTCCTGGAGAGCGATGCCAGCTCTTCCTCCCAGATGAGTGCTCCAGGGCAGAGAGGACACAACTTTGCCGTGCTCTGCTCTCATCGCTGTGTGTGTCTGGCTGAAAGAGAAGAAACACAAAACAAAGCAGCACCTCCCTGTGACCACGGGCAGCCCCTGCCTCTCTCCTCAAGAGGATCTATCAACTCACCGAGGCTGTCCATGTCCCATCGTCCTCATGGAGCGCTAACTGCCGTCCTGGTCCGATCAGGTCACCGTCCTGCTTGCAGTTACAGCCTGGTGGGTGTGGGTTGGGGCAATCTTACCTGTCCTGGAGAGCATTGGCAACTCTTCCTCCCAGATGACTTCTCAAGAGGAGAGCGGCCAAGGTTGTGCCGTGCTCTGCTCCAACGGCCGTGTGATTCTGGCTGATAGAGAAGAAGCACCAAACGGAGCAGCATCCCTCTGTGAACACGGGCAGCCCCTGCCGCTGTGCCCGAGGGTCTCCAGCGACTCACCGAGGCTATCATTGTTCCGTCATCCTCATGGAGAGAGGCCAGCATTCTGCCTTTTCTGGCTGAAAGAGAGAAAGCACCAAACTAAGCAGCAAACCCCTGGGACTATGGGCAGCCCTTGCCTCTCTGCTCAAGAGTAGCTAGCGACTCACCCAGGCTGTCCGTGGCCCGTCGTCCTCATGGAGCGCTCACTGCCCTCCTGGCCCGAGCGTCTCACCATCCTGCTTGCTGTTACAGCCTGCTGGGCGTAGCTTCGGGACATCTTACCTGTCCTGGAGAGTGTTGGCAGCTCTTCTTCCACCTGATTTCTCAGGGGGAGAGTGGCCAGGAGCGTGCTGTGCTTTGGTCCCATCGCTGTGGGAATCTGGCTGCAAAAGGAGAAACACCAAACGGAGCAGCATCCCCCAGGAGACCACAGGCTGCCCCTACTTCTGTGCCCGACGGTCTCCAACGACTCACCGAGGCTGTCCGTGTTCCAACATCCTGATCCAGCAGTCACTCCCATCCTGGCCCGATCATGTCACCGTCCTGCTTGCTAACAGAACCTGGTGGCTCTGGGTTGGGCCGATCATACCTGTCCTGGAGAGCGTTGGCTCAACTTCCAGCTGAGTTCTCGAGGACAGAGGCCAGCAGTTGCCTTTTCTGCCTGAAAGAGAGAAAGCACCAAACTAAGCAGCAAACCCCTGGGACTATGGGCAGCCCCTGCCTCTCTGCTCAAGAGTAGCTAGCGACTCACCCAGGCTGTCTGTGTCCCGTCTTCCTGATGCAGAATTTGCTGCCATCCTGCCCCCATTCCGTCAGCTTCCTGCTTGCTGTGGACAATCGGGGCTGTGCGTTGGGGCAATCTTACCTGTCCTGGAGAGCCTTGGCAACTCTTCCTCCCAGATGACTTCTCAAGAGGAGAGCGGCCAAGGTTGTGCCGTGCTCTGCTCCAACGGCCGTGTGATTCTGCCTGAAAGAGAAGAAGCACCAAACGGAGCAGCATCCCTCTGTGAACACGGGCAGCCCCTGCCGCTGTGCCCGAGGGTCTCCAGCGACTCACCGAGGCTATCATTGTTCCGGCATCCTCATGGAGAGAGGCCAGCATTCTGCCTTTTCTGGCTGAAAGAGAGAAAGCACCAAACTAAGCAGCAAACCCCTGGGACTATGGGCAGCCCCTGCCTCTCTGCTCAAGAGTAGCTAGCGACTCACCCAGGCTGTCCGTGGCCCGTCGTCCTCATGGAGCGCTCACTGCCCTCCTGGCCCGAGCGTCTCACCATCCTGCTTGCTGTTACAATCTGCTGCGCGTAGGCTGGGGACATCTTCTCTGTCCTGGAGAGCATTGGTAGCTCTTGTTCCACCTGATTTCTCAAGGGGAGAGTGGCCAGGAGCGTGCTGTGCTTTGGTCCCATCGCTGTGGGAATCTGGCTGCAAAAGGAGAAACACCAAACGGAGCAGCATCCCCCAGGAGACCACAGGCTGCCCCTACTTCTGTGCCCGACGGCCTCCAACGACTCACCGAGGCTGTCCGTGTTCCAACATCCTGATCCAGCAGTCACTCCCGTCCTGGCCCGGTCATGTCACTGTCCTGCTTGCTAACAGAACCTGCTGGCACTGGGTTGGGCCGATCATACCTGTCCTGGAGAGCGTTGGCTCAACTTCCAGCTGAGTTCTCGAGGACAGAGGCCAGCATTCTTACTTTTCTGGCTGAAAGAGAGAAAGCACCAAACTAAGCAGCAAACCCCTGGGACTATGGGCAGCCCCTGCCTCTCTGCTCAAGAGTAGCTAGCGACTCACCCAGGCTGTCTGTGTCCCGTCTTCCTGATGCAGCATTCGCTGCCGTCCTGCCCCCATTCCATCAGCTTCCTGCTTGCTGTGGACAATCGGGGCTGTGCGTTGGGGCAATCTTACCTGTCCTGGAGAGCCTTGGCACCTCTTCCTTCCAGCTGATTTCTCAACGGGAGAGTGGCCAGGAGTGTGCCATGGTCCGCTCTCATCGCTAGGTATGTTTCTGTCTGAAAGACAAAAAGCACCAAACGCAGCAGCATCCCCCAGGAGACCACAGGCTGCCCCTACTTCTACGCCCGAGGGTCTCCAACGACTCACTCACGCTCTCCTTGTTCCGACATCCTGATCCAGCAGTCACTCCCGTCCTACCCCGATCATGTCACCGTCCTCCTTGCTGTTAGAACCTGGTGGGTTTGGTTTGGGGCAATCTTACTTGTCCTGGAGAGCATTGGCAACTCTTCCTCCCAGATGACTTCTCAAGAAAAGAGCGGCCAAGGTTGTGCCGTGCTCTGCTCCAACGTCCATGTGATTCTGGCTGAAAGAGAAGAAGCACCAAACGGAGCAGCATCCCTCTGTGAACACGGGCAGCCCCTGCCGCTGTGCCCGAGGGTCTCCAGCAACTCACCGAGGCTATCATTGTTCCGGCATCCTCATGGAGAGAGGCCAGCATTCTGCCTTTTCTGGCTGAAAGAGAGAAAGCACCAAACTAAGCAGCAAACCCCTGGGACTATGGGCAGCCCCTGCCTCTCTGCTCAAGAGTAGCTAGCGACTCACCCAGGCTGTCCGTGGCCCGTCGTCCTCATGGAGCGCTCACTGCCCTCCTGGCCCGAGCGTCTCACCATCCTGCTTGCTGTTACAGCCTGCTGGGCGTAGCTTCGGGACATCTTACCTGTCCTGGAGAGCGTTGGCAGCTCTTCTTCCACCTAATTTCTCAGGGGGAGAGTGGCCAGGAGCGTGCTGTGCTTTGGTCCCATCGCTGTGGGAATCTGGCTGCAAAAGGAGAAACACCAAACGGAGCAGCATCCCCCAGGAGACCACAGGCTGCCCCTAATTCTCTGCCCGACGGTCTCCAACGACTCACCGAGGCTGTCCGTGTTCCAACATCCTGATCCAGCAGTCACTCCCATCCTGGCCCGATCATGTCACTGTCCTGCTTGTTAATGGAACCTGCTGGCTCTGGGTTGGGCCGATCATACCTGTCCTGGAGAGCGTTGGCTCAACTTCCAGCTGAGTTCTCGAGCAGAGAGGCCAGCATTCGCCTTTTCTGCCTGAAAGAGAGAAAGCACCAAACTAAGCAGCAAACCCCTGGGACTATGGGCAGCCCCTGCCTCTCTGCTCAAGAGTAGCTAGCGACTCACCCAGGCTGTCTGTGTCCCGTCTTCCTGATGCAGAATTTGCTGCCATCCTGCCCCCATTCCGTCAGCTTCCTGCTTGCTGTGGACAATCGGGGCTGTGCGTTGGGGCAATCTTACCTGTCCTGGAGAGCCTTGGCACCTCTTCCTTCCAGCTGATTTCTCAAGGGGAGAGTGGCCAGGAGTGTGCCATGGTCCGCTCTCATCGCTAGGTATGTTTCTGTCTGAAAGACAAAAAGCACCAAACGCAGCAGCATCCCCCAGGAGACCACAGGCTGCCCCTACTTCTACGCCCGAGGGTCTCCAACGACTCACCCACGCTCTCCTTCTTCCGACATCCTGATCCAGCAGTCACTCCCGTCCTACCCCGATCATGTCACCGTCCTCCTTGCTGTTAGAACCTGGTGGGTTTGGTTTGGGGCAATCTTACCTGTCCTGGAGAGCGATGCCAGCTCTTCCTCCCAGATGAGTGCTCCAGGGCAGAGAGGACACAACTTTGCCGTGCTCTGCTCTCATCGCTGTGTGTGTCTGGCTGAAAGAGAAGAAACACAAAACAAAGCAGCACCTCCCTGTGACCACGGGCAGCCCCTGCCTCTCTCCTCAAGAGGATCTATCAACTCACCGAGGCTGTCCATGTCCCATCGTCCTCATGGAGCGCTAACTGCCGTCCTGGTCCGATCAGGTCACCGTCCTGCTTGCAGTTACAGCCTGGTGGGTGTGGGTTGGGGCAATCTTACCTGTCCTGGAGAGCATTGGCAACTCTTCCTCCCAGATGACTTCTCAAGAGGAGAGCGGCCAAGGTTGTGCCGTGCTCTGCTCCAACGGCCGTGTCATTCTGGCTGAAAGAGAAGAAGCACCAAACGGAGCAGCATCCCTCTGTGAACACGGGCAGCCCCTGCCGCTGTGCCCGAGGGTCTCCAGCGACTCACCGAGGCTATCATTGTTCCGGCATCCTCATGGAGAGAGGCCAGCATTCTGCCTTTTCTGGCTGAAAGAGAGAAAGCACCAAACTAAGCAGCAAACCCCTGGGACTATGGGCAGCCCCTGCCTCTCTGCTCAAGAGTAGCTAGCGACTCACCCAGGCTGTCCGTGGCCCGTCGTCCTCATGGAGCGCTCACTGCCCTCCTGGCCTGAGCGTCTCACCATCCTGCTTGCTGTTACAATCTGCTGCGCGTAGGCTGGGGACATCTTCTCTGTCCTGGAGAGCATTGGTAGCTCTTGTTCCACCTGATTTCTCAAGGGGAGAGTGGCCAGGAGCGTGCTGTGCTTTGGTCCCATCGCTGTGGGAATCTGGCTGCAAAAGGAGAAACACCAAACGGAGCAGCATCCCCCAGGAGACCACAGGCTGCCCCTACTTCTGTGCCCGACGGTCTCCAACGACTCACCGAGGCTGTCCGTGTTCCAACATCCTGATCCAGCAGTCACTCCCATCCTGGCCCGATCATGTCACTGTCCTGCTTGCTAACAGAACCTGCTGGCTCTGGGTTGGGCCGATCATACCTGTCCTGGAGAGCGTTGGCTCAACTTCCAGCTGAGTTCTCAAGGAGAGAGGCCAGCATTCGCCTTTTCTGCCTGAAAGAGAGAAAGCACCAAACTAAGCAGCAAACCCCTGGGACTATGGGCAGCCCCTGACTCTCTGCTCAAGAGTAGCTAGCGACTCACCCAGGCTGTCCGTGGCCCGTCGTCCTCATGGAGCGCTCACTGCCCTCCTGGCCCGAGCGTCTCACCATCCTGCTTGCTGTTACAATCTGCTGCGCGTAGGCTGGGGACATCTTCTCTGTCCTGGAGAGCATTGGTAGCTCTTGTTCCACCTGATTTCTCAAGGGGAGAGTGGCCAGGAGCGTGCTGTGCTTTGGTCCCATCGCTGTGGGAATCTGGCTGCAAAAGGAGAAACACCAAACGGAGCAGCATCCCCCAGGAGACCACAGGCTGCCCCTACTTCTGTGCCCGACGGCCTCCAACGACTCACCGAGGCTGTCCGTGTTCCAACATCCTGATCCAGCAGTCACTCCCGTCCTGGCCCGATCATGTCACTGTCCTGCTTGCTAACAGAACCTGCTGGCTCTGGGTTGGGCCGATCATACCTGTCCTGGAGAGCGTTGGCTCAACTTCCAGCTGAGTTTTCGAGGACAGAGGCCAGCATTCTTACTTTTCTGGCTGAAAGAGAGAAAGCACCAAACTAAGCAGCAAACCCCTGGGACTATGGGCAGCCCCTGCCTCTCTGCTCAAGAGTAGCTAGCGACTCACCCAGGCTGTCTGTGTCCCGTCTTCCTGATGCAGCATTCGCTGCCGTCCTGCCCCCATTCCATCAGCTTCCTGCTTGCTGTGGACAATCGGGGCTGTGCGTTGGGGCAATCTTACCTGTCCTGGAGAGCCTTGGCACCTCTTCCTTCCAGCTGATTTCTCAACGGGAGAGTGGCCAGGAGTGTGCCATGGTCCGCTCTCATCGCTAGGTATGTTTCTGTCTGAAAGACAAAAAGCACCAAACGCAGCAGCATCCCCCAGGAGACCACAGGCTGCCCCTACTTCTACGCCCGAGGGTCTCCAACGACTCACTCACGCTCTCCTTGTTCCGACATCCTGATCCAGCAGTCACTCCCGTCCTACCCCGATCATGTCACCGTCCTCCTTGCTGTTAGAACCTGGTGGGTTTGGTTTGGGGCAATCTTACTTGTCCTGGAGACTATTGGCAACTCTTCCTCCCAGATGACTTCTCAAGAAAAGAGCGGCCAAGGTTGTGCCGTGCTCTGCTCCAACGGCCGTGTGATTCTGGCTGAAAGAGAAGAAGCACCAAACGGAGCAGCATCCCTCTGTGAACACGGGCAGCCCCTGCCGCTGTGCCCGAGGGTCTCCAGCAACTCACCGAGGCTATCATTGTTCCGGCATCCTCATGGAGAGAGGCCAGCATTCTGCCTTTTCTGGCTGAAAGAGAGAAAGCACCAAACTAAGCAGCAAACCCCTGGGACTATGGGCAGCCCCTGCCTCTCTGCTCAAGAGTAGCTAGCGACTCACCCAGGCTGTCCGTGGCCCGTCGTCCTTATGGAGCGCTCACTGCCCTCCTGGCCCGAGCGTCTCACCATCCTGCTTGCTGTTACAGCCTGCTGGGCGTAGCTTCGGGACATCTTACCTGTCCTGGAGAGCGTTGGCAGCTCTTCTTCCACCTAATTTCTCAGGGGGAGAGTGGCCAGGAGCGTGCTGTGCTTTGGTCCCATCGCTGTGGGAATCTGGCTGCAAAAGGAGAAACACCAAACGGAGCAGCATCCCCCAGGAGACCATAGGCTGCCCCTACTTCTGTGCCCGACGGTCTCCAACGACTCACCGAGGCTGTCCGTGTTCCAACATCCTGATCCAGCAGTCACTCCCATCCTGGCCCGATCATGTCACTGTCCTGCTTGCTAACAGAACCTGCTGGCTCTGGGTTGGGCCGATCATACCTGTCCTGGAGAGCGTTGGCTCAACTTCCAGCTGAGTTCTCAAGGAGAGAGGCCAGCATTCGCCTTTTCTGCCTGAAAGAGAGAAAGCACCAAACTAAGCAGCAAACCCCTGGGACTATGGGCAGCCCCTGCCTCTCTGCTCAAGAGTAGCTAGCGACTCACCAAAGCTGTGTCCCGTCTTCCTGATGCAGCATTCGCTGCCGTCCTGCCCCCATTCCATCAGCTTCTTGCTTGCTGTGGACAATCGGGGCTCTGCGTTGGGGCAATCTTACCTGTCCTGGAGAGCCTTGGCACCTCTTCCTTCCAGCTGATTTCTCAAGGGGAGAGTGGCCAGGAGTGTGCCATGGTCCGCTCTCATCGCTAGGTATGTTTCTGTCTGAAAGACAAAAAGCACCAAACGCAGCAGCATCCCCCAGGAGACCACAGGCTGCCCCTACTTCTACGCCCGAGGGTCTCCAACGACTCACCCACGCTCTCCTTCTTCCGACATCCTGATCCAGCAGTCACTCCCGTCCTACCCCGATCATGTCACCGTCCTCCTTGCTGTTAGAACCTGGTGGGTTTGGTTTGGGGCAATCTTACCTGTCCTGGAGAGCGTTGCCAGCTCTTCCTCCCAGATGAGTGCTCCAGGGCAGAGAGGACACAACTTTGCCGTGCTCTGCTCTCATCGCTGTGTGTGTCTGGCTGAAAGAGAAGAAGCACAAAACAAAGCAGCACCTCCCTGTGACCACGGGCAGCCCCTGCCTCTCTCCTCAAGAGGATCTATCAACTCACCGAGGCTGTCCATGTCCCATCGTCCTCATGGAGCGCTCACTGCCATCCTGGCCCGATCAGGTCACCGTCCTGCTTGCAGTTACAGCCTGGTGGGTGTGGGTTGGGGCAATCTTACCTGTCCTGGAGAGCATTGGCAACTCTTCCTCCCAGATGACTTCTCAAGAGGAGAGCGGCCAAGGTTGTGCCGTGCTCTGCTCCAACGGCCGTGTGATTCTGGCTGAAAGAGAAGAAGCACCAAACGGAGCAGCATCCCTCTGTGAACACGGGCAGCCCCTGCCGCTGTGCCCGAGGGTCTCCAGCGACTCACCGAGGCTATCATTGTTCCGGCATCCTCATGGAGAGAGGCCAGCATTCTGCCTTTTCTGGCTGAAAGAGAGAAAGCACCAAACTAAGCAGCAAACCCCTGGGACTATGGGCAGCCCCTGCCTCTCTGCTCAAGAGTAGCTAGCGACTCACCCAGGCTGTCCGTGGCCCGTCGTCCTCATGGAGCGCTCACTGCCCTCCTGGCCCGAGCGTCTCACCATCCTGCTTGCTGTTACAATCTGCTGCGCGTAGGCTGGGGACATCTTCTCTGTCCTGGAGAGCATTGGTAGCTCTTGTTCCACCTGATTTCTCAAGGGGAGAGTGGCCAGGAGCGTGCTGTGCTTTGGTCCCATCGCTGTGGGAATCTGGCTGCAAAAGGAGAAACACCAAACGGAGCAGCATCCCCCAGGAGACCACAGGCTGCCCCTACTTCTGTGCCCGACGGCCTCCAACGACTCACCGAGGCTGTCCGTGTTCCAACATCCTGATCCAGCAGTCACTCCCGTCCTGGCCCGATCATGTCACTGTCCTGCTTGCTAACAGAACCTGCTGGCTCTGGGTTGGGCCGATCATACCTGTCCTGGAGAGCGTTGGCTCAACTTCCAGCTGAGTTTTCGAGGACAGAGGCCAGCATTCTTACTTTTCTGGCTGAAAGAGAGAAAGCACCAAACTAAGCAGCAAACCCCTGGGACTATGGGCAGCCCCTGCCTCTCTGCTCAAGAGTAGCTAGCGACTCACCCAGGCTGTCTGTGTCCCGTCTTCCTGATGCAGCATTCGCTGCCGTCCTGCCCCCATTCCATCAGCTTCCTGCTTGCTGTGGACAATCGGGGCTGTGCGTTGGGGCAATCTTACCTGTCCTGGAGAGCCTTGGCACCTCTTCCTTCCAGCTGATTTCTCAACGGGAGAGTGGCCAGGAGTGTGCCATGGTCCGCTCTCATCGCTAGGTATGTTTCTGTCTGAAAGACAAAAAGCACCAAACGCAGCAGCATCCCCCAGGAGACCACAGGCTGCCCCTACTTCTACGCCCGAGGGTCTCCAACGACTCACTCACGCTCTCCTTGTTCCGACATCCTGATCCAGCAGTCACTCCCGTCCTACCCCGATCATGTCACCGTCCTCCTTGCTGTTAGAACCTGGTGGGTTTGGTTTGGGGCAATCTTACTTGTCCTGGAGAGCATTGGCAACTCTTCCTCCCAGATGACTTCTCAAGAAAAGAGCGGCCAAGGTTGTGCCGTGCTCTGCTCCAACGTCCATGTGATTCTGGCTGAAAGAGAAGAAGCACCAAACGGAGCAGCATCCCTCTGTGAACACGGGCAGCCCCTGCCGCTGTGCCCGAGGGTCTCCAGCAACTCACCGAGGCTATCATTGTTCCGGCATCCTCATGGAGAGAGGCCAGCATTCTGCCTTTTCTGGCTGAAAGAGAGAAAGCACCAAACTAAGCAGCAAACCCCTGGGACTATGGGCAGCCCCTGCCTCTCTGCTCAAGAGTAGCTAGCGACTCACCCAGGCTGTCCGTGGCCCGTCGTCCTCATGGAGCGCTCACTGCCCTCCTGGCCCGAGCGTCTCACCATCCTGCTTGCTGTTACAGCCTGCTGGGCGTAGCTTCGGGACATCTTACCTGTCCTGGAGAGCGTTGGCAGCTCTTCTTCCACCTAATTTCTCAGGGGGAGAGTGGCCAGGAGCGTGCTGTGCTTTGGTCCCATCGCTGTGGGAATCTGGCTGCAAAAGGAGAAACACCAAACGGAGCAGCATCCCCCAGGAGACCACAGGCTGCCCCTAATTCTCTGCCCGACGGTCTCCAACGACTCACCGAGGCTGTCCGTGTTCCAACATCCTGATCCAGCAGTCACTCCCATCCTGGCCCGATCATGTCACTGTCCTGCTTGTTAATGGAACCTGCTGGCTCTGGGTTGGGCCGATCATACCTGTCCTGGAGAGCGTTGGCTCAACTTCCAGCTGAGTTCTCGAGCAGAGAGGCCAGCAGTCGCCTTTTCTGCCTGAAAGAGAGAAAGCACCAAACTAAGCAGCAAACCCCTGGGACTATGGGCAGCCCCTGCCTCTCTGCTCAAGAGTAGCTAGCGACTCACCCAGGCTGTCTGTGTCCCGTCTTCCTGATGCAGCATTCGCTGCCGTCCTGCCCCCATTCCGTCAGCTTCCTGCTTGCTGTGGACAATCGGGGCTGTGCGTTGGGGCAATCTTACCTGTCCTGGAGAGCCTTGGCACCTCTTCCTTCCAGCTGATTTCTAAACGGGAGAGTGGCCAGGAGTGTGCCATGGTCCGCTCTCATCGCTAGGTATGTTTCTGTCTGAAAGACAAAAAGCACCAAACGCAGCAGCATCCCCCAGGAGACCACAGGCTGCCCCTACTTCTACGCCCGAGGGTCTCCAACGACTCACCCACGCTCTCCTTCTTCCGACATCCTGATCCAGCAGTCACTCCCGTCCTACCCCGATCATGTCACCGTCCTCCTTGCTGTTAGAACCTGGTGGGTTTGGTTTGGGGCAATCTTACCTGTCCTGGAGAGCGATGCCAGCTCTTCCTCCCAGATGAGTGCTCCAGGGCAGAGAGGACACAACTTTGCCGTGCTCTGCTCTCATCGCTGTGTGTGTCTGGCTGAAAGAGAAGAAACACAAAACAAAGCAGCACCTCCCTGTGACCACGGGCAGCCCCTGCCTCTCTCCTCAAGAGGATCTATCAACTCACCGAGGCTGTCCATGTCCCATTGTCCTCATGGAGTGCTCACTGCCGTCCTGGTCCGATCAGGTCACCGTCCTGCTTGCAGTTACAGCCTGGTGGGTGTGGGTTGGGGCAATCTTACCTGTCCTGGAGAGCATTGGCAACTCTTCCTCCCAGATGACTTCTCAAGAGGAGAGCGGCCAAGGTTGTGCCGTGCTCTGCTCCAACGGCCGTGTGATTCTGGCTGAAAGAGAAGAAGCACCAAACGGAGCAGCATCCCTCTGTGAACACGGGCAGCCCCTGCCGCTGTGCCCGAGGGTCTCCAGCGACTCACCGAGGCTATCATTGTTCCGGCATCCTCATGGAGAGAGGCCAGCATTCTGCCTTTTCTGGCTGAAAGAGAGAAAGCACCAAACTAAGCAGCAAACCCCTGGGACTATGGGCAGCCCCTGCCTCTCTGCTCAAGAGTAGCTAGCGACTCACCCAGGCTGTCCGTGGCCCGTCGTCCTCATGGAGCGCTCACTGCCCTCCTGGCCTGAGCGTCTCACCATCCTGCTTGCTGTTACAATCTGCTGCGCGCAGGCTGGGGACATCTTCTCTGTCCTGGAGAGCATTGGTAGCTCTTCTTCCACCTGATTTCTCAAGGGGAGAGTGGCCAGGAGCGTGCTGTGCTTTGGTCCCATCGCTGTGGGAATCTGGCTGCAAAAGGAGAAACACCAAACGGAGCAGCATCCCCCAGGAGACCACAGGCTGCCCCTACTTCTGTGCCCGACGGTCTCCAACGACTCACCGAGGCTGTCCGTGTTCCAACATCCTGATCCAGCAGTCACTCCCGTCCTGGCCCGATCATGTCACTGTCCTGCTTGCTAACAGAACCTGCTGGCTCTGGGTTGGGCCGATCATACCTGTCCTGGAGAGCGTTGGCTCAACTTCCAGCTGAGTTCTCAAGGAGAGAGGCCAGCATTCGCCTTTTCTGCCTGAAAGAGAGAAAGCACCAAACTAAGCAGCAAACCCCTGGGACTATGGGCAGCCCCTGCCTCTCTGCTCAAGAGTAGCTAGCGACTCACCCAAGCTGTGTCCCGTCTTCCTGATGCAGCATTCGCTGCCGTCCTGCCCCCATTCCATCAGCTTCTTGCTTGCTGTGGACAATCGGGGCTCTGCGTTGGGGCAATCTTACCTGTCCTGGAGAGCCTTGGCACCTCTTCCTTCCAGCTGATTTCTAAACGGGAGAGTGGCCAGGAGTGTGCCATGGTCCGCTCTCATCGCTAGGTATGTTTCTGTCTGAAAGACAAAAAGCACCAAACGCAGCAGCATCCCCCAGGAGACCACAGGCTGCCCCTACTTCTACGCCCGAGGGTCTCCAACGACTCACCCACGCTCTCCTTGTTCCGACATCCTGATCCAGCAGTCACTCCCGTCCTACCCCGATCATGTCACCGTCCTCCTTGCTGTTAGAACCTGGTGGGTTTGGTTTGGGGCAATCTTACCTGTCCCGGAGAGCGTTGCCAGCTCTTCCTCCCAGATGAGTGCTCCAGGGCAGAGAGGACACAACTTTGCCGTGCTCTGCTCTCATCGCTGCGTGTGTCTGGCTGAAAGAGAAGAAGCACAAAACAAAGCAGCACCTCCCTGTGACCACGGGCAGCCCCTGCCTCTCTCCTCAAGAGGATCTATCAACTCACCGAGGCTGTCCATGTCCCATTGTCCTCATGGAGCGCTCACTGCCATCCTGGCCCGATCAGGTCACCGTCCTGCTTGCAGTTACAGCCTGGTGGGTGTGGGTTGGGGCAATCTTACCTGTCCTGGAGAGCATTGGCAACTCTTCCTCCCAGATGACTTCTCAAGAGGAGAGCGGCCAAGGTTGTGCCGTGCTCTGCTCCAACGGC
Organism: Anas acuta; assembly: GCF_963932015.1. Lineage (NCBI taxonomy): Eukaryota > Metazoa > Chordata > Aves > Anseriformes > Anatidae > Anas > Anas acuta. The sequence continues at coordinate 132,160,340 of NC_088980.1, forward strand.
CGTGTGATTCTGCCTGAAAGAGAAGAAGCACCAAACGGAGCAGCATCCCTCTGTGAACACGGGCAGCCCCTGCCGCTGTGCCCGAGGGTCTCCAGCGACTCACCGAGGCTATCATTGTTCCGGCATCCTCATGGAGAGAGGCCAGCATTCTGCCTTTTCTGGCTGAAAGAGAGAAAGCACCAAACTAAGCAGCAAACCCCTGGGACTATGGGCAGCCCCTGCCTCTCTGCTCAAGAGTAGCTAGCGACTCACCCAGGCTGTCCGTGGCCCGTCGTCCTCATGGAGCGCTCACTGCCCTCCTGGCCCGAGCGTCTCACCATCCTGCTTGCTGTTACAGCCTGCTGGGCGTAGCTTCGGGACATCTTACCTGTCCTGGAGAGTGTTGGCAGCTCTTCTTCCACCTGATTTCTCAGGGGGAGAGTGGACAGGAGCGTGCTGTGCTTTGGTCCCATCGCTGTGGGAATCTGGCTGCAAAAGGAGAAACACCAAACGGAGCAGCATCCCCCAGGAGACCACAGGCTGCCCCTACTTCTGTGCCCGACGGCCTCCAACGACTCACCGAGGCTGTCCGTGTTCCAACATCCTGATCCAGCAGTCACTCCCATCCTGGCCCGATCATGTCACTGTCCTGCTTGCTAACAGAACCTGCTGGCTCTGGGTTGGGCCGATCATACCTGTCCTGGAGAGCGTTGGCTCAACTTCCAGCTGAGTTCTCGAGCAGAGAGGCCAGCATTCTTCCTTTTCTGGCTGAAAGAGAGAAAGCACCAAACTAAGCAGCAAACCCCTGGGACTATGGGCAGCCCCTGCCTCTCTGCTCAAGAGTAGCTAGCGACTCACCCAGGCTGTCTGTGTCCCGTCTTCCTGATGCAGCATTCGCTGCCGTCCTGCCCCCATTCCATCAGCTTCCTGCTTGCTGTGGACAATCGGGGCTGTGCGTTGGGGCAATCTTACCTGTCCTGGAGAGCCTTGGCACCTCTTCCTTCCAGCTGATTTCTCAACGGGAGAGTGGCCAGGAGTGTGCCATGGTCCGCTCTCATCGCTAGGTATGTTTCTGTCTGAAAGACAAAAAGCACCAAACGCAGCAGCATCCCCCAGGAGACCACAGGCTGCCCCTACTTCTACGCCCGAGGGTCTCCAACGACTCACCCACGCTCTCCTTGTTCCGACATCCTGATCCAGCAGTCACTCCCGTCCTACCCCGATCATGTCACCGTCCTCCTTGCTGTTAGAACCTGGTGGGTTTGGTTTGGGGCAATCTTACCTGTCCTGGAGAGCGTTGCCAGCTCTTCCTCCCAGATGAGTGCTCCAGGGCAGAGAGGACACAACTTTGCCGTGCTCTGCTCTCATCACTGCGTGTGTCTGGCTGAAAGAGAAGAAGCACCAAACGGAGCAGCATCCCTCTGTGACCACGGGCAGCCCCTGCCTCTCTCCTCAAGAGGATCTATCAACTCACCGAGGCTGTCCATGTCCCATCGTCCTCATGGAGCGCTCACTGCCATCCTGGCCCGATCAGGTCACCGTCCTGCTTGCAGTTACAGCCTGGTGGGTGTGGGTTGGGGCAATCTTACCTGTCCTGGAGAGCATTGGCAACTCTTCCTCCCAGATGACTTCTCAAGAGGAGAGCGGCCAAGGTTGTGCCATGCTCTGCTCCAACGGCCGTGTCATTCTGGCTGAAAGAGAAGAAGCACCAAACGGAGCAGCATCCCTCTGTGAACACGGGCAGCCCCTGCCGCTGTGCCCGAGGGTCTCCAGCGACTCACCGAGGCTATCATTGTTCCGGCATCCTCATGGAGAGAGGCCAGCATTCTGCCTTTTCTGGCTGAAAGAGAGAAAGCACCAAACTAAGCAGCAAACCCCTGGGACTATGGGCAGCCCCTGCCTCTCTGCTCAAGAGTAGCTAGCGACTCACCCAGGCTGACCGTGGCCCGTCGTCCTCATGGAGCACTCACTGCCCTCCTGGCCCGAGCGTCTCACCATCCTGCTTGCTGTTACAGCCTGCTGGGCGTAGCTTCGGGACATCTTACCTGTCCTGGAGAGTGTTGGCCGCTCTTCTTCCACCTGATTTCTCAGGGGGAGGGTGGCCAGGAGCGTGCTGTGCTTTGGTCCCATCGCTGTGGGAATCTGGCTGCAAAAGGAGAAACACCAAACAGAGCAGCATCCCCCAGGAGACCACAGGCTGCCCCTACTTCTGTGCCCGACGGTCTCCAATGACTCACCCACGCTCTCCGTATTCCGACATCCTGATCCAGCAGTCACTCCCGTCCTACCCCGATCATGTCACCGTCCTCCTTGCTGTTAGAACCTGGTGGGTTTGGTTTGGGGCAATCTTACCTGTCCCGGAGAGCGTTGCCAGCTCTTCCTCCCAGATGAGTGCTCCAGGGCAGAGAGGACACAACTTTGCCGTGCTCTGCTCTCATCGCTGTGTGTGTCTGGCTGAAAGAGAAGAAGCACAAAACAAAGCAGCACCTCCCTGTGACCACGGGCAGCCCCTGCCTCTCTCCTCAAGAGGATCTATCAACTCACCGAGGCTGTCCATGTCCCATTGTCCTCATGGAGTGCTCACTGCCATCCTGGCCCGATCAGGTCACCGTCCTGCTTGCAGTTACAGCCTGGTGGGTGTGGGTTGGGGCAATCTTACCTGTCCTGGAGAGCATTGGCAACTCTTCCTCCCAGATGACTTCTCAAGAGGAGAGCGGCCAAGGTTGTGCCGTGCTCTGCTCCAACGGCCGTGTGATTCTGCCTGAAAGAGAAGAAGCACCAAACGGAGCAGCATCCCTCTGTGAACACGGGCAGCCCCTGCCGCTGTGCCCGAGGGTCTCCAGCGACTCACCGAGGCTATCATTGTTCCGGCATCCTCATGGAGAGAGGCCAGCATTCTGCCTTTTCTGGCTGAAAGAGAGAAAGCACCAAACTAAGCAGCAAACCCCTGGGACTATGGGCAGCCCCTGCCTCTCTGCTCAAGAGTAGCTAGCGACTCACCCAGGCTGTCTGTGTCCCGTCTTCCTGATGCAGCATTCGCTGCCGTCCTGCCCCCATTCCGTCAGCTTCCTGCTTGCTGTGGACAATCGGGGCTGTGCGTTGGGGCAATCTTACCTGTCCTGGAGAGCCTTGGCACCTCTTCCTTCCAGCTGATTTCTCAACGGGAGAGTGGCCAGGAGTGTGCCATGGTCCGCTCTCATCGCTAGGTATGTTTCTGTCTGAAAGACAAAAAGCACCAAACGCAGCAGCATCCCCCAGGAGACCACAGGCTGCCCCTACTTCTACGCCCGAGGGTCTCCAACGACTCACCCACGCTCTCCTTGTTCCGACATCCTGATCCAGCAGTCACTCCCGTCCTACCCCGATCATGTCACCGTCCTCCTTGCTGTTAGAACCTGGTGGGTTTGGTTTGGGGCAATCTTACCTGTCCTGGAGAGCGTTGCCAGCTCTTCCTCCCAGATGAGTGCTCCAGGGCAGAGAGGACACAACTTTGCCGTGCTCTGCTCTCATCACTGCGTGTGTCTGGCTGAAAGAGAAGAAGCACAAAACAAAGCAGCACGTCCCTGTGACCACGGGCAGCCCCTGCCTCTCTCCTCAAGAGGATCTATCAACTCACCGAGGCTGTCCATGTCCCATCGTCCTCATGGAGCGCTCACTGCCATCCTGGCCCGATCAGGTCACCGTCCTGCTTGCAGTTACAGCCTGGTGGGTGTGGGTTGGGGCAATCTTACCTGTCCTGGAGAGCATTGGCAACTCTTCCTCCCAGATGACTTCTCAAGAGGAGAGCGGCCAAGGTTGTGCCGTGCTCTGCTCCAACGGCCATGTCATTCTGGCTGAAATAGAAGAAGCACCAAACGGAGCAGCATCCCTCTGTGAACACGGGCAGCCCCTGCCGCTGTGCCCGAGGGTCTCCAGCGACTCACCGAGGCTATCATTGTTCCGGCATCCTCATGGAGAGAGGCCAGCATTCTGCCTTTTCTGGCTGAAAGAGAGAAAGTACCAAACTAAGCAGCAAACCCCTGGGACTATGGGCAGCCCCTGCCTCTCTGCTCAAGAGTAGCTAGCGACTCACCCAGGCTGACCGTGGCCCGTCGTCCTCATGGAGCACTCACTGCCCTCCTGGCCCGAGCGTCTCACCATCCTGCTTGCTGTTACAGCATGCTGGGCGTAGCTTCGGGACATCTTACCTGTCCTGGAGAGTGTTGGCCGCTCTTCTTCCACCTGATTTCTCAGGGGGAGGGTGGCCAGGAGCGTGCTGTGCTTTGGTCCCATCGCTGTGGGAATCTGGCTGCAAAAGGAGAAACACCAAACAGAGCAGCATCCCCCAGGAGACCACAGGCTGCCCCTACTTCTGTGCCCGACGGTCTCCAATGACTCACCCACGCTCTCCGTGTTCCGACATCCTGATCCAGCAGTCACTCCCGTCCTACCCCGATCATGTCACCGTCCTCCTTGCTGTTAGAACCTGGTGGGTTTGGTTTGGGGCAATCTTACCTGTCCCGGAGAGCGTTGCCAGCTCTTCCTCCCAGATGAGTGCTCCAGGGCAGAGAGGACACAACTTTGCCGTGCTCTGCTCTCATCGCTGTGTGTGTCTGGCTGAAAGAGAAGAAGCACAAAACAAAGCAGCACGTCCCTGTGACCACGGACAGCCCCTGCCTCTCTCCTCAAGAGGATCTATCAACTCACCGAGGCTGTCCATGTCCCATTGTACTCATGGAGTGCTCACTGCCATCCTGGCCCGATCAGGTCACCGTCCTGCTTGCAGTTACAGCCTGGTGGGTGTGGGTTGGGGCAATCTTACCTGTCCTGGAGAGCATTGGCAACTCTTCCTCCCAGATGACTTCTCAAGAGGAGAGCGGCCAAGGTTGTGCCGTGCTCTGCTCCAAAGGCCGTGTGATTCTGGCTGAAAGAGAAGAAGCACCAAACGGAGCAGCATCCCTCTGTGAACACGGGCAGCCCCTGCCGCTGTGCCCGAGGGTCTCCAGCGACTCACCGAGGCTATCATTGTTCCGGCATCCTCATGGAGAGAGGCCAGCATTCTGCATTTTCTGGCTGAAAGAGAGAAAGCACCAAACTAAGCAGCAAACCCCTGGGACTATGGGCAGCCCCTGCCTCTCTGCTCAAGAGTAGCTAGCGACTCACCCAGGCTGTCTGTGTCCCGTCTTCCTGATGCAGCATTCGCTGCCGTCCTGCCCCCATTCCGTCAGCTTCCTGCTTGCTGTGGACAATCGGGGCTGTGCGTTGGGGCAATCTTACCTGTCCTGGAGAGCCTTGGCACCTCTTCCTTCCAGCTGATTTCTCAACGGGAGAGTGGCCAGGAGTGTGCCATGGTCCGCTCTCATCGCTAGGTATGTTTCTGTCTGAAAGACAAAAAGCACCAAACGCAGCAGCATCCCCCAGGAGACCACAGGCTGCCCCTACTTCTACGCCCGAGGGTCTCCAACGACTCACCCACGCTCTTCTTGTTCCGACATCCTGATCCAGCAGTCACTCCCGTCCTACCCCGATCATGTCACCGTCCTCCTTGCTGTTAGAACCTGGTGGGTTTGGTTTGGGGCAATCTTACTTGTCCTGGGGAGCATTGGCAACTCTTCCTCCCAGATGACTTCTCAAGAGGAGAGCGGCCAAGGTTGTGCCGTGCTCTGCTCCAACAGCCATGTGATTCTGGCTGAAAGAGAAGAAGCACCAAACGGAGCAGCATCCCTCTGTGAACACGGGCAGCCCCTGCCGCTGTGCCCGAGGGTCTCCAGCGACTCACCGAGGCTATCATTGTTCCGGCATCCTCATGGAGAGAGGCCAGCATTCTGCCTTTTCTGGCTGAAAGAGAGAAAGCACCAAACTAAGCAGCAAACCCCTTGGACTATGGGCAGCCCCTGACTCTCTGCTCAAGAGTAGCTAGCGACTCACCCAGGCTGTCCGTGGCCCGTCGTCCTCATGGAGCGCTCACTGCCCTCCTGGCCCGAGCGTCTCACCATCCTGCTTGCTGTTACAGCCTGCTGGGCGTAGCTTCGGGACATCTTACCTGTCCTGGAGAGTGTTGGCAGCTCTTCTTCCACCTAATTTCTCAGGGGGAGAGTGGCCAGGAGCGTGCTGTGCTTTGGTCCCATCGCTGTGGGAATCTGGCTGCAAAAGGAGAAACACCAAACGGAGCAGCATCCCCCAGGAGACCACAGGCTGCCCCTACTTCTGTGCCCGACGGTCTCCAACGACTCACCGAGGCTGTCCGTGTTCCAACATCCTGATCCAGCAGTCACTCCCATCCTGGCCCGATCATGTCACCGTCCTGCTTGCTAACAGAACCTGGTGGCTCTGGGTTGGGCCGATCATACCTGTCCTGGAGAGCGTTGGCTCAACTTCCAGCTGAGTTCTCGAGGACAGAGGCCAGCAGTCGCCTTTTCTGCCTGAAAGAGAGAAAGCACCAAACTAAGCAGCAAACCCCTGGGACTATGGGCAGCCCCTGCCTCTCTGCTCAAGAGTAGCTAGCGACTCACCCAGGCTGTCTGTGTCCCGTCTTCCTGATGCAGCATTCGCTGCCGTCCTGCCCCCATTCCGTCAGCTTCCTGCTTGCTGTGGACAATCGGGGCTGTGCGTTGGGGCAATCTTACCTGTCCTGGAGAGCCTTGGCACCTCTTCCTTCCAGCTGATTTCTCAACGGGAGAGTGGCCAGGAGTGTGCCATGGTCCGCTCTCATCGCTAGGTATGTTTCTGTCTGAAAGACAAAAAGCACCAAACGCAGCAGCATCCCCCAGGAGACCACAGGCTGCCCCTACTTCTACGCCCGAGGGTCTCCAACGACTCACCCACCCTCTCCTTGTTCCGACATCCTGATCCAGCAGTCACTCCCGTCCTACCCCGATCATGTCACCGTCCTCCTTGCTGTTAGAACCTGGTGGGTTTGGTTTGGGGCAATCTTACTTGTCCTGGAGAGCATTGGCAACTCTTCCTCCCAGATGACTTCTCAAGAGGAGAGCGGCCAAGGTTGTGCCGTGCTCTGCTCCAACGGCCGTGTGATTCTGGCTGAAAGAGAAGAAGCACCAAACGGAGCAGCATCCCTCTGTGAACACGGGCAGCCCCTGCCGCTGTGCCCGAGGGTCTCCAGCGACTCACCGAGGCTATCATTGTTCCGGCATCCTCATGGAGAGAGGCCAGCATTCTGCCTTTTCTGGCTGAAAGAGAGAAAGCACCAAACTAAGCAGCAAACCCCTGGGACTATGGGCAGCCCCTGCCTCTCTGCTCAAGAGTAGCTAGCGACTCACCCAGGCTGTCCGTGGCCCGTCGTCCTCATGGAGCGCTCACTGCCCTCCTGGCCCGAGCGTCTCACCATCCTGCTTGCTGTTACAGCCTGCTGGGCGTAGCTTCGGGACATCTTACCTGTCCTGGAGAGTGTTGGCAGCTCTTCTTCCACCTAATTTCTCAGGGGGAGAGTGGCCAGGAGCGTGCTGTGCTTTGGTCCCATCGCTGTGGGAATCTGGCTGCAAAAGGAGAAACACCAAACGGAGCAGCATCCCCCAGGAGACCACAGGCTGCCCCTACTTCTGTGCCCGACGGTCTCCAACGACTCACCGAGGCTGTCCGTGTTCCAACATCCTGATCCAGCAGTCACTCCCATCCTGGCCCGATCATGTCACCGTCCTGCTTGCTAACAGAACCTGGTGGCTCTGGGTTGGGCCGATCATACCTGTCCTGGAGAGCGTTGGCTCAACTTCCAGCTGAGTTCTCGAGGACAGAGGCCAGCAGTCGCCTTTTCTGCCTGAAAGAGAGAAAGCACCAAACTAAGCAGCAAACCCCTGGGACTATGGGCAGCCCCTGCCTCTCTGCTCAAGAGTAGCTAGCGACTCACCCAGGCTGTCTGTGTCCCGTCTTCCTGATGCAGCATTCGCTGCCGTCCTGCCCCCATTCCGTCAGCTTCTTGCTTGCTGTGGACAATCGGGGCTGTGCGTTGGGGCAATCTTACCTGTCCTGGAGAGCCTTGGCACCTCTTCCTTCCAGCTGTTTTCTCAAGGGGAGAGTGGCCAGGAGTGTGCCATGGTCCGCTCTCATCGCTAGGTATGTTTCTGTCTGAAAGACAAAAAGCACCAAACGCAGCAGCATCCCCCAGGAGACCACAGGCTGCCCCTACTTCTACGCCCGAGGGTCTCCAACGACTCACCCACGCTCTCCTTCTTCCGACATCCTGATCCAGCAGTCACTCCCGTCCTACCCCGATCATGTCACCGTCCTCCTTGCTGTTAGAACCTGGTGGGTTTGGTTTGGGGCAATCTTACCTGTCCCGGAGAGCGTTGCCAGCTCTTCCTCCCAGATGAGTGCTCCAGGGCAGAGAGGACACAACTTTGCCGTGCTCTGCTCTCATCGCTGCGTGTGTCTGGCTGAAAGAGAAGAAGCACAAAACAAAGCAGCACCTCCCTGTGACCACGGGCAGCCCCTGCCTCTCTCCTCAAGAGGATCTATCAACTCACCGAGGCTGTCCATGTCCCATCGTCCTCATGGAGCGCTCACTGCCATCCTGGCCCGATCAGGTCACCGTCCTGCTTGCAGTTACAGCCTGGTGGGTGTGGGTTGGGGCAATCTTACCTGTCCTGGAGAGCATTGGCAACTCTTCCTCCCAGATGACTTCTCAAGAGGAGAGCGGCCAAGGTTGTGCCGTGCTCTGCTCCAACGGCCGTGTCATTCTGGCTGAAAGAGAAGAAGCACCAAACGGAGCAGCATCCCTCTGTGAACACGGGCAGCCCCTGCCGCTGTGCCCGAGGGTCTCCAGCGACTCACCGAGGCTATCATTGTTCCGGCATCCTCATGGAGAGAGGCCAGCATTCTGCCTTTTCTGGCTGAAAGAGAGAAAGTACCAAACTAAGCAGCAAACCCCTGGGACTATGGGCAGCCCCTGCCTCTCTGCTCAAGAGTAGCTAGCGACTCACCCAGGCTGACCGTGGCCCGTCGTCCTCATGGAGCACTCACTGCCCTCCTGGCCCGAGCGTCTCACCATCCTGCTTGCTGTTACAGCCTGCTGGGCGTAGCTTCGGGACATCTTACCTGTCCTGGAGAGTGTTGGCCGCTCTTCTTCCACCTGATTTCTCAGGGGGAGGGTGGCCAGGAGCGTGCTGTGCTTTGGTCCCATCGCTGTGGGAATCTGGCTGCAAAAGGAGAAACACCAAACAGAGCAGCATCCCCCAGGAGACCACAGGCTGCCCCTACTTCTGTGCCCGACGGTCTCCAATGACTCACCCACGCTCTCCGTGTTCCGACATCCTGATCCAGCAGTCACTCCCGTCCTACCCCGATCATGTCACCGTCCTCCTTGCTGTTAGAACCTGGTGGGTTTGGTTTGGGGCAATCTTACCTGTCCCGGAGAGCGTTGCCAGCTCTTCCTCCCAGATGAGTGCTCCAGGGCAGAGAGGACACAACTTTGCCGTGCTCTGCTCTCATCGCTGTGTGTGTCTGGCTGAAAGAGAAGAAGCACAAAACAAAGCAGCACCTCCCTGTGACCACGGGCAGCCCCTGCCTCTCTCCTCAAGAGGATCTATCAACTCACCGAGGCTGTCCATGTCCCATTGTCCTCATGGAGTGCTCACTGCCATCCTGGCCCGATCAGGTCACCGTCCTGCTTGCAGTTACAGCCTGGTGGGTGTGGGTTGGGGCAATCTTACCTGTCCTGGAGAGCATTGGCAACTCTTCCTCCCAGATGACTTCTCAAGAGGAGAGCGGCCAAGGTTGTGCCGTGCTCTGCTCCAACGGCCGTGTGATTCTGGCTGAAAGAGAAGAAGCACCAAACGGAGCAGCATCCCTCTGTGAACACGGGCAGCCCCTGCCGCTGTGCCCGAGGGTCTCCAGCGACTCACCGAGGCTATCATTGTTCCGGCATCCTCATGGAGAGAGGCCAGCATTCTGCCTTTTCTGGCTGAAAGAGAGAAAGCACCAAACTAAGCAGCAAACCCCTGGGACTATGGGCAGCCCCTGCCTCTCTGCTCAAGAGTAGCTAGCGACTCACCCAGGCTGTCTGTGTCCCGTCTTCCTGATGCAGCATTCGCTGCCGTCCTGCCCCCATTCCGTCAGCTTCCTGCTTGCTGTGGACAATCGGGGCTGTGCGTTGGGGCAATCTTACCTGTCCTGGAGAGCCTTGGCACCTCTTCCTTCCAGCTGATTTCTCAACGGGAGAGTGGCCAGGAGTGTGCCATGGTCCGCTCTCATCGCTAGGTATGTTTCTGTCTGAAAGACAAAAAGCACCAAACGCAGCAGCATCCCCCAGGAGACCACAGGCTGCCCCTACTTCTACGCCCGAGGGTCTCCAACGACTCACCCACGCTCTCCTTGTTCCGACATCCTGATCCAGCAGTCACTCCCGTCCTACCCCGATCATGTCACCGTCCTCCTTGCTGTTAGAACCTGGTGGGTTTGGTTTGGGGCAATCTTACTTGTCCTGGAGAGCATTGGCAACTCTTCCTCCCAGATGACTTCTCAAGAGGAGAGCGGCCAAGGTTGTGCCGTGCTCTGCTCCAACAGCCATGTGATTCTGGCTGAAAGAGAAGAAGCACCAAACGGAGCAGCATCCCTCTGTGAACACGGGCAGCCCCTGCCGCTGTGCCCGAGGGTCTCCAGCGACTCACCGAGGCTATCATTGTTCCGGCATCCTCATGGAGAGAGGCCAGCATTCTGCCTTTTCTGGCTGAAAGAGAGAAAGCACCAAACTAAGCAGCAAACCCCTGGGACTATGGGCAGCCCCTGCCTCTCTGCTCAAGAGTAGCTAGCGACTCACCCAGGCTGTCCGTGGCCCGTCGTCCTCATGGAGCGCTCACTGCCCTCCTGGCCCGAGCGTCTCACCATCCTGCTTGCTGTTACAGCCTGCTGGGCGTAGCTTCGGGACATCTTACCTGTCCTGGAGAGTGTTGGCAGCTCTTCTTCCACCTAATTTCTCAGGGGGAGAGTGGCCAGGAGCGTGCTGTGCTTTGGTCCCATCGCTGTGGGAATCTGGCTGCAAAAGGAGAAACACCAAACGGAGCAGCATCCCCCAGGAGACCACAGGCTGCCCCTACTTCTGTGCCCGACGGTCTCCAACGACTCACCGAGGCTGTCCGTGTTCCAACATCCTGATCCAGCAGTCACTCCCATCCTGGCCCGATCATGTCACCGTCCTGCTTGCTAACAGAACCTGGTGGCTCTGGGTTGGGCCGATCATACCTGTCCTGGAGAGCGTTGGCTCAACTTCCAGCTGAGTTCTCGAGGACAGAGGCCAGCAGTCGCCTTTTCTGCCTGAAAGAGAGAAAGCACCAAACTAAGCAGCAAACCCCTGGGACTATGGGCAGCCCCTGCCTCTCTGCTCAAGAGTAGCTAGCGACTCACCCAGGCTGTCTGTGTCCCGTCTTCCTGATGCAGCATTCGCTGCCGTCCTGCCCCCATTCCGTCAGCTTCTTGCTTGCTGTGGACAATCGGGGCTGTGCATTGGGGCAATCTTACCTGTCCTGGAGAGCCTTGGCACCTCTTCCTTCCAGCTGATTTCTAAACGGGAGAGTGGCCAGGAGTGTGCCATGGTCCGCTCTCATCGCTAGGTATGTTTCTGTCTGAAAGACAAAAAGCACCAAACGCAGCAGCATCCCCCAGGAGACCACAGGCTGCCCCAACTTCTACGCCCGAGGGTCTCCAACGACTCACCCACGCTCTCCTTCTTCCGACATCCTGATCCAGCAGTCACTCCCGTCCTACCCCGATCATGTCACCGTCCTCCTTGCTGTTAGAACCTGGTGGGTTTGGTTTGGGGCAATCTTACCTGTCCTGGAGAGCGTTGCCAGCTCTTCCTCCCAGATGAGTGCTCCAGGGCAGAGAGGACACAACTTTGCCGTGCTCTGCTCTCATCGCTGTGTGTGTCTGGCTGAAAGAGAAGAAGCACAAAACAAAGCAGCACCTCCCTGTGACCACGGGCAGCCCCTGCCTCTCTCCTCAAGAGGATCTATCAACTCACCGAGGCTGTCCATGTCCCATCGTCCTCATGGAGCGCTCACTGCCGTCCTGGCCCGATCAGGTCACCGTCCTGCTTGCAGTTACAGCCTGGTGGGTGTGGGTTGGGGCAATCTTACCTGTCCTGGAGAGCATTGGCAACTCTTCCTCCCAGATGACTTCTCAAGAGGAAAGCGGCCAAGGTTGTGCCGTGCTCTGCTCCAACGGCCGTGTGATTCTGGCTGAAAGAGAAGAAGCACCAAACGGAGCAGCATCCCTCTGTGAACACGGGCAGCCCCTGCCGCTGTGCCCGAGGGTCTCCAGCGACTCACCGAGGCTATCATTGTTCCGGCATCCTCATGGAGAGAGGCCAGCATTCTGCCTTTTCTGGCTGAAAGAGAGAAAGCACCAAACTAAGCAGCAAACCCCTGGGACTATGGGCAGCCCCTGCCTCTCTGCTCAGGAGTAGCTAGCGACTCACCCAGGCTGTCTGTGTCCCGTCTTCCTGATGCAGCATTCGCTGCCGTCCTGCCCCCATTCCATCACCTTCTTGCTTGCTGTGGACAATCGGGGCTGTGCGTTGGGGCAATCTTACCTGTCCTGGAGAGCCTTGGCACCTCTTCCTTCCAGCTGATTTCTGAACGGGAGAGTGGCCAGGAGTGTGCCTTGGTCCGCTCTCATCGCTAGGTATGTTTCTGTCTGAAAGACAAAAAGCACCAAACGCAGCAGCATCCCCCAGGAGACCACAGGCTGCCCCTACTTCTACGCCCGAGGGTCTCCAACGACTCACCCACGCTCTCCTTCTTCCGACATCCTGATCCAGCAGTCACTCCCGTCCTACCCCGATCATGTCACCGTCCTCCTTGCTGTTAGAACCTGGTGGGTTTGGTTTGGGGCAATCTTACCTGTCCTGGAGAGCGTTGCCAGCTCTTCCTCCCAGATGAGTGCTCCAGGGCAGAGAGGACACAACTTTGCCGTGCTCTGCTCTCATCGCTGTGTGTGTCTGGCTGAAAGAGAAGAAGCACAAAACAAAGCAGCACCTCCCTGTGACCACGGGCAGCCCCTGCCTCTCTCCTCAAGAGGATCTATCAACTCACCGAGGCTGTCCATGTCCCATCGTCCTCATGGAGCGCTCACTGCCATCCTGGCCCGATCAGGTCACCGTCCTGCTTGCAGTTACAGCCTGGTGGGTGTGGGTTGGGGCAATCTTACCTGTCCTGGAGAGCATTGGCAACTCTTCCTCCCAGATGACTTCTCAAGAGGAGAGCGGCCAAGGTTGTGCCGTGCTCTGCTCCAACGGCCGTGAGATTCTGGCTGAAAGAGAAGAAGCACCAAACGGAGCAGCATCCCTCTGTGAACACGGGCAGCCCCTGCCGCTGTGCCCAAGGGTCTCCCGCGACTCACCGAGGCTATCATTGTTCCGTCATCCTCATGGAGAGAGACCAGCATTCTGCCTTTTCTGGATGAAAGAGAGAAAGCACCAAACTAAGCAGCAAACCCCTGGGACTATGGGCAGCCCCTGCCTCTCTGCTCAAGAGTAGCTAGCGACTCACCCAGGCTGTCCGTGGCCCGTCGTCCTCATGGAGCGCTCACTGCCGTCCTGCCCCCATTCCATCAGCTTCTTGCTTGCTGTGGACAATCGGGGCTCTGCGTTGGGGCAATCTTACCTGTCCTGGAGAGCCTTGGCACCTCTTCCTTCCAGCTGATTTCTCAACGGGAGAGTGGCCAGGAGTGTGCCATGGTCCGCTCTCATCGCTAGGTATGTTTCTGTCTGAAAGACAAAAAGCACCAAACGCAGCAGCATCCCCCAGGAGACCACAGGCTGCCCCTACTTCTACGCCCGAGGGTCTCCAACGACTCACCCACGCTCTCCTTCTTCCGACATCCTGATCCAGCAGTCACTCCCGTCCTACCCCGATCATGTCACCGTCCTCCTTGCTGTTAGAAACTGGTGGGTTTGGTTTGGGGCAATCTTACCTGTCCTGGAGACCGTTGTTAGCTCTTCCTTCCAGCTGAGTGCTCGAGGGCAGAGAGGCCAGGATTCTGCCGTTTCTGAAAGAAAGAAAGAGGAAAAGCACGAAATGGAGCAGCATCCCCCTGTGACCATGGGCAGCCCCTACTTGCGTTGCTCAAGTCTCTCTTGCGACTCACCCAGGCTGTCTGTGTCCCTTCAGCCCAATGTAGCTGTCACTCCTGTCCTGCCCAGATCATGTCACCTTCCTGCTTGCTGTGGACCATGGGGAGTGTGGTTTGGGGCAATCTTACCTCTTTCGTAGTGCGTGGACCAATGTTCGGCACAGTGCTGAAAAGGATTGACTAGGAGTGTGCACTCGATCGCCTCACTCAGTGTCCTGCAGGGCGCTGAGAGCCATTTGAGGTGAGGGCCTGAAGAGAGAGGAAAGAGAAGCTGAATTCCTCTGGTTGAGTTTGTGCCTGGAGCGGAGGCTGCAGCAGGAGGAGCAGGCAGCCGAGCAGCCTCCCCGTCAGCACGGGCAGCCATTACCCGCCTGCCCAACCGCCCAACCGCCGCTGGGGACAACATTCCGCACCAAGGCCGTCCCCAACGCTTTGTGACATGGGGCACACCCTGCCTGCTGTGGCATGGGCGGGGCATTAATTCCGGAGCAGCAGTCTGGGGGAGAATGCTGGGGTCTGTCTGGGGCTGTGCTGCCAGCCCTGAAGAGCTCTGAGAGCTCCCTGCTGAAGGAAAGAGGCCAGGAGCATGCCACCAAACGCAGCAGCATCCCCCAGGAGACCACAGGCTGCCCCTACTTCTACGCCCGAGGGTCTCCAACGACTCACCCACGCTCTCCTTCTTCCAACATCCTGATCCAGCAGTCACTCCCGTCCTACCCCGATCATGTCACCGTCCTCCTTGCTGTTAGAACCTGGTGGGTTTGGTTTGGGGCAATCTTACCTGTCCTGGAGAGCGTTGCCAGCTCTTCCTCCCAGATGAGTGCTCCAGGGCAGAGAGGACACAACTTTGCCGTGCTCTGCTCTCATCGCTGTGTGTGTCTGGCTGAAAGAGAAGAAGCACAAAACAAAGCAGCACCTCCCTGTGACCACGGGCAGCCCCTGCCTCTCTCCTCAAGAGGATCTATCAACTCACCGAGGCTGTCCATGTCCCATCGTCCTCATGGAGCGCTCACTGCCGTCCTGGCCCGATCAGGTCACCGTCCTGCTTGCAGTTACAGCCTGGTGGGTGTGGGTTGGGGCAATCTTACCTGTCCTGGAGAGCATTGGCAACTCTTCCTCCCAGATGACTTCTCAAGAGGAGAGCGGCCAAGGTTGTGCCGTGCTCTGCTCCAACGGCCGTGTGATTCTGGCTGAAAGAGAAGAAGCACCAAACGGAGCAGCATCCCTCTGTGAACACGGGCAGCCCCTGCCGCTGTGCCCGAGGGTCTCCAGCGACTCACCGAGGCTATCATTGTTCCGGCATCCTCATGGAGAGAGGCCAGCATTCTGCCTTTTCTGGCTGAAAGAGAGAAAGCACCAAACTAAGCAGCAAACCCCTGGGACTATGGGCAGCCCCTGCCTCTCTGCTCAAGAGTAGCTAGCGACTCACCCAGGCTGTCCGTGGCCCGTCGTCCTCATGGAGCGCTCACTGCCCTCCTGGCCCGAGCGTCTCACCATCCTGCTTGCTGTTACAGCCTGCTGGGCGTAGCTTCGGGACATCTTACCTGTCCTGGAGAGTGTTGGCAGCTCTTCTTCCACCTGATTTCTCAGGGGGAGAGTGGACAGGAGCGTGCTGTGCTTTGGTCCCATCGCTGTGGGAATCTGGCTGCAAAAGGAGAAACACCAAACGGAGCAGCATCCCCCAGGAGACCACAGGCTGCCCCTACTTCTGTGCCCGACGGTCTCCAACGACTCACCGAGGCTGTCTGTGTTCCAACATCCTGATCCAGCAGTCACTCCCGTCCTGGCCCGATCATGTCACTGTCCTGCTTGCTAACAGAACCTGCTGGCTCTGGGTTGGGCCGATCATACCTGTCCTGGAGAGCGTTGGCTCAACTTCCAGCTGAGTTCTCGAGGACAGAGGCCAGCATTCGCCTTTTCTGCCTGAAAGAGAGAAAGCACCAAACTAAGCAGCAAACCCCTGGGACTATGGGCAGCCCCTGCCTCTCTGCTCAAGAGTAGCTAGCGACTCACCCAGGCTGTCCGTGGCCCGTCGTCCTCATGGAGCGCTCACTGCCGTCCTGCCCCCATTCCATCAGCTTCTTGCTTGCTGTGGACAATCGGGGCTCTGCGTTGGGGCAATCTTACCTGTCCTGGAGAGCCTTGGCACCTCTTCCTTCCAGCTGATTTCTAAACGGGAGAGTGGCCAGGAGTGTGCCATGGTCCGCTCTCATCGCTAGGTATGTTTCTGTCTGAAAGACAAAAAGCACCAAACGCAGCAGCATCCCCCAGGAGACCACAGGCTGCCCCTACTTCTACGCCCGAGGGTCTCCAATGACTCACCTACGCTCTCCTTCTTCCAACATCCTGATCCAGCAGTCACTCCCGTCCTACCCCGATCATGTCACCGTCCTCCTTGCTGTTAGAACCTGGTGGGTTTGGTTTGGGGCAATCTTACCTGTCCTGGAGAGCGTTGCCAGCTCTTCCTCCCAGATGAGTGCTCCAGGGCAGAGAGGACACAACTTTGCCGTGCTCTGCTCTCATCGCTGTGTGTGTCTGGCTGAAAGAGAAGAAGCACAAAACAAAGCAGCACCTCCCTGTGACCACGGGCAGCCCCTGCCTCTCTCCTCAAGAGGATCTATCAACTCACCGAGGCTGTCCATGTCCCATCGTCCTCATGGAGCGCTCACTGCCGTCCTGGCCCGATCAGGTCACCGTCCTGCTTGCAGTTACAGCCTGGTGGGTGTGGGTTGGGGCAATCTTACCTGTCCTGGAGAGCATTGGCAACTCTTCCTCCCAGATGACTTCTCAAGAGGAGAGCGGCCAAGGTTGTGCCGTGCTCTGCTCCAACGGCCGTGTGATTCTGGCTGAAAGAGAAGAAGCACCAAACGGAGCAGCATCCCTCTGTGAACACGGGCAGCCCCTGCCGCTGTGCCCGAGGGTCTCCAGCGACTCACCGAGGCTATCATTGTTCCGGCATCCTCATGGAGAGAGGCCAGCATTCTGCCTTTTCTGGCTGAAAGAGAGAAAGCACCAAACTAAGCAGCAAACCCCTGGGACTATGGGCAGCCCCTGCCTCTCTGCTCAAGAGTAGCTAGCGACTCACCCAGGCTGTCCGTGGCCCGTCGTCCTCATGGAGCGCTCACTGCCCTCCTGGCCCGAGCGTCTCACCATCCTGCTTGCTGTTACAGCCTGCTGGGCGTAGCTTCGGGACATCTTACCTGTCCTGGAGAGTGTTGGCAGCTCTTCTTCCACCTGATTTCTCAGGGGGAGAGTGGACAGGAGCGTGCTGTGCTTTGGTCCCATCGCTGTGGGAATCTGGCTGCAAAAGGAGAAACACCAAACGGAGCAGCATCCCCCAGGAGACCACAGGCTGCCCCTACTTCTGTGCCCGACGGTCTCCAACGACTCACCGAGGCTGTCCGTGTTCCAACATCCTGATCCAGCAGTCACTCCCGTCCTGGCCCGATCATGTCACTGTCCTGCTTGCTAACAGAACCTGCTGGCTCTGGGTTGGGCCGATCATACCTGTCCTGGAGAGCGTTGGCTCAACTTCCAGCTGAGTTCTCGAGGACAGAGGCCAGCATTCGCCTTTTCTGCCTGAAAGAGAGAAAGCACCAAACTAAGCAGCAAACCCCTGGGACTATGGGCAGCCCCTGCCTCTCTGCTCAAGAGTAGCTAGCGACTCACCCAGGCTGTCCGTGGCCCGTCGTCCTCATGGAGCGCTCACTGCCGTCCTGCCCCCATTCCATCAGCTTCTTGCTTGCTGTGGACAATCGGGGCTCTGCGTTGGGGCAATCTTACCTGTCCTGGAGAGCCTTGGCACCTCTTCCTTCCAGCTGATTTCTCAACGGGAGAGTGGCCAGGAGTGTGCCATGGCCGCTCTCATCGCTAGGTATGTTTCTGTCTGAAAGACAAAAAGCACCAAACGCAGCAGCATCCCCCAGGAGACCACAGGCTGCCCCTACTTCTACGCCCGAGGGTCTCCAACGACTCACCCACGCTCTCCTTGTTCCGACATCCGGATCCAGCAGTCACTCCCGTCCTACCCCGATCATGTCACCGTCCTCCTAGCTGTTAGAACCTGGTGGGTTTGGTTTGGGGCAATCTTACCTGTCCTGGAGAGCGTTGCCAGCTCTTCCTCCCAGATGAGTGCTCCAGGGCAGAGAGGACACAACTTTGCCGTGCTCTGCTCTCATCGCTGTGTGTGTCTGGCTGAAAGAGAAGAAGCACAAAACAAAGCAGCACCTCCCTGTGACCACGGGCAGCCCCTGCCTCTCTCCTCAAGAGGATCTATCAACTCACCGAGGCTGTCCATGTCCCATCGTCCTCATGGAGCGCTCACTGCCGTCCTGGCCCGATCAGGTCACCGTCCTGCTTGCAGTTACAGCCTGGTGGGTGTGGGTTGGGGCAATCTTACCTGTCCTGGAGAGCATTGGCAACTCTTCCTCCCAGATGACTTCTCAAGAGGAGAGCGGCCAAGGTTGTGCCGTGCTCTGCTCCAACGGCCGTGTGATTCTGGCTGAAAGAGAAGAAGCACCAAACGGAGCAGCATCCCTCTGTGAACACGGGCAGCCCCTGCCGCTGTGCCCGAGGGTCTCCAGCGACTCACCGAGGCTATCATTGTTCCGGCATCCTCATGGAGAGAGGCCAGCATTCTGCCTTTTCTGGCTGAAAGAGAGAAAGCACCAAACTAAGCAGCAAACCCCTGGGACTATGGGCAGCCCCTGCCTCTCTGCTCAAGAGTAGCTAGCGACTCACCCAGGCTGTCCGTGGCCCGTCGTCCTCATGGAGCGCTCACTGCCCTCCTGGCCCGAGCGTCTCACCATCCTGCTTGCTGTTACAGCCTGCTGGGCGTAGCTTCGGGACATCTTACCTGTCCTGGAGAGTGTTGGCAGCTCTTCTTCCACCTGATTTCTCAGGGGGAGAGTGGACAGGAGCGTGCTGTGCTTTGGTCCCATCGCTGTGGGAATCTGGCTGCAAAAGGAGAAACACCAAACGGAGCAGCATCCCCCAGGAGACCACAGGCTGCCCCTACTTCTGTGCCCGACGGTCTCCAACGACTCACCGAGGCTGTCCGTGTTCCAACATCCTGATCCAGCAGTCACTCCCGTCCTGGCCCGATCATGTCACTGTCCTGCTTGCTAACAGAACCTGCTGGCTCTGGGTTGGGCCGATCATACCTGTCCTGGAGAGCGTTGGCTCAACTTCCAGCTGAGTTCTCGAGGACAGAGGCCAGCATTCGCCTTTTCTGCCTGAAAGAGAGAAAGCACCAAACTAAGCAGCAAACCCCTGGGACTATGGGCAGCCCCTGCCTCTCTGCTCAAGAGTAGCTAGCGACTCACCCAGGCTGTCCGTGGCCCGTCGTCCTCATGGAGCGCTCACTGCCGTCCTGCCCCCATTCCATCAGTTTCTTGCTTGCTGTGGACAATCGGGGCTCTGCGTTGGGGCAATCTTACCTGTCCTGGAGAGCCTTGGCACCTCTTCCTTCCAGCTGATTTCTCAACGGGAGAGTGGCCAGGAGTGTGCCATGGTCCGCTCTCATCGCTAGGTATGTTTCTGTCTGAAAGACAAAAAGCACCAAACGCAGCAGCATCCCCCAGGAGACCACAGGCTGCCCCTACTTCTACGCCCGAGGGTCTCCAACGACTCACCCACGCTCTCCTTCTTCCGACATCCTGATCCAGCAGTCACTCCCGTCCTACCCCGATCATGTCACCGTCCTCCTAGCTGTTAGAACCTGGTGGGTTTGGTTTGGGGCAATCTTACCTGTCCTGGAGAGCGTTGCCAGCTCTTCCTCCCAGATGAGTGCTCCAGGGCAGAGAGGACACAACTTTGCCGTGCTCTGCTCTCATCGCTGTGTGTGTCTGGCTGAAAGAGAAGAAGCACAAAACAAAGCAGCACCTCCCTGTGACCACGGGCAGCCCCTGCCTCTCTCCTCAAGAGGATCTATCAACTCACCGAGGCTGTCCATGTCCCATCGTCCTCATGGAGCGCTCACTGCCGTCCTGGCCCGATCAGGTCACCGTCCTGCTTGCAGTTACAGCCTGGTGGGTGTGGGTTGGGGCAATCTTACCTGTCCTGGAGAGCATTGGCAACTCTTCCTCCCAGATGACTTCTCAAGAGGAGAGCGGCCAAGGTTGTGCCGTGCTCTGCTCCAACGGCCGTGTGATTCTGGCTGAAAGAGAAGAAGCACCAAACGGAGCAGCATCCCTCTGTGAACACGGGCAGCCCCTGCCGCTGTGCCCGAGGGTCTCCAGCGACTCACCGAGGCTATCATTGTTCCGGCATCCTCATGGAGAGAGGCCAGCATTCTGCCTTTTCTGGCTGAAAGAGAGAAAGCACCAAACTAAGCAGCAAACCCCTGGGACTATGGGCAGCCCCTGCCTCTCTGCTCAAGAGTAGCTAGCGACTCACCCAGGCTGTCCGTGGCCCGTCGTCCTCATGGAGCGCTCACTGCCCTCCTGGCCCGAGCGTCTCACCATCCTGCTTGCTGTTACAGCCTGCTGGGCGTAGCTTCGGGACATCTTACCTGTCCTGGAGAGTGTTGGCAGCTCTTCTTCCACCTGATTTCTCAGGGGGAGAGTGGACAGGAGCGTGCTGTGCTTTGGTCCCATCGCTGTGGGAATCTGGCTGCAAAAGGAGAAACACCAAACGGAGCAGCATCCCCCAGGAGACCACAGGCTGCCCCTACTTCTGTGCCCGACGGTCTCCAACGACTCACCGAGGCTGTCCGTGTTCCAACATCCTGATCCAGCAGTCACTCCCGTCCTGGCCCGATCATGTCACTGTCCTGCTTGCTAACAGAACCTGCTGGCTCTGGGTTGGGCCGATCATACCTGTCCTGGAGAGCGTTGGCTCAACTTCCAGCTGAGTTCTCGAGGACAGAGGCCAGCAGTCGCCTTTTCTGCCTGAAAGAGAGAAAGCACCAAACTAAGCAGCAAACCCCTGGGACTATGGGCAGCCCCTGCCTCTCTGCTCAAGAGTAGCTAGCGACTCACCCAGGCTGTCCGTGGCCCGTCGTCCTCATGGAGCGCTCACTGCCGTCCTGCCCCCATTCCATCAGCTTCTTGCTTGCTGTGGACAATCGGGGCTCTGCGTTGGGGCAATCTTACCTGTCCTGGAGAGCCTTGGCACCTCTTCCTTCCAGCTGATTTCTCAACGGGAGAGTGGCCAGGAGTGTGCCATGGCCGCTCTCATCGCTAGGTATGTTTCTGTCTGAAAGACAAAAAGCACCAAACGCAGCAGCATCCCCCAGGAGACCACAGGCTGCCCCTACTTCTACGCCCGAGGGTCTCCAACGACTCACCCACGCTCTCCTTCTTCCGACATCCGGATCCAGCAGTCACTCCCGTCCTACCCCGATCATGTCACCGTCCTCCTAGCTGTTAGAACCTGGTGGGTTTGGTTTGGGGCAATCTTACCTGTCCTGGAGAGCGTTGCCAGCTCTTCCTCCCAGATGAGTGCTCCAGGGCAGAGAGGACACAACTTTGCCGTGCTCTGCTCTCATCGCTGTGTGTGTCTGGCTGAAAGAGAAGAAGCACAAAACAAAGCAGCACCTCCCTGTGACCACGGGCAGCCCCTGCCTCTCTCCTCAAGAGGATCTATCAACTCACCGAGGCTGTCCATGTCCCATCGTCCTCATGGAGCGCTCACTGCCGTCCTGGCCCGATCAGGTCACCGTCCTGCTTGCAGTTACAGCCTGGTGGGTGTGGGTTGGGGCAATCTTACCTGTCCTGGAGAGCATTGGCAACTCTTCCTCCCAGATGACTTCTCAAGAGGAGAGCGGCCAAGGTTGTGCCGTGCTCTGCTCCAACGGCCGTGTGATTCTGGCTGAAAGAGAAGAAGCACCAAACGGAGCAGCATCCCTCTGTGAACACGGGCAGCCCCTGCCGCTGTGCCCGAGGGTCTCCAGCGACTCACCGAGGCTATCATTGTTCCGGCATCCTCATGGAGAGAGGCCAGCATTCTGCCTTTTCTGGCTGAAAGAGAGAAAGCACCAAACTAAGCAGCAAACCCCTGGGACTATGGGCAGCCCCTGCCTCTCTGCTCAAGAGTAGCTAGCGACTCACCCAGGCTGTCCGTGGCCCGTCGTCCTCATGGAGCGCTCACTGCCCTCCTGGCCCGAGCGTCTCACCATCCTGCTTGCTGTTACAGCCTGCTGGGCGTAGCTTCGGGACATCTTACCTGTCCTGGAGAGTGTTAGCAGCTCTTCTTCCACCTGATTTCTCAGGGGGAGAGTGGCCAGGAGCGTGCTGTGCTTTGGTCCCATCGCTGTGGGAATCTGGCTGCAAAAGGAGAAACACCAAACGGAGCAGCATCCCCCAGGAGACCACAGGCTGCCCCTACTTCTGTGCCCGACGGTCTCCAACGACTCACCGAGGCTGTCCGTGTTCCAACATCCTGATCCAGCAGTCACTCCCGTCCTGGCCCGATCATGTCACTGTCCTGCTTGCTAACAGAACCTGCTGGCTCTGGGTTGGGCCGATCATACCTGTCCTGGAGAGCGTTGGCTCAACTTCCAGCTGAGTTCTCGAGGACAGAGGCCAGCATTCGCCTTTTCTGCCTGAAAGAGAGAAAGCACCAAACTAAGCAGCAAACCCCTGGGACTATGGGCAGCCCCTGCCTCTCTGCTCAAGAGTAGCTAGCGACTCACCCAGGCTGTCCGTGGCCCGTCGTCCTCATGGAGCGCTCACTGCCGTCCTGCCCCCATTCCATCAGCTTCTTGCTTGCTGTGGACAATCGGGGCTCTGCGTTGGGGCAATCTTACCTGTCCTGGAGAGCCTTGGCACCTCTTCCTTCCAGCTGATTTCTAAACGGGAGAGTGGCCAGGAGTGTGCCATGGTCCGCTCTCATCGCTAGGTATGTTTCTGTCTGAAAGACAAAAAGCACCAAACGCAGCAGCATCCCCCAGGAGACCACAGGCTGCCCCTACTTCTACGCCCGAGGGTCTCCAATGACTCACCTACGCTCTCCTTCTTCCGACATCCTGATCCAGCAGTCACTCCCGTCCTACCCCGATCATGTCACCGTCCTCCTTGATGTTAGAACCTGGTGGGTTTGGTTTGGGGCAATCTTACCTGTCCTGGAGAGCGTTGCCAGCTCTTCCTCCCAGATGAGTGCTCCAGGGCAGAGAGGACACAACTTTGCCGTGCTCTGCTCTCATCGCTGTGTGTGTCTGGCTGAAAGAGAAGAAGCACAAAACAAAGCAGCACCTCCCTGTGACCACGGGCAGCCCCTGCCTCTCTCCTCAAGAGGATCTATCAACTCACCGAGGCTGTCCATGTCCCATCGTCCTCATGGAGCGCTCACTGCCGTCCTGGCCCGATCAGGTCACCGTCCTGCTTGCAGTTACAGCCTGGTGGGTGTGGGTTGGGGCAATCTTACCTGTCCTGGAGAGCATTGGCAACTCTTCCTCCCAGATGACTTCTCAAGAGGAGAGCGGCCAAGGTTGTGCCGTGCTCTGCTCCAACGGCCGTGTGATTCTGGCTGAAAGAGAAGAAGCACCAAACGGAGCAGCATCCCTCTGTGAACACGGGCAGCCCCTGCCGCTGTGCCCGAGGGTCTCCAGCGACTCACCGAGGCTATCATTGTTCCGGCATCCTCATGGAGAGAGGCCAGCATTCTGCCTTTTCTGGCTGAAAGAGAGAAAGCACCAAACTAAGCAGCAAACCCCTGGGACTATGGGCAGCCCCTGCCTCTCTGCTCAAGAGTAGCTAGCGACTCACCCAGGCTGTCCGTGGCCCGTCGTCCTCATGGAGCGCTCACTGCCCTCCTGGCCCGAGCGTCTCACCATCCTGCTTGCTGTTACAGCCTGCTGGGCGTAGCTTCGGGACATCTTACCTGTCCTGGAGAGTGTTGGCAGCTCTTCTTCCACCTAATTTCTCAGGGGGAGAGTGGCCAGGAGCGTGCTGTGCTTTGGTCCCATCGCTGTGGGAATCTGGCTGCAAAAGGAGAAACACCAAACGGAGCAGCATCCCCCAGGAGACCACAGGCTGCCCCTACTTCTGTGCCCGACGGTCTCCAACGACTCACCGAGGCTGTCCGTGTTCCAACATCCTGATCCAGCAGTCACTCCCGTCCTGGCCCGATCATGTCACTGTCCTGCTTGCTAACAGAACCTGCTGGCTCTGGGTTGGGCCGATCATACCTGTCCTGGAGAGCGTTGGCTCAACTTCCAGCTGAGTTCTCGAGGAGAGAGGCCAGCATTCGCCTTTTCTGCCTGAAAGAGAGAAAGCACCAAACTAAGCAGCAAACCCCTGGGACTATGGGCAGCCCCTGCCTCTCTGCTCAAGAGTAGCTAGCGACTCACCCAGGCTGTCCGTGGCCCGTCGTCCTCATGGAGCGCTCACTGCCCTCCTGGCCCGAGCGTCTCACCATCCTGCTTGCTGTTACAGCCTGCTGGGCGTAGCTTCGGGACATCTTACCTGTCCTGGAGAGTGTTGGCAGCTCTTCTTCCACCTGATTTCTCAGGGGGAGAGTGGACAGGAGCGTGCTGTGCTTTGGTCCCATCGCTGTGGGAATCTGGCTGCAAAAGGAGAAACACCAAACGGAGCAGCATCCCCCAGGAGACCACAGGCTGCCCCTACTTCTGTGCCCGACGGTCTCCAACGACTCACCGAGGCTGTCCGTGTTCCAACATCCTGATCCAGCAGTCACTCCCGTCCTGGCCCGATCATGTCACTGTCCTGCTTGCTAACAGAACCTGCTGGCTCTGGGTTGGGCCGATCATACCTGTCCTGGAGAGCGTTGGCTCAACTTCCAGCTGAGTTCTCGAGGAGAGAGGCCAGCAGTCGCCTTTTCTGCCTGAAAGAGAGAAAGCACCAAACTAAGCAGCAAACCCCTGGGACTATGGGCAGCCCCTGCCTCTCTGCTCAAGAGTAGCTAGCGACTCACCCAGGCTGTCCGTGGCCCGTCGTCCTCATGGAGCGCTCACTGCCGTCCTGCCCCCATTCCATCAGCTTCTTGCTTGCTGTGGACAATCGGGGCTGTGCGTTGGGGCAATCTTACCTGTCCTGGAGAGCCTTGGCACCTCTTCCTTCCAGCTGATTTCTCAACGGGAGAGTGGCCAGGAGTGTGCCATGGCCGCTCTCATCGCTAGGTATGTTTCTGTCTGAAAGACAAAAAGCACCAAACGCAGCAGCATCCCCCAGGAGACCACAGGCTGCCCCTACTTCTACGCCCGAGGGTCTCCAACGACTCACCCACGCTCTCCTTCTTCCGACATCCGGATCCAGCAGTCACTCCCGTCCTACCCCGATCATGTCACCGTCCTCCTAGCTGTTAGAACCTGGTGGGTTTGGTTTGGGGCAATCTTACCTGTCCTGGAGAGCGTTGCCAGCTCTTCCTCCCAGATGAGTGCTCCAGGGCAGAGAGGACACAACTTTGCCGTGCTCTGCTCTCATCGCTGTGTGTGTCTGGCTGAAAGAGAAGAAACACAAAACAAAGCAGCATCTCCCTGTGACCACGGGCAGCCCCTGCCTCTCTCCTCAAGAGGATCTATCAACTCACCGAGGCTGTCCATGTCCCATCGTCCTCATGGAGCGCTCACTGCCGTCCTGGCCCGATCAGGTCACCGTCCTGCTTGCAGTTACAGCCTGGTGGGTGTGGGTTGGGGCAATCTTACCTGTCCTGGAGAGCATTGGCAACTCTTCCTCCCAGATGACTTCTCAAGAGGAGAGCGGCCAAGATTGTGCCGTGCTCTGCTCCAACGGCCGTGTGATTCTGGCTGAAAGAGAAGAAGCACCAAACGGAGCAGCATCCCTCTGTGAACACGGGCAGCCCCTGCCGCTGTGCCCGAGGGTCTCCAGCAACTCACCGAGGCTATCATTGTTCCGGCATCCTCATGGAGAGAGGCCAGCATTCTGCCTTTTCTGGCTGAAAGAGAGAAAGCACCAAACTAAGCAGCAAACCCCTGGGACTATGGGCAGCCCCTGCCTCTCTGCTCAAGAGTAGCTAGCGACTCACCCAGGCTGTCCGTGGCCCGTCGTCCTCATGGAGCGCTCACTGCCCTCCTGGCCCGAGCGTCTCACCATCCTGCTTGCTGTTACAATCTGCTGCGCGTAGGCTGGGGACATCTTCTCTGTCCTGGAGAGCCTTGGCACCTCTTGTTACACCTGATTTCTCAAGGGGAGAGTGGCCAGGAGTGTGCCATGGTCCGCTCTCATCGCTAGGTATGTTTCTGTCTGAAAGACAAAAAGCACCAAACGCAGCAGCATCCCCCAGGAGACCACAGGCTGCCCCTACTTCTACGCCCGAGGGTCTCCAACGACTCACCCACGCTCTCCTTGTTTCGACATCCTGATCCAGCAGTCACTCCCGTCCTACCCCGATCATGTCACCGTCCTCCTTGATGTTAGAACCTGGTGGGTTTGGTTTGGGGCAATCTTACCTGTCCTGGAGAGCGTTGCCAGCTCTTCCTCCCAGATGAGTGCTCCAGGGCAGAGAGGACACAACTTTGCCGTGCTCTGCTCTCATCGCTGTGTGTGTCTGGCTGAAAGAGAAGAAGCACAAAACAAAGCAGCACCTCCCTGTGACCACGGGCAGCCCCTGCCTCTCTCCTCAAGAGGATCTAT
Source organism: Anas acuta (assembly GCF_963932015.1). Lineage (NCBI taxonomy): Eukaryota > Metazoa > Chordata > Aves > Anseriformes > Anatidae > Anas > Anas acuta. The sequence continues at coordinate 132,186,931 of NC_088980.1, forward strand.
CAACTCACCGAGGCTGTCCATGTCCCATCGTCCTCATGGAGCGCTCACTGCCGTCCTGGCCCGATCAGGTCACCGTCCTGCTTGCAGTTACAGCCTGGTGGGTGTGGGTTGGGGCAATCTTACCTGTCCTGGAGAGCATTGGCAACTCTTCCTCCCAGATGACTTCTCAAGAGGAGAGCGGCCAAGGTTGTGCCGTGCTCTGCTCCAACGGCCGTGTGATTCTGGCTGAAAGAGAAGAAGCACCAAACGGAGCAGCATCCCTCTGTGAACACGGGCAGCCCCTGCCGCTGTGCCCGAGGGTCTCCAGCGACTCACCGAGGCTATCATTGTTCCGGCATCCTCATGGAGAGAGGCCAGCATTCTGCCTTTTCTGGCTGAAAGAGAGAAAGCACCAAACTAAGCAGCAAACCCCTGGGACTATGGGCAGCCCCTGCCTCTCTGCTCAAGAGTAGCTAGCGACTCACCCAGGCTGTCCGTGGCCCGTCGTCCTCATGGAGCACTCACTGCCCTCCTGGCCCGAGCGTCTCACCATCCTGCTTGCTGTTACAGCCTGCTGGGCGTAGCTTCGGGACATCTTACCTGTCCTGGAGAGTGTTGGCAGCTCTTCTTCCACCTGATTTCTCAGGGGGAGAGTGGACAGGAGCGTGCTGTGCTTTGGTCCCATCGCTGTGGGAATCTGGCTGCAAAAGGAGAAACACCAAACGGAGCAGCATCCCCCAGGAGACCACAGGCTGCCCCTACTTCTGTGCCCGACGGTCTCCAACGACTCACCGAGGCTGTCCGTGTTCCAACATCCTGATCCAGCAGTCACTCCCGTCCTGGCCCGATCATGTCACTGTCCTGCTTGCTAACAGAACCTGCTGGCTCTGGGTTGGGCCGATCATACCTGTCCTGGAGAGCGTTGGCTCAACTTCCAGCTGAGTTCTCGAGGACAGAGGCCAGCAGTCGCCTTTTCTGCCTGAAAGAGAGAAAGCACCAAACTAAGCAGCAAACCCCTGGGACTATGGGCAGCCCCTGCCTCTCTGCTCAAGAGTAGCTAGCGACTCACCCAGGCTGTCCGTGGCCCGTCGTCCTCATGGAGCGCTCACTGCCGTCCTGCCCCCATTCCATCAGCTTCTTGCTTGCTGTGGACAATCGGGGCTCTGCGTTGGGGCAATCTTACCTGTCCTGGAGAGCCTTGGCACCTCTTCCTTCCAGCTGATTTCTAAACGGGAGAGTGGCCAGGAGTGTGCCATGGTCCGCTCTCATCGCTAGGTATGTTTCTGTCTGAAAGACAAAAAGCACCAAACGCAGCAGCATCCCCCAGGAGACCACAGGCTGCCCCTACTTCTACGCCCGAGGGTCTCCAACGACTCACCCACGCTCTCCTTCTTCCGACATCCGGATCCAGCAGTCACTCCCGTCCTACCCCGATCATGTCACCGTCCTCCTTGCTGTTAGAACCTGGTGGGTTTGGTTTGGGGCAATCTTACCTGTCCTGGAGAGCGTTGCCAGCTCTTCCTCCCAGATGAGTGCTCCAGGGCAGAGAGGACACAACTTTGCCGTGCTCTGCTCTCATCGCTGTGTGTGTCTGGCTGAAAGAGAAGAAACACAAAACAAAGCAGCACCTCCCTGTGACCACGGGCAGCCCCTGCCTCTCTCCTCAAGAGGATCTATCAACTCACCGAGGCTGTCCATGTCCCATCGTCCTCATGGAGCGCTCACTGCCGTCCTGGCCCGATCAGGTCACCGTCCTGCTTGCAGTTACAGCCTGGTGGGTGTGGGTTGGGGCAATCTTACCTGTCCTGGAGAGCATTGGCAACTCTTCCTCCCAGATGACTTCTCAAGAGGAGAGCGGCCAAGATTGTGCCGTGCTCTGCTCCAACGGCCGTGTGATTCTGGCTGAAAGAGAAGAAGCACCAAACGGAGCAGCATCCCTCTGTGAACACGGGCAGCCCCTGCCGCTGTGCCCGAGGGTCTCCAGCAACTCACCGAGGCTATCATTGTTCCGGCATCCTCATGGAGAGAGGCCAGCATTCTGCCTTTTCTGGCTGAAAGAGAGAAAGCACCAAACTAAGCAGCAAACCCCTGGGACTATGGGCAGCCCCTGCCTCTCTGCTCAAGAGTAGCTAGCGACTCACCCAGGCTGTCCGTGGCCCGTCGTCCTCATGGAGCGCTCACTGCCCTCCTGGCCCGAGCGTCTCACCATCCTGCTTGCTGTTACAATCTGCTGCGCGTAGGCTGGGGACATCTTCTCTGTCCTGGAGAGCCTTGGCACCTCTTGTTACACCTGATTTCTCAAGGGGAGAGTGGCCAGGAGTGTGCCATGGTCCGCTCTCATCGCTAGGTATGTTTCTGTCTGAAAGACAAAAAGCACCAAACGCAGCAGCATCCCCCAGGAGACCACAGGCTGCCCCTACTTCTACGCCCGAGGGTCTCCAACGACTCACCCACGCTCTCCTTGTTCCGACATCCTGATCCAGCAGTCACTCCCGTCCTGGCCCGATCATGTCACCGTCCTCCTTGATGTTAGAACCTGGTGGGTTTGGTTTGGGGCAATCTTACCTGTCCTGGAGAGCGTTGCCAGCTCTTCCTCCCAGATGAGTGCTCCAGGGCAGAGAGGACACAACTTTGCCGTGCTCTGCTCTCATCGCTGTGTGTGTCTGGCTGAAAGAGAAGAAGCACAAAACAAAGCAGCACCTCCCTGTGACCACGGGCAGCCCCTGCCTCTCTCCTCAAGAGGATCTATCAACTCACCGAGGCTGTCCATGTCCCATCGTCCTCATGGAGCGCTCACTGCCGTCCTGGCCCGATCAGGTCACCGTCCTGCTTGCAGTTACAGCCTGGTGGGTGTGGGTTGGGGCAATCTTACCTGTCCTGGAGAGCATTGGCAACTCTTCCTCCCAGATGACTTCTCAAGAGGAGAGCGGCCAAGGTTGTGCCGTGCTCTGCTCCAACGGCCGTGTGATTCTGGCTGAAAGAGAAGAAGCACCAAACGGAGCAGCATCCCTCTGTGAACACGGGCAGCCCCTGCCGCTGTGCCCGAGGGTCTCCAGCGACTCACCGAGGCTATCATTGTTCCGGCATCCTCATGGAGAGAGGCCAGCATTCTGCCTTTTCTGGCTGAAAGAGAGAAAGCACCAAACTAAGCAGCAAACCCCTGGGACTATGGGCAGCCCCTGCCTCTCTGCTCAAGAGTAGCTAGCGACTCACCCAGGCTGTCCGTGGCCCGTCGTCCTCATGGAGCGCTCACTGCCCTCCTGGCCCGAGCGTCTCACCATCCTGCTTGCTGTTACAGCCTGCTGGGCGTAGCTTCGGGACATCTTACCTGTCCTGGAGAGTGTTGGCAGCTCTTCTTCCACCTGATTTCTCAGGGGGAGAGTGGCCAGGAGCGTGCTGTGCTTTGGTCCCATCGCTGTGGGAATCTGGCTGCAAAAGGAGAAACACCAAACGGAGCAGCATCCCCCAGGAGACCACAGGCTGCCCCTACTTCTGTGCCCGACGGTCTCCAACGACTCACCGAGGCTGTCCGTGTTCCAACATCCTGATCCAGCAGTCACTCCCGTCCTGGCCCGATCATGTCACTGTCCTGCTTGCTAACAGAACCTGCTGGCTCTGGGTTGGGCCGATCATACCTGTCCTGGAGAGCGTTGGCTCAACTTCCAGCTGAGTTCTCGAGGACAGAGGCCAGCATTCGCCTTTTCTGCCTGAAAGAGAGAAAGCACCAAACTAAGCAGCAAACCCCTGGGACTATGGGCAGCCCCTGCCTCTCTGCTCAAGAGTAGCTAGCGACTCACCCAGGCTGTCCGTGGCCCGTCGTCCTCATGGAGCGCTCACTGCCGTCCTGCCCCCATTCCATCAGCTTCTTGCTTGCTGTGGACAATCGGGGCTGTGCGTTGGGGCAATCTTACCTGTCCTGGAGAGCCTTGGCACCTCTTCCTTCCAGCTGATTTCTCAACGGGAGAGTGGCCAGGAGTGTGCCATGGCCGCTCTCATCGCTAGGTATGTTTCTGTCTGAAAGACAAAAAGCACCAAACGCAGCAGCATCCCCCAGGAGACCACAGGCTGCCCCTACTTCTACGCCCGAGGGTCTCCAACGACTCACCCACGCTCTCCTTCTTCCGACATCCGGATCCAGCAGTCACTCCCGTCCTACCCCGATCATGTCACCGTCCTCCTAGCTGTTAGAACCTGGTGGGTTTGGTTTGGGGCAATCTTACCTGTCCTGGAGAGCGTTGCCAGCTCTTCCTCCCAGATGAGTGCTCCAGGGCAGAGAGGACACAACTTTGCCGTGCTCTGCTCTCATCGCTGTGTGTGTCTGGCTGAAAGAGAAGAAGCACAAAACAAAGCAGCACCTCCCTGTGACCACGGGCAGCCCCTGCCTCTCTCCTCAAGAGGATCTATCAACTCACCGAGGCTGTCCATGTCCCATCGTCCTCATGGAGCGCTCACTGCCGTCCTGGCCCGATCAGGTCACCGTCCTGCTTGCAGTTACAGCCTGGTGGGTGTGGGTTGGGGCAATCTTACCTGTCCTGGAGAGCATTGGCAACTCTTCCTCCCAGATGACTTCTCAAGAGGAGAGCGGCCAAGGTTGTGCCGTGCTCTGCTCCAACGGCCGTGTGATTCTGGCTGAAAGAGAAGAAGCACCAAACGGAGCAGCATCCCTCTGTGAACACGGGCAGCCCCTGCCGCTGTGCCCGAGGGTCTCCAGCGACTCACCGAGGCTATCATTGTTCCGGCATCCTCATGGAGAGAGGCCAGCATTCTGCCTTTTCTGGCTGAAAGAGAGAAAGCACCAAACTAAGCAGCAAACCCCTGGGACTATGGGCAGCCCCTGCCTCTCTGCTCAAGAGTAGCTAGCGACTCACCCAGGCTGTCCGTGGCCCGTCGTCCTCATGGAGCGCTCACTGCCCTCCTGGCCCGAGCGTCTCACCATCCTGCTTGCTGTTACAGCCTGCTGGGCGTACCTTCGGGACATCTTACCTGTCCTGGAGAGTGTTGGCAGCTCTTCTTCCACCTGATTTCTCAGGGGGAGAGTGGACAGGAGCGTGCTGTGCTTTGGTCCCATCGCTGTGGGAATCTGGCTGCAAAAGGAGAAACACCAAACGGAGCAGCATCCCCCAGGAGACCACAGGCTGCCCCTACTTCTGTGCCCGACGGTCTCCAACGACTCACCGAGGCTGTCCGTGTTCCAACATCCTGATCCAGCAGTCACTCCCGTCCTGGCCCGATCATGTCACTGTCCTGCTTGCTAACAGAACCTGCTGGCTCTGGGTTGGGCCGATCATACCTGTCCTGGAGAGCGTTGGCTCAACTTCCAGCTGAGTTCTCGAGGACAGAGGCCAGCAGTCGCCTTTTCTGCCTGAAAGAGAGAAAGCACCAAACTAAGCAGCAAACCCCTGGGACTATGGGCAGCCCCTGCCTCTCTGCTCAAGAGTAGCTAGCGACTCACCCAGGCTGTCCGTGGCCCGTCGTCCTCATGGAGCGCTCACTGCCGTCCTGCCCCCATTCCATCAGCTTCTTGCTTGCTGTGGACAATCGGGGCTCTGCGTTGGGGCAATCTTACCTGTCCTGGAGAGCCTTGGCACCTCTTCCTTCCAGCTGATTTCTAAACGGGAGAGTGGCCAGGAGTGTGCCATGGTCCGCTCTCATCGCTAGGTATGTTTCTGTCTGAAAGACAAAAAGCACCAAACGCAGCAGCATCCCCCAGGAGACCACAGGCTGCCCCTACTTCTACGCCCGAGGGTCTCCAACGACTCACCCACGCTCTCCTTGTTCCGACATCCTGATCCAGCAGTCACTCCCGTCCTGGCCCGATCATGTCACCGTCCTCCTTGATGTTAGAACCTGGTGGGTTTGGTTTGGGGCAATCTTACCTGTCCTGGAGAGCGTTGCCAGCTCTTCCTCCCAGATGAGTGCTCCAGGGCAGAGAGGACACAACTTTGCCGTGCTCTGCTCTCATCGCTGTGTGTGTCTGGCTGAAAGAGAAGAAGCACAAAACAAAGCAGCACCTCCCTGTGACCACGGGCAGCCCCTGCCTCTCTCCTCAAGAGGATCTATCAACTCACCGAGGCTGTCCATGTCCCATCGTCCTCATGGAGCGCTCACTGCCGTCCTGGCCCGATCAGGTCACCGTCCTGCTTGCAGTTACAGCCTGGTGGGTGTGGGTTGGGGCAATCTTACCTGTCCTGGAGAGCATTGGCAACTCTTCCTCCCAGATGACTTCTCAAGAGGAGAGCGGCCAAGGTTGTGCCGTGCTCTGCTCCAACGGCCGTGTGATTCTGGCTGAAAGAGAAGAAGCACCAAACGGAGCAGCATCCCTCTGTGAACACGGGCAGCCCCTGCCGCTGTGCCCGAGGGTCTCCAGCGACTCACCGAGGCTATCATTGTTCCGGCATCCTCATGGAGAGAGGCCAGCATTCTGCCTTTTCTGGCTGAAAGAGAGAAAGCACCAAACTAAGCAGCAAACCCCTGGGACTATGGGCAGCCCCTGCCTCTCTGCTCAAGAGTAGCTAGCGACTCACCCAGGCTGTCCGTGGCCCGTCGTCCTCATGGAGCGCTCACTGCCCTCCTGGCCCGAGCGTCTCACCATCCTGCTTGCTGTTACAGCCTGCTGCGCGTAGGCTGGGGACATCTTCTCTGTCCTGGAGAGCCTTGGCACCTCTTGTTACACCTGATTTCTCAAGGGGAGAGTGGCCAGGAGTGTGCCATGGTCCCCTCTCATCGCTAGGTATGTTTCTGTCTGAAAGACAAAAAGCACCAAACGCAGCAGCATCCCCCAGGAGACCACAGGCTGCCCCTACTTCTACGCCCGAGGGTCTCCAACGACTCACCCACGCTCTCCTTGTTCCGACATCCTGATCCAGCAGTCACTCCCGTCCTGGCCCGATCATGTCACCGTCCTCCTTGATGTTAGAACCTGGTGGGTTTGGTTTGGGGCAATCTTACCTGTCCTGGAGAGCGTTGCCAGCTCTTCCTCCCAGATGAGTGCTCCAGGGCAGAGAGGACACAACTTTGCCGTGCTCTGCTCTCATCGCTGTGTGTGTCTGGCTGAAAGAGAAGAAGCACAAAACAAAGCAGCACCTCCCTGTGACCACGGGCAGCCCCTGCCTCTCTCCTCAAGAGGATCTATCAACTCACCGAGGCTGTCCATGTCCCATCGTCCTCATGGAGCGCTCACTGCCGTCCTGGCCCGATCAGGTCACCGTCCTGCTTGCAGTTACAGCCTGGTGGGTGTGGGTTGGGGCAATCTTACCTGTCCTGGAGAGCATTGGCAACTCTTCCTCCCAGATGACTTCTCAAGAGGAGAGCGGCCAAGGTTGTGCCGTGCTCTGCTCCAACGGCCGTGTGATTCTGGCTGAAAGAGAAGAAGCACCAAACGGAGCAGCATCCCTCTGTGAACACGGGCAGCCCCTGCCGCTGTGCCCGAGGGTCTCCAGCGACTCACCGAGGCTATCATTGTTCCGGCATCCTCATGGAGAGAGGCCAGCATTCTGCCTTTTCTGGCTGAAAGAGAGAAAGCACCAAACTAAGCAGCAAACCCCTGGGACTATGGGCAGCCCCTGCCTCTCTGCTCAAGAGTAGCTAGCGACTCACCCAGGCTGTCCGTGGCCCGTCGTCCTCATGGAGCGCTCACTGCCCTCCTGGCCTGAGCGTCTCACCATCCTGCTTGCTGTTACAATCTGCTGCGCGTAGGCTGGGGACATCTTCTCTGTCCTGGAGAGCATTGGTAGCTCTTCTTCCACCTGATTTCTCAAGGGGAGAGTGGCCAGGAGCGTGCTGTGCTTTGGTCCCATCGCTGTGGGAATCTGGCTGCAAAAGGAGAAACACCAAACGGAGCAGCATCCCCCAGGAGACCACAGGCTGCCCCTACTTCTGTGCCCGACGGTCTCCAACGACTCACCGAGGCTGTCCGTGTTCCAACATCCTGATCCAGCAGTCACTCCCGTCCTGGCCCGATCATGTCACCGTCCTGCTTGCTAACAGAACCTGCTGGCTCTGGGTTGGGCCGATCATACCTGTCCTGGAGAGCGTTGGCTCAACTTCCAGCTGAGTTCTCGAGGACAGAGGCCAGCATTCGCCTTTTCTGCCTGAAAGAGAGAAAGCACCAAACTAAGCAGCAAACCCCTGGGACTATGGGCAGCCCCTGCCTTTCTGCTCAAGAGTAGCTAGCGACTCACCCAGGCTGTCCGTGGCCCGTCGTCCTCATGGAGCGCTCACTGCCGTCCTGCCCCCATTCCATCAGCTTCTTGCTTGCTGTGGACAATCGGGGCTGTGCGTTGGGGCAATCTTACCTGTCCTGGAGAGCCTTGGCACCTCTTCCTTCCAGCTGATTTCTCAACGGGAGAGTGGCCAGGAGTGTGCCATGGTCCGCTCTCATCGCTAGGTATGTTTCTGTCTGAAAGACAAAAAGCACCAAACGCAGCAGCATCCCCCAGGAGACCACAGGCTGCCCCTACTTCTACGCCCGAGGGTCTCCAACGACTCACCCACGCTCTCCTTCTTCCGACATCCGGATCCAGCAGTCACTCCCGTCCTACCCCGATCATGTCACCGTCCTCCTAGCTGTTAGAACCTGGTGGGTTTGGTTTGGGGCAATCTTACCTGTCCTGGAGAGCGTTGCCAGCTCTTCCTCCCAGATGAGTGCTCCAGGGCAGAGAGGACACAACTTTGCCGTGCTCTGCTCTCATCGCTGTGTGTGTCTGGCTGAAAGAGAAGAAACACAAAACAAAGCAGCATCTCCCTGTGACCACGGGCAGCCCCTGCCTCTCTCCTCAAGAGGATCTATCAACTCACCGAGGCTGTCCATGTCCCATCGTCCTCATGGAGCGCTCACTGCCGTCCTGGCCCGATCAGGTCACCGTCCTGCTTGCAGTTACAGCCTGGTGGGTGTGGGTTGGGGCAATCTTACCTGTCCTGGAGAGCATTGGCAACTCTTCCTCCCAGATGACTTCTCAAGAGGAGAGCGGCCAAGGTTGTGCCATGCTCTGCTCCAACGGCCGTGTGATTCTGGCTGAAAGAGAAGAAGCACCAAACGGAGCAGCATCCCTCTGTGAACACGGGCAGCCCCTGCCGCTGTGCCCGAGGGTCTCCAGCAACTCACCGAGGCTATCATTGTTCCGGCATCCTCATGGAGAGAGGCCAGCATTCTGCCTTTTCTGGCTGAAAGAGAGAAAGCACCAAACTAAGCAGCAAACCCCTGGGACTATGGGCAGCCCCTGCCTCTCTGCTCAAGAGTAGCTAGCGACTCACCCAGGCTGTCCGTGGCCCGTCGTCCTCATGGAGCGCTCACTGCCCTCCTGGCCCGAGCGTCTCACCATCCTGCTTGCTGTTACAATCTGCTGCGCGTAGGCTGGGGACATCTTCTCTGTCCTGGAGAGCATTGGTAGCTCTTCTTCCACCTGATTTCTCAAGGGGAGAGTGGCCAGGAGTGTGCCATGGTCCGCTCTCATCGCTAGGTATGTTTCTGTCTGAAAGACAAAAAGCACCAAACGCAGCAGCATCCCCCAGGAGACCACAGGCTGCCCCTACTTCTACGCCCGAGGGTCTCCAACGACTCACCCACGCTCTCCTTGTTCCGACATCCGGATCCAGCAGTCACTCCCGTCCTACCCCGATCATGTCACCGTCCTCCTAGCTGTTAGAACCTGGTGGGTTTGGTTTGGGGCAATCTTACCTGTCCTGGAGAGCGTTGCCAGCTCTTCCTCCCAGATGAGTGCTCCAGGGCAGAGAGGACACAACTTTGCCGTGCTCTGCTCTCATCGCTGTGTGTGTCTGGCTGAAAGAGAAGAAGCACAAAACAAAGCAGCACCTCCCTGTGACCACGGGCAGCCCCTGCCTCTCTCCTCAAGAGGATCTATCAACTCACCGAGGCTGTCCATGTCCCATCGTCCTCATGGAGCGCTCACTGCCGTCCTGGCCCGATCAGGTCACCGTCCTGCTTGCAGTTACAGCCTGGTGGGTGTGGGTTGGGGCAATCTTACCTGTCCTGGAGAGCATTGGCAACTCTTCCTCCCAGATGACTTCTCAAGAGGAGAGCGGCCAAGGTTGTGCCATGCTCTGCTCCAACGGCCGTGTGATTCTGGCTGAAAGAGAAGAAGCACCAAACGGAGCAGCATCCCTCTGTGAACACGGGCAGCCCCTGCCGCTGTGCCCGAGGGTCTCCAGCAACTCACCGAGGCTATCATTGTTCCGGCATCCTCATGGAGAGAGGCCAGCATTCTGCCTTTTCTGGCTGAAAGAGAGAAAGCACCAAACTAAGCAGCAAACCCCTGGGACTATGGGCAGCCCCTGCCTCTCTGCTCAAGAGTAGCTAGCGACTCACCCAGGCTGTCCGTGGCCCGTCGTCCTCATGGAGCGCTCACTGCCCTCCTGGCCCGAGCGTCTCACCATCCTGCTTGCTGTTACAATCTGCTGCGCGTAGGCTGGGGACATCTTCTCTGTCCTGGAGAGCCTTGGCACCTCTTGTTACACCTGATTTCTCAAGGGGAGAGTGGCCAGGAGTGTGCCATGGTCCGCTCTCATCGCTAGGTATGTTTCTGTCTGAAAGACAAAAAGCACCAAACGCAGCAGCATCCCCCAGGAGACCACAGGCTGCCCCTACTTCTACGCCCGAGGGTCTCCAACGACTCACCCACGCTCTCCTTGTTCCGACATCCGGATCCAGCAGTCACTCCCGTCCTACCCCGATCATGTCACCGTCCTCCTAGCTGTTAGAACCTGGTGGGTTTGGTTTGGGGCAATCTTACCTGTCCTGGAGAGCGTTGCCAGCTCTTCCTCCCAGATGAGTGCTCCAGGGCAGAGAGGACACAACTTTGCCGTGCTCTGCTCTCATCGCTGTGTGTGTCTGGCTGAAAGAGAAGAAGCACAAAACAAAGCAGCACCTCCCTGTGACCACGGGCAGCCCCTGCCTCTCTCCTCAAGAGGATCTATCAACTCACCGAGGCTGTCCATGTCCCATCGTCCTCATGGAGCGCTCACTGCCGTCCTGGCCCGATCAGGTCACCGTCCTGCTTGCAGTTACAGCCTGGTGGGTGTGGGTTGGGGCAATCTTACCTGTCCTGGAGAGCATTGGCAACTCTTCCTCCCAGATGACTTCTCAAGAGGAGAGCGGCCAAGGTTGTGCCGTGCTCTGCTCCAACGGCCGTGTGATTCTGGCTGAAAGAGAAGAAGCACCAAACGGAGCAGCATCCCTCTGTGAACACGGGCAGCCCCTGCCGCTGTGCCCGAGGGTCTCCAGCGACTCACCGAGGCTATCATTGTTCCGGCATCCTCATGGAGAGAGGCCAGCATTCTGCCTTTTCTGGCTGAAAGAGAGAAAGCACCAAACTAAGCAGCAAACCCCTGGGACTATGGGCAGCCCCTGCCTCTCTGCTCAAGAGTAGCTAGCGACTCACCCAGGCTGTCCGTGGCCCGTCGTCCTCATGGAGCGCTCACTGCCCTCCTGGCCCGAGCGTCTCACCATCCTGCTTGCTGTTACAGCCTGCTGGGCGTAGCTTCGGGACATCTTACCTGTCCGGGAGAGCGTTGGCAGCTCTTCTTCCACCTGATTTCTCAGGGGGAGAGTGGACAGGAGCGTGCTGTGCTTTGGTCCCATCGCTGTGGGAATCTGGCTGCAAAAGGAGAAACACCAAACGGAGCAGCATCCCCCAGGAGACCACAGGCTGCCCCTACTTCTGTGCCCGACGGTCTCCAACGACTCACCGAGGCTGTCCGTGTTCCAACATCCTGATCCAGCAGTCACTCCCGTCCTGGCCCGATCATGTCACTGTCCTGCTTGCTAACAGAACCTGCTGGCTCTGGGTTGGGCCGATCATACCTGTCCTGGAGAGCGTTGGCTCAACTTCCAGCTGAGTTCTCGAGGAGAGAGGCCAGCATTCGCCTTTTCTGCCTGAAAGAGAGAAAGCACCAAACTAAGCAGCAAACCCCTGGGACTATGGGCAGCCCCTGCCTCTCTGCTCAAGAGTAGCTAGCGACTCACCCAGGCTGTCTGTGTCCCGTCTTCCTGATGCAGCATTCGCTGCTGTCCTGCCCCCATTCCATCAGCTTCTTGCTTGCTGTGGACAATCGGGGCTGTGCGTTGGGGCAATCTTACCTGTCCTGGAGAGCCTTGGCACCTCTTCCTTCCAGCTGATTTCTAAACGGGAGAGTGGCCAGGAGTGTGCCATGGTCCGCTCTCATCGCTAGGTATGTTTCTGTCTGAAAGACAAAAAGCACCAAACGCAGCAGCATCCCCCAGGAGACCACAGGCTGCCCCTACTTCTACGCCCGAGGGTCTCCAACGACTCACCCACGCTCTCCTTCTTCCGACATCCTGATCCAGCAGTCACTCCCGTCCTACCCCGATTATGTCACCGTCCTCCTTGCTGTTAGAACCTGGTGGGTTTGGTTTGGGGCAATCTTACCTGTCCTGGAGAGCGTTGCCAGCTCTTCCTCCCAGATGAGTGCTCCAGGGCAGAGAGGACACAACTTTGCCGTGCTCTGCTCTCATCGCTGTGTGTGTCTGGCTGAAAGAGAAGAAACACAAAACAAAGCAGCATCTCCCTGTGACCATGGGCAGCCCCTGCCTCTCTCCTCAAGAGGATCTATCAACTCACCGAGGCTGTCCATGTCCCATCGTCCTCATGGAGCGCTCACTGCCGTCCTGGCCCGATCAGGTCACCGTCCTGCTTGCAGTTACAGCCTGGTGGGTGTGGGTTGGGGCAATCTTACCTGTCCTGGAGAGCATTGGCAACTCTTCCTCCCAGATGACTTCTCAAGAGGAGAGCGGCCAAGGTTGTGCCGTGCTCTGCTCCAACGGCCGTGTGATTCTGGCTGAAAGAGAAGAAGCACCAAACGGAGCAGCATCCCTCTGTGAACACGGGCAGCCCCTGCCGCTGTGCCCGAGGGTCTCCAGCGACTCACCGAGGCTATCATTGTTCCGGCATCCTCATGGAGAGAGGCCAGCATTCTGCCTTTTCTGGCTGAAAGAGAGAAAGCACCAAACTAAGCAGCAAACCCCTGGGACTATGGGCAGCCCCTGCCTCTCTGCTCAAGAGTAGCTAGTGACTCACCCAGGCTGTCCGTGGCCCGTCGTCCTCATGGAGCGCTCACTGCCCTCCTGGCCCAAGCGTCTCACCATCCTGCTTGCTGTTACAATCTGCTGCGCGTAGGCTGGGGACATCTTCTCCGTCCTGGAGAGCATTGGTAGCTCTTCTTCCACCTGATTTCTCAAGGGGAGAGTGGCCAGGAGCGTGCTGTGCTTTGGTCCCATCGCTGTGGGAATCTGGCTGCAAAAGGAGAAACACCAAACGGAGCAGCATCCCCCAGGAGACCACAGGCTGCCCCTACTTCTGTGCCCGACGGTCTCCAACGACTCACCGAGGCTGTCCGTGTTCCAACATCCTGATCCAGCAGTCACTCCCGTCCTGGCCCGATCATGTCACTGTCCTGCTTGCTAACAGAACCTGCTGGCTCTGGGTTGGGCCGATCATACCTGTCCTGGAGAGCGTTGGCTCAACTTCCAGCTGAGTTCTCGAGGAGAGAGGCCAGCATTCGCCTTTTCTGCCTGAAAGAGAGAAAGCACCAAACTAAGCAGCAAACCCCTGGGACTATGGGCAGCCCCTGCCTCTCTGCTCAAGAGTAGCTAGCGACTCACCCAGGCTGTCTGTGTCCCGTCTTCCTGATGCAGCATTCGCTGCCATCCTGCCCCCATTCCATCACCTTCTTGCTTGCTGTGGACAATCGGGGCTCTGCGTTGGGGCCATCTTACCTGTCCTGGAGACCCTTGGCACCTCTTCCTTCCAGCTGATTTCTAAACGGGAGAGTGGCCAGGAGTGTGCCATGGTCCGCTCTCATCGCTAGGTATGTTTCTGTCTGAAAGACAAAAAGCACCAAACGCAGCAGCATCCCCCAGGAGACCACAGGCTGCCCCTACTTCTACGCCCGAGGGTCTCCAACGACTCACCCACGCTCTCCTTCTTCCAACATCCTGATCCAGCAGTCACTCCCGTCCTACCCCGATCATGTCACCGTCCTCCTTGCTGTTAGAACCTGGTGGGTTTGGTTTGGGGCAATCTTACCTGTCCCGGAGAGCGTTGCCAGCTCTTCCTCCCAGATGAGTGCTCCAGGGCAGAGAGGACACAACTTTGCCGTGCTCTGCTCTCATCGCTGTGTGTGTCTGGCTGAAAGAGAAGAAGCACAAAACAAAGCAGCACCTCCCTGTGACCACGGGCAGCCCCTGCCTCTCTCCTCAAGAGGATCTATCAACTCACCGAGGCTGTCCATGTCCCATCGTCCTCATGGAGCGCTCACTGCCGTCCTGGCCCGATCAGGTCACCGTCCTGCTTGCAGTTACAGCCTGGTGGGTGTGGGTTGGGGCAATCTTACCTGTCCTGGAGAGCATTGGCAACTCTTCCTCCCAGATGACTTCTCAAGAGGAGAGCGGCCAAGGTTGTGCCGTGCTCTGCTCCAACGGCCGTGTGATTCTGGCTGAAAGAGAAGAAGCACCAAACGGAGCAGCATCCCTCTGTGAACACGGGCAGCCCCTGCCGCTGTGCCCGAGGGTCTCCAGCGACTCACCGAGGCTATCATTGTTCCGGCATCCTCATGGAGAGAGGCCAGCATTCTGCCTTTTCTGGCTGAAAGAGAGAAAGCACCAAACTAAGCAGCAAACCCCTGGGACTATGGGCAGCCCCTGCCTCTCTGCTCAAGAGTAGCTAGCGACTCACCCAGGCTGTCCGTGGCCCGTCGTCCTCATGGAGCGCTCACTGCCCTCCTGGCCCGAGCGTCTCACCATCCTGCTTGCTGTTACAGCCTGCTGGGCGTAGCTTCGGGACATCTTACCTGTCCTGGAGAGTGTTGGCAGCTCTTCTTCCACCTGATTTCTCAGGGGGAGAGTGGACAGGAGCGTGCTGTGCTTTGGTCCCATCGCTGTGGGAATCTGGCTGCAAAAGGAGAAACACCAAACGGAGCAGCATCCCCCAGGAGACCACAGGCTGCCCCTACTTCTGTGCCCGACGGTCTCCAACGACTCACCGAGGCTGTCCGTGTTCCAACATCCTGATCCAGCAGTCACTCCCGTCCTGGCCCGATCATGTCACTGTCCTGCTTGCTAACAGAACCTGCTGGCTCTGGGTTGGGCCGATCATACCTGTCCTGGAGAGCGTTGGCAGCTCTTCCTTCCAGCTGAGTGCTCGAGGAGAGAGGCCAGCATTCGCCTTTTCTGCCTGAAAGACAGAAAGCACCAAACTAAGCAGCAAACCCCTGGGACTATGGGCAGCCCCTGCCTCTCTGCTCAAGAGTAGCTAGCGACTCACCCAGGCTGTCTGTGTCCCGTCTTCCTGATGCAGAATTTGCTGCCGTCCTGCCCCCATTCCGTCAGCTTCCTGCTTGCTGTGGACAATCGGGGCTCTGCGTTGGGGCAATCTTACCTGTCCTGGAGAGCCTTGGCACCTCTTCCTTCCAGCTGATTTCTAAATGGGAGAGTGGCCAGGAGTGTGCCATGGTCCGCTCTCATCGCTAGGTATGTTTCTGTCTGAAAGACAAAAAGCACCAAACGCAGCAGCATCCCCCAGGAGACCACAGGCTGCCCCTACTTCTGTGCCCGACGGTCTCCAACGACTCACCGAGGCTGTCCGTGTTCCAACATCCTAATAAAGCAGTCACTCCCGTCCTGGCCCGATCATGTCACCGTCCTCCTTGCTAACAGAACCTGCTGGCTCTGAGTTGGGCCGATCATACCTGTCCTGGAGAGCGTTGGCTCAACTTCCAGCTGAGTTCTCGAGGACAGAGGCCAGCATTCGCCTTTTCTGGCTGAAAGAGAGAAAGCACCAAACTAAGCAGCAAACCCCTGGGACTATGGGCAGCCCCTGCCTCTCTGCTCAAGAGTAGCTAGCGACTCACCCAGGCTGTCCGTGGCCCGTCGTCCTCATGGAGCGCTCACTGCCCTCCTGGCCCGAGCGTCTCACCATCCTGCTTGCTGTTCCAATCTGCTGCGCGTAGGCTGGGGACATCTTCTTTGTCCTGGAGAGCATTGGCAGCTCTTGTTACACCTGATTTCTCAAGGGGAGAGTGGCCAGGAGTGTGCCATGGTCCGCTCTCATCGCTAGGTATGTTTCTGTCTGAAAGACAAAAAGCACCAAACGCAGCAGCATCCCCCAGGAGACCACAGGCTGCCCCTACTTCTACGCCCGAGGGTCTCCAACGACTCACCCACGCTCTCCTTCTTCCGACATCCTGATCCAGCAGTCACTCCCGTCCTACCCCGATCATGTCACCGTCCTCCTTGCTGTTAGAACCTGGTGGGTTTGGTTTGGGGCAATCTTACCTGTCCCGGAGAGCGTTGCCAGCTCTTCCTCCCAGATGAGTGCTCCAGGGCAGAGAGGACACAACTTTGCCGTGCTCTGCTCTCATCGCTGTGTGTGTCTGGCTGAAAGAGAAGAAACACAAAACAAAGCAGCACCTCCCTGTGACCACGGGCAGCCCCTGCCTCTCTCCTCAAGAGGATCTATCAACTCACCGAGGCTGTCCATGTCCCATCGTCCTCATGGAGCGCTCACTGCCGTCCTGGCCCGATCAGGTCACCGTCCTGCTTGCAGTTACAGCCTGGTGGGTGTGGGTTGGGGCAATCTTACCTGTCCTGGAGAGCATTGGCAACTCTTCCTCCCAGATGACTTCTCAAGAGGAGAGCGGCCAAGGTTGTGCCGTGCTCTGCTCCAACGGCCGTGTGATTCTGGCTGAAAGAGAAGAAGCACCAAACGGAGCAGCATCCCTCTGTGAACACGGGCAGCCCCTGCCGCTGTGCCCGAGGGTCTCCAGCGACTCACCGAGGCTATCATTGTTCCGGCATCCTCATGGAGAGAGGCCAGCATTCTGCCTTTTCTGGCTGAAAGAGAGAAAGCACCAAACTAAGCAGCAAACCCCTGGGACTATGGGCAGCCCCTGCCTCTCTGCTCAAGAGTAGCTAGTGACTCACCCAGGCTGTCCGTGGCCCGTCGTCCTCATGGAGCGCTCACTGCCCTCCTGGCCCGAGCGTCTCACCATCCTGCTTGCTGTTACAATCTGCTGCGCGTAGGCTGGGGACATCTTCTCTGTCCTGGAGAGCATTGGTAGCTCTTCTTCCACCTGATTTCTCAAGGGGAGAGTGGCCAGGAGCGTGCTGTGCTTTGGTCCCAGCGCTGTGGGAATCTGGCTGCAAAAGGAGAAACACCAAACGGAGCAGCATCCCCCAGGAGACCACAGGCTGCCCCTACTTCTGTGCCCGACGGTCTCCAACGACTCACCGAGGCTGTCCGTGTTCCAACATCCTGATCCAGCAGTCACTCCCGTCCTGGCCCGATCATGTCACCGTCCTGCTTGCTAACAGAACCTGCTGGCTCTGGGTTGGGCCGATCATACCTGTCCTGGAGAGCGTTGGCTCAACTTCCAGCTGAGTTCTCGAGGACAGAGGCCAGCATTCGCCTTTTCTGCCTGAAAGAGAGAAAGCACCAAACTAAGCAGCAAACCCCTGGGACTATGGGCAGCCCCTGCCTCTCTGCTCAAGAGTAGCTAGCGACTCACCCAGGCTGTCCGTGGCCCGTCGTCCTCATGGAGCGCTCACTGCCGTCCTGCCCCCATTCCATCAGCTTCTTGCTTGCTGTGGACAATCGGGGCTGTGCGTTGGGGCAATCTTACCTGTCCTGGAGAGCCTTGGCACCTCTTCCTTCCAGCTGATTTCTCAACGGGAGAGTGGCCAGGAGTGTGCCATGGTCCGCTCTCATCGCTAGGTATGTTTCTGTCTGAAAGACAAAAAGCACCAAACGCAGCAGCATCCCCCAGGAGACCACAGGCTGCCCCTACTTCTACGCCCGAGGGTCTCCAACGACTCACCCACGCTCTCCTTCTTCCGACATCCGGATCCAGCAGTCACTCCCGTCCTACCCCGATCATGTCACCGTCCTCCTAGCTGTTAGAACCTGGTGGGTTTGGTTTGGGGCAATCTTACCTGTCCTGGAGAGCGTTGCCAGCTCTTCCTCCCAGATGAGTGCTCCAGGGCAGAGAGGACACAACTTTGCCGTGCTCTGCTCTCATCGCTGTGTGTGTCTGGCTGAAAGAGAAGAAACACAAAACAAAGCAGCATCTCCCTGTGACCACGGGCAGCCCCTGCCTCTCTCCTCAAGAGGATCTATCAACTCACCGAGGCTGTCCATGTCCCATCGTCCTCATGGAGCGCTCACTGCCGTCCTGGCCCGATCAGGTCACCGTCCTGCTTGCAGTTACAGCCTGGTGGGTGTGGGTTGGGGCAATCTTACCTGTCCTGGAGAGCATTGGCAACTCTTCCTCCCAGATGACTTCTCAAGAGGAGAGCGGCCAAGGTTGTGCCGTGCTCTGCTCCAACGGCCGTGTGATTCTGGCTGAAAGAGAAGAAGCACCAAACGGAGCAGCATCCCTCTGTGAACACGGGCAGCCCCTGCCGCTGTGCCCGAGGGTCTCCAGCAACTCACCGAGGCTATCATTGTTCCGGCATCCTCATGGAGAGAGGCCAGCATTCTGCCTTTTCTGGCTGAAAGAGAGAAAGCACCAAACTAAGCAGCAAACCCCTGGGACTATGGGCAGCCCCTGCCTCTCTGCTCAAGAGTAGCTAGCGACTCACCCAGGCTGTCCGTGGCCCGTCGTCCTCATGGAGCGCTCACTGCCCTCCTGGCCCGAGCGTCTCACCATCCTGCTTGCTGTTACAGCCTGCTGGGCGTAGCTTCGGGACATCTTACCTGTCCTGGAGAGTGTTGGCAGCTCTTCTTCCACCTGATTTCTCAGGGGGAGAGTGGCCAGGAGCGTGCTGTGCTTTGGTCCCATCGCTGTGGGAATCTGGCTGCAAAAGGAGAAACACCAAACGGAGCAGCATCCCCCAGGAGACCACAGGCTGCCCCTACTTCTGTGCCCGACGGTCTCCAACGACTCACCGAGGCTGTCCGTGTTCCAACATCCTGATCCAGCAGTCACTCCCGTCCTGGCCCGATCATGTCACTGTCCTGCTTGCTAACACAACCTGCTGGCTCTGGGTTGGGCCGATCATACCTGTCCTGGAGAGCGTTGGCAGCTCTTCCTTCCAGCTGAGTGCTCGAGGAGAGAGGCCAGCATTCGCCTTTTCTGCCTGAAAGACAGAAAGCACCAAACTAAGCAGCAAACCCCTGGGACTATGGGCAGCCCCTGCCTCTCTGCTCAAGAGTAGCTAGCGACTCACCCAGGCTGTCTGTGTCCCGTCTTCCTGATGCAGAATTTGCTGCCGTCCTGCCCCCATTCCGTCAGCTTCCTGCTTGCTGTGGACAATCGGGGCTGTGCGTTGGGGCAATCTTACCTGTCCTGGAGAGCCTTGGCACCTCTTCCTTCCAGCTGATTTCTAAATGGGAGAGTGGCCAGGAGTGTGCCATGGTCCCCTCTCATCGCTAGGTATGTTTCTGTCTGAAAGACAAAAAGCACCAAACGCAGCAGCATCCCCCAGGAGACCACAGGCTGCCCCTACTTCTGTGCCCGACGGTCTCCAACGACTCACCGAGGCTGTCCGTGTTCCAACATCCTAATAAAGCAGTCACTCCCGTCCTGGCCCGATCATGTCACCGTCCTCCTTGCTAACAGAACCTGCTGGCTCTGAGTTGGGCCGATCATACCTGTCCTGGAGAGCGTTGGCTCAACTTCCAGCTGAGTTCTCGAGGACAGAGGCCAGCATTCGCCTTTTCTGGCTGAAAGAGAGAAAGCACCAAACTAAGCAGCAAACCCCTGGGACTATGGGCAGCCCCTGCCTCTCTGCTCAAGAGTAGCTAGCGACTCACCCAGGCTGTCCGTGGCCCGTCGTCCTCATGGAGCGCTCACTGCCCTCCTGGCCCGAGCGTCTCACCATCCTGCTTGCTGTTCCAATCTGCTGCGCGTAGGCTGGGGACATCTTCTTTGTCCTGGAGAGCATTGGCAGCTCTTGTTACACCTGATTTCTCAAGGGGAGAGTGGCCAGGAGTGTGCCATGGTCCGCTCTCATCGCTAGGTATGTTTCTGTCTGAAAGACAAAAAGCACCAAACGCAGCAGCATCCCCCAGGAGACCACAGGCTGCCCCTACTTCTACGCCCGAGGGTCTCCAACGACTCACCCACGCTCTCCTTCTTCCGACATCCTGATCCAGCAGTCACTCCCGTCCTACCCCGATCATGTCACCGTCCTCCTTGCTGTTAGAACCTGGTGGGTTTGGTTTGGGGCAATCTTACCTGTCCCGGAGAGCGTTGCCAGCTCTTCCTCCCAGATGAGTGCTCCAGGGCAGAGAGGACACAACTTTGCCGTGCTCTGCTCTCATCGCTGTGTGTGTCTGGCTGAAAGAGAAGAAACACAAAACAAAGCAGCACCTCCCTGTGACCACGGGCAGCCCCTGCCTCTCTCCTCAAGAGGATCTATCAACTCACCGAGGCTGTCCATGTCCCATCGTCCTCATGGAGCGCTCACTGCCGTCCTGGCCCGATCAGGTCACCGTCCTGCTTGCAGTTACAGCCTGGTGGGTGTGGGTTGGGGCAATCTTACCTGTCCTGGAGAGCATTGGCAACTCTTCCTCCCAGATGACTTCTCAAGAGGAGAGCGGCCAAGGTTGTGCCGTGCTCTGCTCCAACGGCCGTGTGATTCTGGCTGAAAGAGAAGAAGCACCAAACGGAGCAGCATCCCTCTGTGAACACGGGCAGCCCCTGCCGCTGTGCCCGAGGGTCTCCAGCGACTCACCGAGGCTATCATTGTTCCGGCATCCTCATGGAGAGAGGCCAGCATTCTGCCTTTTCTGGCTGAAAGAGAGAAAGCACCAAACTAAGCAGCAAACCCCTGGGACTATGGGCAGCCCCTGCCTCTCTGCTCAAGAGTAGCTAGTGACTCACCCAGGCTGTCCGTGGCCCGTCGTCCTCATGGAGCGCTCACTGCCCTCCTGGCCCGAGCGTCTCACCATCCTGCTTGCTGTTACAATCTGCTGCGCGTAGGCTGGGGACATCTTCTCTGTCCTGGAGAGCATTGGTAGCTCTTCTTCCACCTGATTTCTCAAGGGGAGAGTGGCCAGGAGCGTGCTGTGCTTTGGTCCCATCGCTGTGGGAATCTGGCTGCAAAAGGAGAAACACCAAACGGAGCAGCATCCCCCAGGAGACCACAGGCTGCCCCTACTTCTGTGCCCGACGGTCTCCAACGACTCACCGAGGCTGTCCGTGTTCCAACATCCTGATCCAGCAGTCACTCCCGTCCTGGCCCGATCATGTCACTGTCCTGCTTGCTAACAGAACCTGCTGGCTCTGGGTTGGGCCGATCATACCTGTCCTGGAGAGCGTTGGCAGCTCTTCCTTCCAGCTGAGTGCTCGAGGAGAGAGGCCAGCATTCGCCTTTTCTGCCTGAAAGACAGAAAGCACCAAACTAAGCAGCAAACCCCTGGGACTATGGGCAGCCCCTGCCTCTCTGCTCAAGAGTAGCTAGCGACTCACCCAGGCTGTCTGTGTCCCGTCTTCCTGATGCAGAATTTGCTGCCGTCCTGCCCCCATTCCGTCAGCTTCCTGCTTGCTGTGGACAATCGGGGCTCTGCGTTGGGGCAATCTTACCTGTCCTGGAGAGCCTTGGCACCTCTTCCTTCCAGCTGATTTCTAAATGGGAGAGTGGCCAGGAGTGTGCCATGGTCCCCTCTCATCGCTAGGTATGTTTCTGTCTGAAAGACAAAAAGCACCAAACGCAGCAGCATCCCCCAGGAGACCACAGGCTGCCCCTACTTCTGTGCCCGACGGTCTCCAACGACTCACCGAGGCTGTCCGTGTTCCAACATCCTAATAAAGCAGTCACTCCCGTCCTGGCCCGATCATGTCACCGTCCTCCTTGCTAACAGAACCTGCTGGCTCTGAGTTGGGCCGATCATACCTGTCCTGGAGAGCGTTGGCTCAACTTCCAGCTGAGTTCTCGAGGAGAGAGGCCAGCATTCGCCTTTTCTGCCTGAAAGAGAGAAAGCACCAAACTAAGCAGCAAACCCCTGGGACTATGGGCAGCCCCTGCCTCTCTGCTCAAGAGTAGCTAGCGACTCACCTAGGCTGTCTGTGGCCCGTCGTCCTCATGGAGCGCTCACTGCCCTCCTGGCCCGAGCGTCTCACCATCCTGCTTGCTGTTACAATCTGCTGCGCGTAGGCTGGGGACATCTTCTTTGTCCTGGAGAGCATTGGCAGCTCTTGTTACACCTGATTTCTCAAGGGGAGAGTGGCCAGGAGTGTGCCATGGTCCGCTCTCATCGCTAGGTATGTTTCTGTCTGAAAGACAAAAAGCACCAAACGCAGCAGCATCCCCCAGGAGACCACAGGCTGCCCCTACTTCTACGCCCGAGGGTCTCCAACGACTCACCCACGCTCTCCTTCTTCCGACGTCCTGATCCAGCAGTCACTCCCATCCTACCCCGATCATGTCACCGTCCTCCTTGCTGTTAGAACCTGGTGGGTTTGGTTTAGGGCAATCTTACCTGTCCTGGAGAGCGTTGCCAGCTCTTCCTCCCAGATGAGTGCTCCAGGGCAGAGAGGACACAACTTTGCCGTGCTCTGCTCTCATCGCTGTGTGTGTCTGGCTGAAAGAGAAGAAACACAAAACAAAGCAGCATCTCCCTGTGACCACGGGCAGCCCCTGCCTCTCTCCTCAAGAGGATCTATCAACTCACCGAGGCTGTCCATGTCCCATCGTCCTCATGGAGCGCTCACTGCCATCCTGGCCCGATCAGGTCACCGTCCTGCTTGCAGTTACAGCCTGGTGGGTGTGGGTTGGGGCAATCTTACCTGTCCTGGAGAGCATTGGCAACTCTTCCTCCCAGATGACTTCTCAAGAGGAGAGCGGCCAAGGTTGTGCCGTGCTCTGCTCCAACGGCCGTGTGATTCTGGCTGAAAGAGAAGAAGCACCAAACGGAGCAGCATCCCTCTGTGAACACGGGCAGCCCCTGCCGCTGTGCCCGAGGGTCTCCAGCGACTCACCGAGGCTATCATTGTTCCGGCATCCTCATGGAGAGAGGCCAGCATTCTGCCTTTTCTGGCTGAAAGAGAGAAAGCACCAAACTAAGCAGCAAACCCCTGGGACTATGGGCAGCCCCTGCCTCTCTGCTCAAGAGTAGCTAGTGACTCACCCAGGCTGTCCGTGGCCCGTCGTCCTCATGGAGCGCTCACTGCCCTCCTGGCCCGAGCGTCTCACCATCCTGCTTGCTGTTACAATCTGCTGCGCGTAGGCTGGGGACATCTTCTCTGTCCTGGAGAGCATTGGTAGCTCTTCTTCCACCTGATTTCTCAAGGGGAGAGTGGCCAGGAGCGTGCTGTGCTTTGGTCCCATCGCTGTGGGAATCTGGCTGCAAAAGGAGAAACACCAAACGGAGCAGCATCCCCCAGGAGACCACAGGCTGCCCCTACTTCTGTGCCCGACGGTCTCCAACGACTCACCGAGGCTGTCCGTGTTCCAACATCCTGATCCAGCAGTCACTCCCGTCCTGGCCCGATCATGTCACTGTCCTGCTTGCTAACAGAACCTGCTGGCTCTGGGTTGGGCCGATCATACCTGTCCTGGAGAGCGTTGGCTCAACTTCCAGCTGAGTTCTCGAGGAGAGAGGCCAGCAGTCGCCTTTTCTGGCTGAAAGAGAGAAAGCACCAAACTAAGCAGCAAACCCCTGGGACTATGGGCAGCCCCTGCCTCTCTGCTCAAGAGTAGCTAGCGACTCACCCAGGCTGTCCGTGGCCCGTCGTCCTCATGGAGCGCTCACTGCCCTCCTGGCCCGAGCGTCTCACCATCCTGCTTGCTGTTACAATCTGCTGCGCGTAGGCTGGGGACATCTTCTTTGTCCTGGAGAGCATTGGCAGCTCTTGTTACACCTGATTTCTCAAGGGGAGAGTGGCCAGGAGTGTGCCATGGTCCGCTCTCATCGCTAGGTATGTTTCTGTCTGAAAGACAAAAAGCACCAAACGCAGCAGCATCCCCCAGGAGACCACAGGCTGCCCCTACTTCTACGCCCGAGGGTCTCCAACGACTCACCCACGCTCTCCTTCTTCCGACATCCTGATCCAGCAGTCACTCCCGTCCTACCCCGATCATGTCACCGTCCTCCTTGCTGTTAGAACCTGCTGGGTTTGGTTTGGGGCAATCTTACCTGTCCCGGAGAGCGTTGCCAGCTCTTCCTCCCAGATGAGTGCTCCAGGGCAGAGAGGACACAACTTTGCCGTGCTCTGCTCTCATCGCTGTGTGTGTCTGGCTGAAAGAGAAGAAACACAAAACAAAGCAGCACCTCCCTGTGACCACGGGCAGCCCCTGCCTCTCTCCTCAAGAGGATCTATCAACTCACCGAGGCTGTCCATGTCCCATCGTCCTCATGGAGCGCTCACTGCCGTCCTGGCCCGATCAGGTCACCGTCCTGCTTGCAGTTACAGCCTGGTGGGTGTGGGTTGGGGCAATCTTACCTGTCCTGGAGAGCATTGGCAACTCTTCCTCCCAGATGACTTCTCAAGAGGAGAGCGGCCAAGGTTGTGCCGTGCTCTGCTCCAACGGCCGTGTGATTCTGGCTGAAAGAGAAGAAGCACCAAACGGAGCAGCATCCCTCTGTGAACACGGGCAGCCCCTGCCGCTGTGCCCGAGGGTCTCCAGCGACTCACCGAGGCTATCATTGTTCCGGCATCCTC
The DNA here is from genome assembly GCF_963932015.1 of Anas acuta. Lineage (NCBI taxonomy): Eukaryota > Metazoa > Chordata > Aves > Anseriformes > Anatidae > Anas > Anas acuta. The sequence goes on from NC_088980.1 coordinate 132,211,546, forward strand.
ATGGAGAGAGGCCAGCATTCTGCCTTTTCTGGCTGAAAGAGAGAAAGCACCAAACTAAGCAGCAAACCCCTGGGACTATGGGCAGCCCCTGCCTCTCTGCTCAAGAGTAGCTAGCGACTCACCCAGGCTGTCCGTGGCCCGTCGTCCTCATGGAGCGCTCACTGCCCTCCTGGCCCGAGCGTCTCACCATCCTGCTTGCTGTTACAATCTGCTGCGCGTAGGCTGGGGACATCTTCTCTGTCCTGGAGAGCATTGGTAGCTCTTCTTCCACCTGATTTCTCAAGGGGAGAGTGGCCAGGAGCGTGCTGTGCTTTGGTCCCATCGCTGTGGGAATCTGGCTGCAAAAGGAGAAACACCAAACGGAGCAGCATCCCCCAGGAGACCACAGGCTGCCCCTCCTTCTGTGCCCGACGGTCTCCAACGACTCACCGAGGCTGTCCGTGTTCCAACATCCTGATCCAGCAGTCACTCCCGTCCTGGCCCGATCATGTCACTGTCCTGCTTGCTAACAGAACCTGCTGGCTCTGGGTTGGGCCGATCATACCTGTCCTGGAGAGCGTTGGCTCAACTTCCAGCTGAGTTCTCGAGGAGAGAGGCCAGCATTCGCCTTTTCTGCCTGAAAGAGAGAAAGCACCAAACTAAGCAGCAAACCCCTGGGACTATGGGCAGCCCCTGCCTCTCTGCTCAAGAGTAGCTAGCGACTCACCCAGGCTGTCTGTGTCCCGTCTTCCTGATGCAGCATTCGCTGCCGTCCTGCCCCCATTCCATCAGCTTCTTGCTTGCTGTGGACAATCGGGGCTCTGCGTTGGGGCCATCTTACCTGTCCTGGAGAGCCTTGGCACCTCTTCCTTCCAGCTGATTTCTAAACGGGAGAGTGGCCAGGAGTGTGCCATGGTCCGCTCTCATCGCTAGGTATGTTTCTGTCTGAAAGACAAAAAGCACCAAACGCAGCAGCATCCCCCAGGAGACCACAGGCTGCCCCTACTTCTACGCCCGAGGGTCTCCAACGACTCACCCACGCTCTCCTTCTTCCGACATCCTGATCCAGCAGTCACTCCCGTCCTACCCCGATCATGTCACCGTCCTCCTTGCTGTTAGAACCTGGTGGGTTTGGTTTGGGGCAATCTTACCTGTCCCGGAGAGCGTTGCCAGCTCTTCCTCCCAGATGAGTGCTCCAGGGCAGAGAGGACACAACTTTGCCGTGCTCTACTCTCATCGCTGTGTGTGTCTGGCTGAAAGAGAAGAAGCACAAAACAAAGCAGCACCTCCCTGTGACCACGGGCAGCCCCTGCCTCTCTCCTCAAGAGGATCTATCAACTCACCGAGGCTGTCCATGTCCCATCGTCCTCATGGAGCGCTCACTGCCGTCCTGGCCCGATCAGGTCACCGTCCTGCTTGCAGTTACAGCCTGGTGGGTGTGGGTTGGGGCAATCTTACCTGTCCTGGAGAGCATTGGCAACTCTTCCTCCCAGATGACTTCTCAAGAGGAGAGCGGCCAAGGTTGTGCCGTGCTCTGCTCCAACGGCCGTGTGATTCTGGCTGAAAGAGAAGAAGCACCAAACGGAGCAGCATCCCTCTGTGAACACGGGCAGCCCCTGCCGCTGTGCCCGAGGGTCTCCAGCGACTCACCGAGGCTATCATTGTTCCGGCATCCTCATGGAGAGAGGCCAGCATTCTGCCTTTTCTGGCTGAAAGAGAGAAAGCACCAAACTAAGCAGCAAACCCCTGGGACTATGGGCAGCCCCTGCCTCTCTGCTCAAGAGTAGCTAGCGACTCACCCAGGCTGTCCGTGGCCCGTCGTCCTCATGGAGCGCTCACTGCCCTCCTGGCCCGAGCGTCTCACCATCCTGCTTGCTGTTACACTCTGCTGCGCGTAGGCTGGGGACATCTTCTCTGTCCTGGAGAGCATTGGTAGCTCTTCTTCCACCTGATTTCTCAAGGGGAGAGTGGCCAGGAGCGTGCTGTGCTTTGGTCCCAGCGCTGTGGGAATCTGGCTGCAAAAGGAGAAACACCAAACGGAGCAGCATCCCCCAGGAGACCACAGGCTGCCCCTACTTCTGTGCCCGACGGTCTCCAACGACTCACCGAGGCTGTCCGTGTTCCAACATCCTGATCCAGCAGTCACTCCCGTCCTGGCCCGATCATGTCACTGTCCTGCTTGCTAACAGAACCTGCTGGCTCTGAGTTGGGCCGATCATACCTGTCCTGGAGAGCGTTGGCTCAACTTCCAGCTGAGTTCTCGAGGAGAGAGGCCAGCATTCGCCTTTTCTGCCTGAAAGAGAGAAAGCACCAAACTAAGCAGCAAACCCCTGGGACTATGGGCAGCCCCTGCCTCTCTGCTCAAGAGTAGCTAGCGACTCACCCAGGCTGTCTGTGTCCCGTCTTCCTGATGCAGCATTCGCTGCCGTCCTGCCCCCATTCCATCAGCTTCTTGCTTGCTGTGGACAATCGGGGCTCTGCGTTGGGGCCATCTTACCTGTCCTGGAGAGCCTTGGCACCTCTTCCTTCCAGCTGATTTCTAAACGGGAGAGTGGCCAGGAGTGTGCCATGGTCCGCTCTCATCGCTAGGTATGTTTCTGTCTGAAAGACAAAAAGCACCAAACGCAGCAGCATCCCCCAGGAGACCACAGGCTGCCCCTACTTCTACGCCCGAGGGTCTCCAACGACTCACCCACGCTCTCCTTCTTCCGACATCCTGATCCAGCAGTCACTCCCGTCCTACCCCGATCATGTCACCGTCCTCCTTGCTGTTAGAACCTGGTGGGTTTGGTTTGGGGCAATCTTACCTGTCCCGGAGAGCGTTGCCAGCTCTTCCTCCCAGATGAGTGCTCCAGGGCAGAGAGGACACAACTTTGCCGTGCTCTGCTCTCATCGCTGTGTGTGTCTGGCTGAAAGAGAAGAAGCACAAAACAAAGCAGCACCTCCCTGTGACCACGGGCAGCCCCTGCCTCTCTCCTCAAGAGGATCTATCAACTCACCGAGGCTGTCCATGTCCCATCGTCCTCATGGAGCGCTCACTGCCGTCCTGGCCCGATCAGGTCACCGTCCTGCTTGCAGTTACAGCCTGGTGGGTGTGGGTTGGGGCAATCTTACCTGTCCTGGAGAGCATTGGCAACTCTTCCTCCCAGATGACTTCTCAAGAGGAGAGCGGCCAAGGTTGTGCCGTGCTCTGCTCCAACGGCCGTGTGATTCTGGCTGAAAGAGAAGAAGCACCAAACGGAGCAGCATCCCTCTGTGAACACGGGCAGCCCCTGCCGCTGTGCCCGAGGGTCTCCAGCGACTCACCGAGGCTATCATTGTTCCGGCATCCTCATGGAGAGAGGCCAGCATTCTGCCTTTTCTGGCTGAAAGAGAGAAAGCACCAAACTAAGCAGCAAACCCCTGGGACTATGGGCAGCCCCTGCCTCTCTGCTCAAGAGTAGCTAGCGACTCACCCAGGCTGTCCGTGGCCCGTCGTCCTCATGGAGCGCTCACTGCCCTCCTGGCCCGAGCGTCTCACCATCCTGCTTGCTGTTACAGCCTGCTGGGCGTAGCTTCGGGACATCTTACCTGTCCTGGAGAGTGTTGGCAGCTCTTCTTCCACCTGATTTCTCAGGGGGAGAGTGGCCAGGAGCGTGCTGTGCTTTGGTCCCATCGCTGTGGGAATCTGGCTGCAAAAGGAGAAACACCAAACGGAGCAGCATCCCCCAGGAGACCACAGGCTGCCCCTACTTCTGTGCCCGACGGTCTCCAACGACTCACCGAGGCTGTCCGTGTTCCAACATCCTGATCCAGCAGTCACTCCCGTCCTGGCCCGATCATGTCACTGTCCTGCTTGCTAACAGAACCTGCTGGCTCTGGGTTGGGCCGATCATACCTGTCCTGGAGAGCGTTGGCAGCTCTTCCTTCCAGCTGAGTGCTCGAGGAGAGAGGCCAGCATTCGCCTTTTCTGCCTGAAAGACAGAAAGCACCAAACTAAGCAGCAAACCCCTGGGACTATGGGCAGCCCCTGCCTCTCTGCTCAAGAGTAGCTAGCGACTCACCCAGGCTGTCTGTGTCCCGTCTTCCTGATGCAGAATTTGCTGCCGTCCTGCCCCCATTCCGTCAGCTTCCTGCTTGCTGTGGACAATCGGGGCTCTGCGTTGGGGCAATCTTACCTGTCCTGGAGAGCCTTGGCACCTCTTCCTTCCAGCTGATTTCTAAATGGGAGAGTGGCCAGGAGTGTGCCATGGTCCCCTCTCATCACTAGGTATGTTTCTGTCTGAAAGACAAAAAGCACCAAACGCAGCAGCATCCCCCAGGAGACCACAGGCTGCCCCTACTTCTGTGCCCGACGGTCTCCAACGACTCACCGAGGCTGTCCGTGTTCCAACATCCTAATAAAGCAGTCACTCCCGTCCTGGCCCGATCATGTCACCGTCCTCCTTGCTAACAGAACCTGCTGGCTCTGAGTTGGGCCGATCATACCTCTCCTGGAGAGCGTTGGCTCAACTTCCAGCTGAGTTCTCGAGGAGAGAGGCCAGCATTCGCCTTTTCTGGCTGAAAGAGAGAAAGCACCAAACTAAGCAGCAAACCCCTGGGACTATGGGCAGCCCCTGCCTCTCTGCTCAAGAGTAGCTAGCGACTCACCTAGGCTGTCCGTGGCCCGTCGTCCTCATGGAGCGTTCACTGCCCTCCTGGCCCGAGCGTCTCACCATCCTGCTTGCTGTTCCAATCTGCTGCGCGTAGGCTGGGGACATCTTCTTTGTCCTGGAGAGCATTGGCAGCTCTTGTTACACCTGATTTCTCAAGGGGAGAGTGGCCAGGAGTGTGCCATGGTCCGCTCTCATCGCTAGGTATGTTTCTGTCTGAAAGACAAAAAGCACCAAACGCAGCAGCATCCCCCAGGAGACCACAGGCTGCCCCTACTTCTACGCCCGAGGGTCTCCAACGACTCACCCACGCTCTCCTTCTTCCGACATCCTGATCCAGCAGTCACTCCCGTCCTGGCCCGATCATGTCACTGTCCTGCTTGCTAACACAACCTGCTGGCTCTGGGTTGGGCCGATCATACCTGTCCTGGAGAGCGTTGGCTCAACTTCCAGCTGAGTTCTCGAGGAGAGAGGCCAGCATTCGCCTTTTCTGCCTGAAAGAGAGAAAGCACCAAACTAAGCAGCAAACCCCTGGGACTATGGGCAGCCCCTGCCTCTCTGCTCAAGAGTAGCTAGCGACTCACCCAGGCTGTCTGTGTCCCGTCTTCCTGATGCAGCATTCGCTGCCGTCCTGCCCCCATTCCATCAGCTTCTTGCTTGCTGTGGACAATCGGGGCTCTGCGTTGGGGCAATCTTACCTGTCCTGGAGAGCCTTGGCACCTCTTCCTTCCAGCTGATTTCTAAACGGGAGAGTGGCCAGGAGTGTGCCATGGTCCGCTCTCATCGCTAGGTATGTTTCTGTCTGAAAGACAAAAAGCACCAAACGCAGCAGCATCCCCCAGGAGACCACAGGCTGCCCCTACTTCTACGCCCGAGGGTCTCCAACAACTCACCCATGCTCTCCTTCTTCCGACATCCTGATCCAGCAGTCACTCCCGTCCTACCCCGATCATGTCACCGTCCTCCTTGCTGTTAGAACCTGGTGGGTTTGGTTTGGGGCAATCTTACCTGTCCCGGAGAGCGTTGCCAGCTCTTCCTCCCAGATGAGTGCTCCAGGGCAGAGAGGACACAACTTTGCCGTGCTCTGCTCTCATCGCTGTGTGTGTCTGGCTGAAAGAGAAGAAGCACAAAACAAAGCAGCACCTCCCTGTGACCACGGGCAGCCCCTGCCTCTCTCCTCAAGAGGATCTATCAACTCACCGAGGCTGTCCATGTCCCATCGTCCTCATGGAGCGCTCACTGCCGTCCTGGCCCGATCAGGTCACCGTCCTGCTTGCAGTTACAGCCTGGTGGGTGTGGGTTGGGGCAATCTTACCTGTCCTGGAGAGCATTGGCAACTCTTCCTCCCAGATGACTTCTCAAGAGGAGAGCGGCCAAGGTTGTGCCGTGCTCTGCTCCAACGGCCGTGTGATTCTGGCTGAAAGAGAAGAAGCACCAAACGGAGCAGCATCCCTCTGTGAACACGGGCAGCCCCTGCCGCTGTGCCCGAGGGTCTCCAGTGACTCACCGAGGCTATCATTGTTCCGGCATCCTCATGGAGAGAGGCCAGCATTCTGCCTTTTCTGGCTGAAAGAGAGAAAGCACCAAACTAAGCAGCAAACCCCTGGGACTATGGGCAGCCCCTGCCTCTCTGCTCAAGAGTAGCTAGCGACTCACCCAGGCTGTCCGTGGCCCGTCGTCCTCATGGAGCGCTCACTGCCCTCCTGGCCCGAGCGTCTCACCATCCTGCTTGCTGTTACAGCCTGCTGGGCGTAGCTTCGGGACATCTTACCTGTCCTGGAGAGTGTTGGCAGCTCTTCTTCCACCTGATTTCTCAGGGGGAGAGTGGCCAGGAGCGTGCTGTGCTTTGGTCCCATCGCTGTGGGAATCTGGCTGCAAAAGGAGAAACACCAAACGGAGCAGCATCCCCCAGGAGACCACAGGCTGCCCCTACTTCTGTGCCCGACGGTCTCCAACGACTCACCGAGGCTGTCCGTGTTCCAACATCCTGATCCAGCAGTCACTCCCGTCCTGGCCCGATCATGTCACTGTCCTGCTTGCTAACAGAACCTGCTGGCTCTGGGTTGGGCCGATCATACCTGTCCTGGAGAGCGTTGGCAGCTCTTCCTTCCAGCTGAGTGCTTGAGGAGAGAGGCCAGCATTCGCCTTTTCTGCCTGAAAGACAGAAAGCACCAAACTAAGCAGCAAACCCCTGGGACTATGGGCAGCCCCTGCCTCTCTGCTCAAGAGTAGCTAGCGACTCACCCAGGCTGTCTGTGTCCCGTCTTCCTGATGCAGAATTTGCTGCCGTCCTGCCCCCATTCCGTCAGCTTCCTGCTTGCTGTGGACAATCGGGGCTCTGCGTTGGGGCAATCTTACCTGTCCTGGAGAGCCTTGGCACCTCTTCCTTCCAGCTGATTTCTAAATGGGAGAGTGGCCAGGAGTGTGCCATGGTCCCCTCTCATCGCTAGGTATGTTTCTGTCTGAAAGACAAAAAGCACCAAACGCAGCAGCATCCCCCAGGAGACCACAGGCTGCCCCTACTTCTGTGCCCGACGGTCTCCAACGACTCACCGAGGCTGTCCGTGTTCCAACATCCTAATAAAGCAGTCACTCCCGTCCTGGCCCGATCATGTCACCGTCCTCCTTGCTAACAGAACCTGCTGGCTCTGAGTTGGGCCGATCATACCTGTCCTGGAGAGCGTTGGCTCAACTTCCAGCTGAGTTCTCGAGGACAGAGGCCAGCATTCGCCTTTTCTGGCTGAAAGAGAGAAAGCACCAAACTAAGCAGCAAACCCCTGGGACTATGGGCAGCCCCAGCCTCTCTGCTCAAGAGTAGCTAGCGACTCACCTAGGCTGTCCGTGGCCCGTCGTCCTCATGGAGCGTTCACTGCCCTCCTGGCCCGAGCGTCTCACCATCCTGCTTGCTGTTCCAATCTGCTGCGCGTAGGCTGGGGACATCTTCTTTGTCCTGGAGAGCATTGGCAGCTCTTGTTACACCTGATTTCTCAAGGGGAGAGTGGCCAGGAGTGTGCCATGGTCCGCTCTCATCGCTAGGTATGTTTCTGTCTGAAAGACAAAAAGCACCAAACGCAGCAGCATCCCCCAGGAGACCACAGGCTGCCCCTACTTCTACGCCCGAGGGTCTCCAACGACTCACCCACGCTCTCCTTCTTCCGACATCCTGATCCAGCAGTCACTCCCGTCCTGGCCCGATCATGTCACTGTCCTGCTTGCTAACACAACCTGCTGGCTCTGGGTTGGGCCGATCATACCTGTCCTGGAGAGCGTTGGCTCAACTTCCAGCTGAGTTCTCGAGGAGAGAGGCCAGCATTCGCCTTTTCTGCCTGAAAGAGAGAAAGCACCAAACTAAGCAGCAAACCCCTGGGACTATGGGCAGCCCCTGCCTCTCTGCTCAAGAGTAGCTAGCGACTCACCCAGGCTGTCTGTGTCCCGTCTTCCTGATGCAGCATTCGCTGCCGTCCTGCCCCCATTCCATCAGCTTCTTGCTTGCTGTGGACAATCGGGGCTCTGCGTTGGGGCAATCTTACCTGTCCTGGAGAGCCTTGGCACCTCTTCCTTCCAGCTGATTTCTAAACGGGAGAGTGGCCAGGAGTGTGCCATGGTCCGCTCTCATCGCTAGGTATGTTTCTGTCTGAAAGACAAAAAGCACCAAACGCAGCAGCATCCCCCAGGAGACCACAGGCTGCCCCTACTTCTACGCCCGAGGGTCTCCAACGACTCACCCACGCTCTCCTTCTTCCGACATCCTGATCCAGCAGTCACTCCCGTCCTACCCCGATCATGTCACCGTCCTCCTTGCTGTTAGAACCTGCTGGGTTTGGTTTGGGGCAATCTTACCTGTCCCGGAGAGCGTTGCCAGCTCTTCCTCCCAGATGAGTGCTCCAGGGCAGAGAGGACACAACTTTGCCGTGCTCTGCTCTCATCGCTGTGTGTGTCTGGCTGAAAGAGAAGAAGCACAAAACAAAGCAGCACCTCCCTGTGACCACGGGCAGCCCCTGCCTCTCTCCTCAAGAGGATCTATCAACTCACCGAGGCTGTCCATGTCCCATCGTCCTCATGGAGCGCTCACTGCCGTCCTGGCCCGATCAGGTCACCGTCCTGCTTGCAGTTACAGCCTGGTGGGTGTGGGTTGGGGCAATCTTACCTGTCCTGGAGAGCATTGGCAACTCTTCCTCCCAGATGACTTCTCAAGAGGAGAGCGGCCAAGGTTGTGCCGTGCTCTGCTCCAACGGCCGTGTGATTCTGGCTGAAAGAGAAGAAGCACCAAACGGAGCAGCATCCCTCTGTGAACACGGGCAGCCCCTGCCGCTGTGCCCGAGGGTCTCCAGTGACTCACCGAGGCTATCATTGTTCCGGCATCCTCATGGAGAGAGGCCAGCATTCTGCCTTTTCTGGCTGAAAGAGAGAAAGCACCAAACTAAGCAGCAAACCCCTGGGACTATGGGCAGCCCCTGCCTCTCTGCTCAAGAGTAGCTAGCGACTCACCCAGGCTGTCCGTGGCCCGTCGTCCTCATGGAGCGCTCACTGCCCTCCTGGCCCGAGCGTCTCACCATCCTGCTTGCTGTTACAGCCTGCTGGGCGTAGCTTCGGGACATCTTACCTGTCCTGGAGAGTGTTGGCAGCTCTTCTTCCACCTGATTTCTCAGGGGGAGAGTGGCCAGGAGCGTGCTGTGCTTTGGTCCCATCGCTGTGGGAATCTGGCTGCAAAAGGAGAAACACCAAACGGAGCAGCATCCCCCAGGAGACCACAGGCTGCCCCTACTTCTGTGCCCGACGGTCTCCAACGACTCACCGAGGCTGTCCGTGTTCCAACATCCTGATCCAGCAGTCACTCCCGTCCTGGCCCGATCATGTCACTGTCCTGCTTGCTAACACAACCTGCTGGCTCTGGGTTGGGCCGATCATACCTGTCCTGGAGAGCGTTGGCAGCTCTTCCTTCCAGCTGAGTGCTCGAGGAGAGAGGCCAGCATTCGCCTTTTCTGCCTGAAAGACAGAAAGCACCAAACTAAGCAGCAAACCCCTGGGACTATGGGCAGCCCCTGCCTCTCTGCTCAAGAGTAGCTAGCGACTCACCCAGGCTGTCTGTGTCCCGTCTTCCTGATGCAGAATTTGCTGCCGTCCTGCCCCCATTCCGTCAGCTTCCTGCTTGCTGTGGACAATCGGGGCTCTGCGTTGGGGCAATCTTACCTGTCCTGGAGAGCCTTGGCACCTCTTCCTTCCAGCTGATTTCTAAATGGGAGAGTGGCCAGGAGTGTGCCATGGTCCCCTCTCATCGCTAGGTATGTTTCTGTCTGAAAGACAAAAAGCACCAAACGCAGCAGCATCCCCCAGGAGACCACAGGCTGCCCCTACTTCTGTGCCCGACGGTCTCCAACGACTCACCGAGGCTGTCCGTGTTCCAACATCCTAATAAAGCAGTCACTCCCGTCCTGGCCCGATCATGTCACCGTCCTCCTTGCTAACAGAACCTGCTGGCTCTGAGTTGGGCCGATCATACCTGTCCTGGAGAGCGTTGGCTCAACTTCCAGCTGAGTTCTCGAGGACAGAAGCCAGCATTCGCCTTTTCTGGCTGAAAGAGAGAAAGCACCAAACTAAGCAGCAAACCCCTGGGACTATGGGCAGCCCCAGCCTCTCTGCTCAAGAGTAGCTAGCGACTCACCTAGGCTGTCCGTGGCCCGTCGTCCTCATGGAGCGTTCACTGCCCTCCTGGCCCGAGCGTCTCACCATCCTGCTTGCTGTTCCAATCTGCTACGCGTAGGCTGGGGACATCTTCTTTGTCCTGGAGAGCATTGGCAGCTCTTGTTACACCTGATTTCTCAAGGGGAGAGTGGCCAGGAGTGTGCCATGGTCCGCTCTCATCGCTAGGTATGTTTCTGTCTGAAAGACAAAAAGCACCAAACGCAGCAGCATCCCCCAGGAGACCACAGGCTGCCCCTACTTCTACGCCCGAGGGTCTCCAACGACTCACCCACGCTCTCCTTCTTCCGACATCCTGATCCAGCAGTCACTCCCGTCCTGGCCCGATCATGTCACTGTCCTGCTTGCTAACACAACCTGCTGGCTCTGGGTTGGGCCGATCATACCTGTCCTGGAGAGCGTTGGCTCAACTTCCAGCTGAGTTCTCGAGGAGAGAGGCCAGCATTCGCCTTTTCTGCCTGAAAGAGAGAAAGCACCAAACTAAGCAGCAAACCCCTGGGACTATGGGCAGCCCCTGCCTCTCTGCTCAAGAGTAGCTAGCGACTCACCCAGGCTGTCTGTGTCCCGTCTTCCTGATGCAGCATTCGCTGCCGTCCTGCCCCCATTCCATCAGCTTCTTGCTTGCTGTGGACAATCGGGGCTCTGCGTTGGGGCAATCTTACCTGTCCTGGAGAGCCTTGGCACCTCTTCCTTCCAGCTGATTTCTAAACGGGAGAGTGGCCAGGAGTGTGCCATGGTCCGCTCTCATCGCTAGGTATGTTTCTGTCTGAAAGACAAAAAGCACCAAACGCAGCAGCATCCCCCAGGAGACCACAGGCTGCCCCTACTTCTACGCCCGAGGGTCTCCAACGACTCACCCACGCTCTCCTTCTTCCGACATCCTGATCCAGCAGTCACTCCCGTCCTACCCCGATCATGTCACCGTCCTCCTTGCTGTTAGAACCTGCTGGGTTTGGTTTGGGGCAATCTTACCTGTCCCGGAGAGCGTTGCCAGCTCTTCCTCCCAGATGAGTGCTCCAGGGCAGAGAGGACACAACTTTGCCGTGCTCTGCTCTCATCGCTGTGTGTGTCTGGCTGAAAGAGAAGAAGCACAAAACAAAGCAGCACCTCCCTGTGACCACGGGCAGCCCCTGCCTCTCTCCTCAAGAGGATCTATCAACTCACCGAGGCTGTCCATGTCCCATCGTCCTCATGGAGCGCTCACTGCCGTCCTGGCCCGATCAGGTCACCGTCCTGCTTGCAGTTACAGCCTGGTGGGTGTGGGTTGGGGCAATCTTACCTGTCCTGGAGAGCATTGGCAACTCTTCCTCCCAGATGACTTCTCAAGAGGAGAGCGGCCAAGGTTGTGCCGTGCTCTGCTCCAACGGCCGTGTGATTCTGGCTGAAAGAGAAGAAGCACCAAACGGAGCAGCATCCCTCTGTGAACACGGGCAGCCCCTGCCGCTGTGCCCGAGGGTCTCCAGCGACTCACCGAGGCTATCATTGTTCCGGCATCCTCATGGAGAGAGGCCAGCATTCTGCCTTTTCTGGCTGAAAGAGAGAAAGCACCAAACTAAGCAGCAAACCCCTGGGACTATGGGCAGCCCCTGCCTCTCTGCTCAAGAGTAGCTAGCGACTCACCCAGGCTGTCCGTGGCCCGTCGTCCTCATGGAGCGCTCACTGCCCTCCTGGCCCGAGCGTCTCACCATCCTGCTTGCTGTTACAGCCTGCTGGGCGTAGCTTCGGGACATCTTACCTGTCCTGGAGAGTGTTGGCAGCTCTTCTTCCACCTGATTTCTCAGGGGGAGAGTGGCCAGGAGCGTGCTGTGCTTTGGTCCCATCGCTGTGGGAATCTGGCTGCAAAAGGAGAAACACCAAACGGAGCAGCATCCCCCAGGAGACCACAGGCTGCCCCTACTTCTGTGCCCGACGGTCTCCAACGACTCACCGAGGCTGTCCGTGTTCCAACATCCTGATCCAGCAGTCACTCCCGTCCTGGCCCGATCATGTCACTGTCCTGCTTGCTAACACAACCTGCTGGCTCTGGGTTGGGCCGATCATACCTGTCCTGGAGAGCGTTGGCAGCTCTTCCTTCCAGCTGAGTGCTCGAGGAGAGAGGCCAGCATTCGCCTTTTCTGCCTGAAAGACAGAAAGCACCAAACTAAGCAGCAAACCCCTGGGACTATGGGCAGCCCCTGCCTCTCTGCTCAAGAGTAGCTAGCGACTCACCCAGGCTGTCTGTGTCCCGTCTTCCTGATGCAGAATTTGCTGCCGTCCTGCCCCCATTCCGTCAGCTTCCTGCTTGCTGTGGACAATCGGGGCTCTGCGTTGGGGCAATCTTACCTGTCCTGGAGAGCCTTGGCACCTCTTCCTTCCAGCTGATTTCTAAATGGGAGAGTGGCCAGGAGTGTGCCATGGTCCCCTCTCATCGCTAGGTATGTTTCTGTCTGAAAGACAAAAAGCACCAAACGCAGCAGCATCCCCCAGGAGACCACAGGCTGCCCCTACTTCTGTGCCCGACGGTCTCCAACGACTCACCGAGGCTGTCCGTGTTCCAACATCCTAATAAAGCAGTCACTCCCGTCCTGGCCCGATCATGTCACCGTCCTCCTTGCTAACAGAACCTGCTGGCTCTGAGTTGGGCCGATCATACCTGTCCTGGAGAGCGTTGGCTCAACTTCCAGCTGAGTTCTCGAGGACAGAGGCCAGCATTCGCCTTTTCTGGCTGAAAGAGAGAAAGCACCAAACTAAGCAGCAAACCCCTGGGACTATGGGCAGCCCCAGCCTCTCTGCTCAAGAGTAGCTAGCGACTCACCTAGGCTGTCCGTGGCCCGTCGTCCTCATGGAGCGTTCACTGCCCTCCTGGCCCGAGCGTCTCACCATCCTGCTTGCTGTTCCAATCTGCTACGCGTAGGCTGGGGACATCTTCTTTGTCCTGGAGAGCATTGGCAGCTCTTGTTACACCTGATTTCTCAAGGGGAGAGTGGCCAGGAGTGTGCCATGGTCCGCTCTCATCGCTAGGTATGTTTCTGTCTGAAAGACAAAAAGCACCAAACGCAGCAGCATCCCCCAGGAGACCACAGGCTGCCCCTACTTCTACGCCCGAGGGTCTCCAACGACTCACCCACGCTCTCCTTCTTCCGACATCCTGATCCAGCAGTCACTCCCGTCCTGGCCCGATCATGTCACTGTCCTGCTTGCTAACACAACCTGCTGGCTCTGGGTTGGGCCGATCATACCTGTCCTGGAGAGCGTTGGCTCAACTTCCAGCTGAGTTCTCGAGGAGAGAGGCCAGCATTCGCCTTTTCTGCCTGAAAGAGAGAAAGCACCAAACTAAGCAGCAAACCCCTGGGACTATGGGCAGCCCCTGCCTCTCTGCTCAAGAGTAGCTAGCGACTCACCCAGGCTGTCTGTGTCCCGTCTTCCTGATGCAGCATTCGCTGCCGTCCTGCCCCCATTCCATCAGCTTCTTGCTTGCTGTGGACAATCGGGGCTCTGCGTTGGGGCAATCTTACCTGTCCTGGAGAGCCTTGGCACCTCTTCCTTCCAGCTGATTTCTAAACGGGAGAGTGGCCAGGAGTGTGCCATGGTCCGCTCTCATCGCTAGGTATGTTTCTGTCTGAAAGACAAAAAGCACCAAACGCAGCAGCATCCCCCAGGAGACCACAGGCTGCCCCTACTTCTACGCCCGAGGGTCTCCAACGACTCACCCACGCTCTCCTTCTTCCGACATCCTGATCCAGCAGTCACTCCCGTCCTACCCCGATCATGTCACCGTCCTCCTTGCTGTTAGAACCTGCTGGGTTTGGTTTGGGGCAATCTTACCTGTCCCGGAGAGCGTTGCCAGCTCTTCCTCCCAGATGAGTGCTCCAGGGCAGAGAGGACACAACTTTGCCGTGCTCTGCTCTCATCGCTGTGTGTGTCTGGCTGAAAGAGAAGAAGCACAAAACAAAGCAGCACCTCCCTGTGACCACGGGCAGCCCCTGCCTCTCTCCTCAAGAGGATCTATCAACTCACCGAGGCTGTCCATGTCCCATCGTCCTCATGGAGCGCTCACTGCCGTCCTGGCCCGATCAGGTCACCGTCCTGCTTGCAGTTACAGCCTGGTGGGTGTGGGTTGGGGCAATCTTACCTGTCCTGGAGAGCATTGGCAACTCTTCCTCCCAGATGACTTCTCAAGAGGAGAGCGGCCAAGGTTGTGCCGTGCTCTGCTCCAACGGCCGTGTGATTCTGGCTGAAAGAGAAGAAGCACCAAACGGAGCAGCATCCCTCTGTGAACACGGGCAGCCCCTGCCGCTGTGCCCGAGGGTCTCCAGCGACTCACCGAGGCTATCATTGTTCCGGCATCCTCATGGAGAGAGGCCAGCATTCTGCCTTTTCTGGCTGAAAGAGAGAAAGCACCAAACTAAGCAGCAAACCCCTGGGACTATGGGCAGCCCCTGCCTCTCTGCTCAAGAGTAGCTAGCGACTCACCTAGGCTGTCCGTGGCCCGTCGTCCTCATGGAGCGCTCACTGCCCTCCTGGCCCGAGCGTCTCACCATCCTGCTTGCTGTTACAGCCTGCTGGGCGTAGCTTCGGGACATCTTACCTGTCCTGGAGAGTGTTGGCAGCTCTTCTTCCACCTGATTTCTCAGGGGGAGAGTGGCCAGGAGCGTGCTGTGCTTTGGTCCCATCGCTGTGGGAATCTGGCTGCAAAAGGAGAAACACCAAACGGAGCAGCATCCCCCAGGAGACCACAGGCTGCCCCTACTTCTGTGCCCGACGGTCTCCAACGACTCACCGAGGCTGTCCGTGTTCCAACATCCTGATCCAGCAGTCACTCCCGTCCTGGCCCGATCATGTCACTGTCCTGCTTGCTAACAGAACCTGCTGGCTCTGGGTTGGGCCGATCATACCTGTCCTGGAGAGCGTTGGCAGCTCTTCCTTCCAGCTGAGTGCTTGAGGAGAGAGGCCAGCATTCGCCTTTTCTGCCTGAAAGACAGAAAGCACCAAACTAAGCAGCAAACCCCTGGGACTATGGGCAGCCCCTGCCTCTCTGCTCAAGAGTAGCTAGCGACTCACCCAGGCTGTCTGTGTCCCGTCTTCCTGATGCAGAATTTGCTGCCGTCCTGCCCCCATTCCGTCAGCTTCCTGCTTGCTGTGGACAATCGGGGCTCTGCGTTGGGGCAATCTTACCTGTCCTGGAGAGCCTTGGCACCTCTTCCTTCCAGCTGATTTCTAAATGGGAGAGTGGCCAGGAGTGTGCCATGGTCCCCTCTCATCGCTAGGTATGTTTCTGTCTGAAAGACAAAAAGCACCAAACGCAGCAGCATCCCCCAGGAGACCACAGGCTGCCCCTACTTCTGTGCCCGACGGTCTCCAACGACTCACCGAGGCTGTCCGTGTTCCAACATCCTAATAAAGCAGTCACTCCCGTCCTGGCCCGATCATGTCACCGTCCTCCTTGCTAACAGAACCTGCTGGCTCTGAGTTGGGCCGATCATACCTGTCCTGGAGAGCGTTGGCTCAACTTCCAGCTGAGTTCTCGAGGACAGAGGCCAGCATTCGCCTTTTCTGGCTGAAAGAGAGAAAGCACCAAACTAAGCAGCAAACCCCTGGGACTATGGGCAGCCCCTGCCTCTCTGCTCAAGAGTAGCTAGCGACTCACCCAGGCTGTCCGTGGCCCGTCGTCCTCATGGAGCGCTCACTGCCCTCCTGGCCCGAGCGTCTCACCATCCTGCTTGCTGTTACAATCTGCTGCGCGTAGGCTGGGGACATCTTCTTTCTCCTGGAGAGCATTGGCAGCTCTTGTTACACCTGATTTCTCAAGGGGAGAGTGGCCAGGAGTGTGCCATGGTCCGCTCTCATCGCTAGGTATGTTTCTGTCCGAAAGACAAAAAGCACCAAACGCAGCAGCATCCCCCAGGAGACCACAGGCTGCCCCTACTTCTACGCCCGAGGGTCTCCAACGACTCACCCACGCTCTCCTTCTTCCGACATCCTGATCCAGCAGTCACTCCCGTCCTGGCCCGATCATGTCACTGTCCTGCTTGCTAACACAACCTGCTGGCTCTGGGTTGGGCCGATCATACCTGTCCTGGAGAGCGTTGGCTCAACTTCCAGCTGAGTTCTCGAGGAGAGAGGCCAGCATTCGCCTTTTCTGCCTGAAAGAGAGAAAGCACCAAACTAAGCAGCAAACCCCTGGGACTATGGGCAGCCCCTGCCTCTCTGCTCAAGAGTAGCTAGCGACTCACCCAGGCTGTCTGTGTCCCGTCTTCCTGATGCAGCATTCGCTGCCGTCCTGCCCCCATTCCATCAGCTTCTTGCTTGCTGTGGACAATCGGGGCTCTGCGTTGGGGCAATCTTACCTGTCCTGGAGAGCCTTGGCACCTCTTCCTTCCAGCTGATTTCTAAACGGGAGAGTGGCCAGGAGTGTGCCATGGTCCGCTCTCATCGCTAGGTATGTTTCTGTCTGAAAGACAAAAAGCACCAAACGCAGCAGCATCCCCCAGGAGACCACAGGCTGCCCCTACTTCTACGCCCGAGGGTCTCCAACGACTCACCCACGCTCTCCTTCTTCCGACATCCTGATCCAGCAGTCACTCCCGTCCTACCCCGATCATGTCACCGTCCTCCTTGCTGTTAGAACCTGCTGGGTTTGGTTTGGGGCAATCTTACCTGTCCCGGAGAGCGTTGCCAGCTCTTCCTCCCAGATGAGTGCTCCAGGGCAGAGAGGACACAACTTTGCCGTGCTCTGCTCTCATCGCTGTGTGTGTCTGGCTGAAAGAGAAGAAGCACAAAACAAAGCAGCACCTCCCTGTGACCACGGGCAGCCCCTGCCTCTCTCCTCAAGAGGATCTATCAACTCACCGAGGCTGTCCATGTCCCATCGTCCTCATGGAGCGCTCACTGCCGTCCTGGCCCGATCAGGTCACCGTCCTGCTTGCAGTTACAGCCTGGTGGGTGTGGGTTGGGGCAATCTTACCTGTCCTGGAGAGCATTGGCAACTCTTCCTCCCAGATGACTTCTCAAGAGGAGAGCGGCCAAGGTTGTGCCGTGCTCTGCTCCAACGGCCGTGTGATTCTGGCTGAAAGAGAAGAAGCACCAAACGGAGCAGCATCCCTCTGTGAACACGGGCAGCCCCTGCCGCTGTGCCCGAGGGTCTCCAGCGACTCACCGAGGCTATCATTGTTCCGGCATCCTCATGGAGAGAGGCCAGCATTCTGCCTTTTCTGGCTGAAAGAGAGAAAGCACCAAACTAAGCAGCAAACCCCTGGGACTATGGGCAGCCCCTGCCTCTCTGCTCAAGAGTAGCTAGCGACTCACCTAGGCTGTCCGTGGCCCGTCGTCCTCATGGAGCGCTCACTGCCCTCCTGGCCCGAGCGTCTCACCATCCTGCTTGCTGTTACAGCCTGCTGGGCGTAGCTTCGGGACATCTTACCTGTCCTGGAGAGTGTTGGCAGCTCTTCTTCCACCTGATTTCTCAGGGGGAGAGTGGCCAGGAGCGTGCTGTGCTTTGGTCCCATCGCTGTGGGAATCTGGCTGCAAAAGGAGAAACACCAAACGGAGCAGCATCCCCCAGGAGACCACAGGCTGCCCCTACTTCTGTGCCCGACGGTCTCCAACGACTCACCGAGGCTGTCCGTGTTCCAACATCCTGATCCAGCAGTCACTCCCGTCCTGGCCCGATCATGTCACTGTCCTGCTTGCTAACAGAACCTGCTGGCTCTGGGTTGGGCCGATCATACCTGTCCTGGAGAGCGTTGGCAGCTCTTCCTTCCAGCTGAGTGCTTGAGGAGAGAGGCCAGCATTCGCCTTTTCTGCCTGAAAGACAGAAAGCACCAAACTAAGCAGCAAACCCCTGGGACTATGGGCAGCCCCTGCCTCTCTGCTCAAGAGTAGCTAGCGACTCACCCAGGCTGTCTGTGTCCCGTCTTCCTGATGCAGAATTTGCTGCCGTCCTGCCCCCATTCCGTCAGCTTCCTGCTTGCTGTGGACAATCGGGGCTGTGCGTTGGGGCAATCTTACCTGTCCTGGAGAGCCTTGGCACCTCTTCCTTCCAGCTGATTTCTAAATGGGAGAGTGGCCAGGAGTGTGCCATGGTCCCCTCTCATCGCTAGGTATGTTTCTGTCTGAAAGACAAAAAGCACCAAACGCAGCAGCATCCCCCAGGAGACCACAGGCTGCCCCTACTTCTGTGCCCGACGGTCTCCAACGACTCACCGAGGCTGTCCGTGTTCCAACATCCTAATAAAGCAGTCACTCCCGTCCTGGCCCGATCATGTCACCGTCCTCCTTGCTAACAGAACCTGCTGGCTCTGAGTTGGGCCGATCATACCTGTCCTGGAGAGCGTTGGCTCAACTTCCAGCTGAGTTCTCGAGGACAGAGGCCAGCATTCGCCTTTTCTGGCTGAAAGAGAGAAAGCACCAAACTAAGCAGCAAACCCCTGGGACTATGGGCAGCCCCTGCCTCTCTGCTCAAGAGTAGCTAGCGACTCACCCAGGCTGTCCGTGGCCCGTCGTCCTCATGGAGCGCTCACTGCCCTCCTGGCCCGAGCGTCTCACCATCCTGCTTGCTGTTACAATCTGCTGCGCGTAGGCTGGGGACATCTTCTTTCTCCTGGAGAGCATTGGCAGCTCTTGTTACACCTGATTTCTCAAGGGGAGAGTGGCCAGGAGTGTGCCATGGTCCGCTCTCATCGCTAGGTATGTTTCTGTCTGAAAGACAAAAAGCACCAAACGCAGCAGCATCCCCCAGGAGACCACAGGCTGCCCCTACTTCTACGCCCGAGGGTCTCCAACGACTCACCCACGCTCTCCTTCTTCCGACATCCTGATCCAGCAGTCACTCCCGTCCTACCCCGATCATGTCACCGTCCTCCTTGCTGTTAGAACCTGCTGGGTTTGGTTTGGGGCAATCTTACCTGTCCCGGAGAGCGTTGCCAGCTCTTCCTCCCAGATGAGTGCTCCAGGGCAGAGAGGACACAACTTTGCCGTGCTCTGCTCTCATCGCTGTGTGTGTCTGGCTGAAAGAGAAGAAACACAAAACAAAGCAGCACCTCCCTGTGACCACGGGCAGCCCCTGCCTCTCTCCTCAAGAGGATCTATCAACTCACCGAGGCTGTCCATGTCCCATCGTCCTCATGGAGCGCTCACTGCCGTCCTGGCCCGATCAGGTCACCGTCCTGCTTGCAGTTACAGCCTGGTGGGTGTGGGTTGGGGCAATCTTACCTGTCCTGGAGAGCATTGGCAACTCTTCCTCCCAGATGACTTCTCAAGAGGAGAGCGGCCAAGGTTGTGCCGTGCTCTGCTCCAACGGCCGTGTGATTCTGGCTGAAAGAGAAGAAGCACCAAACGGAGCAGCATCCCTCTGTGAACACGGGCAGCCCCTGCCGCTGTGCCCGAGGGTCTCCAGCGACTCACCGAGGCTATCATTGTTCCGGCATCCTCATGGAGAGAGGCCAGCATTCTGCCTTTTCTGGCTGAAAGAGAGAAAGCACCAAACTAAGCAGCAAACCCCTGGGACTATGGGCAGCCCCTGCCTCTCTGCTCAAGAGTAGCTAGTGACTCACCCAGGCTGTCCGTGGCCCGTCGTCCTCATGGAGCGCTCACTGCCCTCCTGGCCCGAGCGTCTCACCATCCTGCTTGCTGTTACAATCTGCTGCGCGTAGGCTGGGGACATCTTCTCTGTCCTGGAGAGCATTGGTAGCTCTTCTTCCACCTGATTTCTCAAGGGGAGAGTGGCCAGGAGCGTGCTGTGCTTTGGTCCCATCGCTGTGGGAATCTGGCTGCAAAAGGAGAAACACCAAACGGAGCAGCATCCCCCAGGAGACCACAGGCTGCCCCTACTTCTGTGCCCGACGGTCTCCAACGACTCACCGAGGCTGTCCGTGTTCCAACATCCTGATCCAGCAGTCACTCCCGTCCTGGCCCGATCATGTCACTGTCCTGCTTGCTAACAGAACCTGCTGGCTCTGGGTTGGGCCGATCATACCTGTCCTGGAGAGCGTTGGCTCAACTTCCAGCTGAGTTCTCGAGGAGAGAGGCCAGCAGTCGCCTTTTCTGCCTGAAAGAGAGAAAGCACCAAACTAAGCAGCAAACCCCTGGGACTATGGGCAGCCCCTGCCTCTCTGCTCAAGAGTAGCTAGCGACTCACCCAGGCTGTCCGTGGCCCGTCGTCCTCATGGAGCGTTCACTGCCCTCCTGGCCCGAGCGTCTCACCATCCTGCTTGCTGTTCCAATCTGCTGCGCGTAGGCTGGGGACATCTTCTTTGTCCTGGAGAGCATTGGCAGCTCTTGTTACACCTGATTTCTCAAGGGGAGAGTGGCCAGGAGTGTGCCATGGTCCGCTCTCATCGCTAGGTATGTTTCTGTCTGAAAGACAAAAAGCACCAAACGCAGCAGCATCCCCCAGGAGACCACAGGCTGCCCCTACTTCTACGCCCGAGGGTCTCCAACGACTCACCCACGCTCTCCTTCTTCCGACATCCTGATCCAGCAGTCACTCCCATCCTACCCCGATCATGTCACCGTCCTCCTTGCTGTTAGAACCTGGTGGGTTTGGTTTGGGGCAATCTTACCTGTCCTGGAGAGCGTTGCCAGCTCTTCCTCCCAGATGAGTGCTCCAGGGCAGAGAGGACACAACTTTGCCGTGCTCTGCTCTCATCGCTGTGTGTGTCTGGCTGAAAGAGAAGAAACACAAAACAAAGCAGCATCTCCCTGTGACCACGGGCAGCCCCTGCCTCTCTCCTCAAGAGGATCTATCAACTCACCGAGGCTGTCCATGTCCCATCGTCCTCATGGAGCGCTCACTGCCGTCCTGGCCCGATCAGGTCACCGTCCTGCTTGCAGTTACAGCCTGGTGGGTGTGGGTTGGGGCAATCTTACCTGTCCTGGAGAGCATTGGCAACTCTTCCTCCCAGATGACTTCTCAAGAGGAGAGCGGCCAAGGTTGTGCCGTGCTCTGCTCCAACGGCCGTGTGATTTTGGCTGAAAGAGAAGAAGCACCAAACGGAGCAGCATCCCTCTGTGAACACGGGCAGCCCCTGCCGCTGTGCCCGAGGGTCTCCAGCAACTCACCGAGGCTATCATTGTTCCGGCATCCTCATGGAGAGAGGCCAGCATTCTGCCTTTTCTGGCTGAAAGAGAGAAAGCACCAAACTAAGCAGCAAACCCCTGGGACTATGGGCAGCCCCTGCCTCTCTGCTCAAGAGTAGCTAGCGACTCACCCAGGCTGTCCGTGGCCCGTCGTCCTCATGGAGCGCTCACTGCCCTCCTGGCCCGAGCGTCTCACCATCCTGCTTGCTGTTACAATCTGCTGCGCGTAGGCTGGGGACATCTTCTCTGTCCTGGAGAGCCTTGGCACCTCTTCTTCCACCTGATTTCTCAAGGGGAGAGTGGACAGGAGTGTGCCATGGTCCGCTCTCATCGCTAGGTATGTTTCTGTCTGAAAGACAAAAAGCACCAAACGCAGCAGCATCCCCCAGGAGACCACAGGCTGCCCCTACTTCTGTGCCCGACGGTCTCCAACGACTCACCGAGGCTGTCCGTGTTCCAACATCCTGATCCAGCAGTCACTCCCGTCCTAGCCCGATCATGTCACTGTCCTGCTTGCTAACAGAACCTGCTGGCTCTGGGTTGGGCCGATCATACCTGTCCTGGAGAGCGTTGGCTCAACTTCCAGCTGAGTTCTCGAGGAGAGAGGCCAGCATTCGCCTTTTCTGCCTGAAAGAGAGAAAGCACCAAACTAAGCAGCAAACCCCTGGGACTATGGGCAGCCCCTGCCTCTCTGCTCAAGAGTAGCTAGCGACTCACCCAGGCTGTCTGTGTCCCGTCTTCCTGATGCAGCATTCGCTGCCGTCCTGCCCCCATTCCATCAGCTTCTTGCTTGCTGTGGACAATCGGGGCTCTGCGTTGGGGCAATCTTACCTGTCCTGGAGAGCCTTGGCACCTCTTCCTTCCAGCTGATTTCTAAACGGGAGAGTGGCCAGGAGTGTGCCATGGTCCGCTCTCATCGCTAGGTATGTTTCTGTCTGAAAGACAAAAAGAACCAAACGCAGCAGCATCCCCCAGGAGACCACAGGCTGCCCCTACTTCTACGCCCGAGGGTCTCCAACGACTCACCCACGCTCTCCTTCTTCCGACATCCTGATCCAGCAGTCACTCCCGTCCTACCCCGATCATGTCACCGTCCTCCTTGCTGTTAGAACCTGGTGGGTTTGGTTTGGGGCAATCTTACCTGTCCCGGAGAGCGTTGCCAGCTCTTCCTCCCAGATGAGTGCTCCAGGGCAGAGAGGACACAACTTTGCCGTGCTCTGCTCTCATCGCTGTGTGTGTCTGGCTGAAAGAGAAGAAGCACAAAACAAAGCAGCACCTCCCTGTGACCACGGGCAGCCCCTGCCTCTCTCCTCAAGAGGATCTATCAACTCACCGAGGCTGTCCATGTCCCATCGTCCTCATGGAGCGCTCACTGCCGTCCTGGCCCGATCAGGTCACCGTCCTGCTTGCAGTTACAGCCTGGTGGGTGTGGGTTGGGGCAATCTTACCTGTCCTGGAGAGCATTGGCAACTCTTCCTCCCAGATGACTTCTCAAGAGGAGAGCGGCCAAGGTTGTGCCGTGCTCTGCTCCAACGGCCGTGTGATTCTGGCTGAAAGAGAAGAAGCACCAAACGGAGCAGCATCCCTCTGTGAACACGGGCAGCCCCTGCCGCTGTGCCCGAGGGTCTCCAGCGACTCACCGAGGCTATCATTGTTCCGGCATCCTCATGGAGAGAGGCCAGCATTCTGCCTTTTCTGGCTGAAAGAGAGAAAGCACCAAACTAAGCAGCAAACCCCTGGGACTATGGGCAGCCCCTGCCTCTCTGCTCAAGAGTAGCTAGCGACTCACCCAGGCTGTCCGTGGCCCGTCGTCCTCATGGAGCGCTCACTGCCCTCCTGGCCCGAGCGTCTCACCATCCTGCTTGCTGTTACAGCCTGCTGGGCGTAGCTTCGGGACATCTTACCTGTCCTGGAGAGCATTGGCAGCTCTTCTTCCACCTGATTTCTCAGGGGGAGAGTGGACAGGAGCGTGCTGTGCTTTGGTCCCATCGCTGTGGGAATCTGGCTGCAAAAGGAGAAACACCAAACGGAGCAGCATCCCCCAGGAGACCACAGGCTGCCCCTACTTCTGTGCCCGACGGTCTCCAACGACTCACCGAGGCTGTCCGTGTTCCAACATCCTGATCCAGCAGTCACTCCCGTCCTGGCCCGATCATGTCACTGTCCTGCTTGCTAACAGAACCTGCTGGCTCTGGGTTGGGCCGATCATACCTGTCCTGGAGAGCGTTGGCTCAACTTCCAGCTGAGTTCTCGAGGAGAGAGGCCAGCATTCGCCTTTTCTGCCTGAAAGAGAGAAAGCACCAAACTAAGCAGCAAACCCCTGGGACTATGGGCAGCCCCTGCCTCTCTGCTCAAGAGTAGCTAGCGACTCACCCAGGCTGTCTGTGTCCCGTCTTCCTGATGCAGCATTCGCTGCCGTCCTGCCCCCATTCCATCACCTTCTTGCTTGCTGTGGACAATCGGGGCTCTGCGTTGGGGCAATCTTACCTGTCCTGGAGAGCCTTGGCACCTCTTCCTTCCAGCTGATTTCTAAACGGGAGAGTGGCCAGGAGTGTGCCATGGTCCCCTCTCATCGCTAGGTATGTTTCTGTCTGAAAGACAAAAAGCACCAAACGCAGCAGCATCCCCCAGGAGACCACAGGCTGCCCCTACTTCTACGCCCGAGGGTCTCCAACGACTCACCCACGCTCTCCTTCTTCCGACATCCTGATCCAGCAGTCACTCCCGTCCTACCCCGATCATGTCACCGTCCTCCTAGCTGTTAGAACCTGGTGGGTTTGGTTTGGGGCAATCTTACCTGTCCTGGAGAGCGTTGCCAGCTCTTCCTCCCAGATGAGTGCTCCAGGGCAGAGAGGACACAACTTTGCCGTGCTCTGCTCTCATCGCTGCGTGTGTCTGGCTGAAAGAGAAGAAGCACAAAACAAAGCAGCACCTCCCTGTGACCACGGGCAGCCCCTGCCTCTCTCCTCAAGAGGATCTATCAACTCACCGAGGCTGTCCATGTCCCATCGTCCTCATGGAGCGCTCACTGCCATCCTGGCCCGATCAGGTCACCGTCCTGCTTGCAGTTACAGCCTGGTGGGTGTGGGTTGGGGCAATCTTACCTGTCCTGGAGAGCATTGGCAACTCTTCCTCCCAGATGACTTCTCAAGAGGAGAGCGGCCAAGGTTGTGCCGTGCTCTGCTCCAACGGCCGTGTGATTCTGGCTGAAAGAGAAGAAGCACCAAACGGAGCAGCATCCCTCTGTGAACACGGGCAGCCCCTGCCGCTGTGCCCGAGGGTCTCCAGCGACTCACCGAGGCTATCATTGTTCCGGCATCCTCATGGAGAGAGGCCAGCATTCTGCCTTTTCTGGCTGAAAGAGAGAAAGCACCAAACTAAGCAGCAAACCCCTGGGACTATGGGCAGCCCCTGCCTCTCTGCTCAAGAGTAGCTAGCGACTCACCCAGGCTGTCCGTGGCCCGTCGTCCTCATGGAGCGCTCACTGCCCTCCTGGCCCGAGCGTCTCACCATCCTGCTTGCTGTTACAGCCTGCTGGGCGTAGGCTGGGGACATCTTCTCTGTCCTGGAGAGCCTTGGCACCTCTTCTTCCACCTGATTTCTCAAGGGGAGAGTGGCCAGGAGTGTGCCATGGTCCGCTCTCATCGCTAGGTATGTTTCTGTCTGAAAGACAAAAAGCACCAAACGCAGCAGCATCCCCCAGGAGACCACAGGCTGCCCCTACTTCTGTGCCCGACGGTCTCCAACGACTCACCGAGGCTGTCCGTGTTCCAACATCCTGATCCAGCAGTCACTCCCGTCCTAGCCCGATCATGTCACTGTCCTGCTTGCTAACAGAACCTGCTGGCTCTGGGTTGGGCCGATCATACCTGTCCTGGAGAGCGTTGGCTCAACTTCCAGCTGAGTTCTTGAGGAGAGAGGCCAGCATTCGCCTTTTCTGCCTGAAAGAGAGAAAGCACCAAACTAAGCAGCAAACCCCTGGGACTATGGGCAGCCCCTGCCTCTCTGCTCAAGAGTAGCTAGCGACTCACCCAGGCTGTCTGTGTCCCGTCTTCCTGATGCAGCATTCGCTGCCGTCCTGCCCCCATTCCATCAGCTTCTTGCTTGCTGTGGACAATCGGGGCTCTGCGTTGGGGCAATCTTACCTGTCCTGGAGAGCCTTGGCACCTCTTCCTTCCAGCTGATTTCTAAACGGGAGAGTGGCCAGGAGTGTGCCATGGTCCGCTCTCATCGCTAGGTATGTTTCTGTCTGAAAGACAAAAAGAACCAAACGCAGCAGCATCCCCCAGGAGACCACAGGCTGCCCCTACTTCTACGCCCGAGGGTCTCCAACGACTCACCCACGCTCTCCTTCTTCCGACATCCTGATCCAGCAGTCACTCCCGTCCTACCCCGATCATGTCACCGTCCTCCTTGCTGTTAGAACCTGGTGGGTTTGGTTTGGGGCAATCTTACCTGTCCCGGAGAGCGTTGCCAGCTCTTCCTCCCAGATGAGTGCTCCAGGGCAGAGAGGACACAACTTTGCCGTGCTCTGCTCTCATCGCTGTGTGTGTCTGGCTGAAAGAGAAGAAACACAAAACAAAGCAGCACCTCCCTGTGACCACGGGCAGCCCCTGCCTCTCTCCTCAAGAGGATCTATCAACTCACCGAGGCTGTCCATGTCCCATCGTCCTCATGGAGCGCTCACTGCCGTCCTGGCCCGATCAGGTCACCGTCCTGCTTGCAGTTACAGCCTGGTGGGTGTGGGTTGGGGCAATCTTACCTGTCCTGGAGAGCATTGGCAACTCTTCCTCCCAGATGACTTCTCAAGAGGAGAGCGGCCAAGGTTGTGCCGTGCTCTGCTCCAACGGCCGTGTGATTCTGGCTGAAAGAGAAGAAGCACCAAACGGAGCAGCATCCCTCTGTGAACACGGGCAGCCCCTGCCGCTGTGCCCGAGGGTCTCCAGCGACTCACCGAGGCTATCATTGTTCCGGCATCCTCATGGAGAGAGGCCAGCATTCTGCCTTTTCTGGCTGAAAGAGAGAAAGCACCAAACTAAGCAGCAAACCCCTGGGACTATGGGCAGCCCCTGCCTCTCTGCTCAAGAGTAGCTAGCGACTCACCCAGGCTGTCCGTGGCCCGTCGTCCTCATGGAGCGCTCACTGCCCTCCTGGCCCGAGCGTCTCACCATCCTGCTTGCTGTTACAGCCTGCTGGGCGTAGCTTCGGGACATCTTACCTGTCCTGGAGAGCATTGGCAGCTCTTCTTCCACCTGATTTCTCAGGGGGAGAGTGGCCAGGAGCGTGCTGTGCTTTGGTCCCATCGCTGTGGGAATCTGGCTGCAAAAGGAGAAACACCAAACGGAGCAGCATCCCCCAGGAGACCACAGGCTGCCCCTACTTCTGTGCCCGACGGTCTCCAACGACTCACCGAGGCTGTCCGTGTTCCAACATCCTGATCCAGCAGTCACTCCCGTCCTGGCCCGATCATGTCACTGTCCTGCTTGCTAACAGAACCTGCTGGCTCTGGGTTGGGCCGATCATACCTGTCCTGGAGAGCGTTGGCTCAACTTCCAGCTGAGTTCTCGAGGAGAGAGGCCAGCATTCGCCTTTTCTGCCTGAAAGAGAAAAAGCACCAAACTAAGCAGCAAACCCCTGGGACTATGGGCAGCCCCTGCCTCTCTGCTCAAGAGTAGCTAGCGACTCACCCAGGCTGTCTGTGTCCCGTCTTCCTGATGCAGCATTCGCTGCCGTCCTGCCCCCATTCCATCACCTTCTTGCTTGCTGTGGACAATCGGGGCTCTGCGTTGGGGCAATCTTACCTGTCCTGGAGAGCCTTGGCACCTCTTCCTTCCAGCTGATTTCTAAACGGGAGAGTGGCCAGGAGTGTGCCATGGTCCCCTCTCATCGCTAGGTATGTTTCTGTCTGAAAGACAAAAAGCACCAAACGCAGCAGCATCCCCCAGGAGACCACAGGCTGCCCCTACTTCTACGCCCGAGGGTCTCCAACGACTCACCCACGCTCTCCTTCTTCCGACATCCTGATCCAGCAGTCACTCCCGTCCTACCCCGATCATGTCACCGTCCTCCTAGCTGTTAGAACCTGGTGGGTTTGGTTTGGGGCAATCTTACCTGTCCTGGAGAGCGTTGCCAGCTCTTCCTCCCAGATGAGTGCTCCAGGGCAGAGAGGACACAACTTTGCCGTGCTCTGCTCTCATCGCTGCGTGTGTCTGGCTGAAAGAGAAGAAGCACAAAACAAAGCAGCACCTCCCTGTGACCACGGGCAGCCCCTGCCTCTCTCCTCAAGAGGATCTATCAACTCACCGAGGCTGTCCATGTCCCATCGTCCTCATGGAGCGCTCACTGCCGTCCTGGCCCGATCAGGTCACCGTCCTGCTTGCAGTTACAGCCTGGTGGGTGTGGGTTGGGGCAATCTTACCTGTCCTGGAGAGCATTGGCAACTCTTCCTCCCAGATGACTTCTCAAGAGGAGAGCGGCCAAGGTTGTGCCGTGCTCTGCTCCAACGGCCGTGTGATTCTGGCTGAAAGAGAAGAAGCACCAAACGGAGCAGCATCCCTCTGTGAACACGGGCAGCCCCTGCCGCTGTGCCCGAGGGTCTCCAGCGACTCACCGAGGCTATCATTGTTCCGGCATCCTCATGGAGAGAGGCCAGCATTCTGCCTTTTCTGGCTGAAAGAGAGAAAGCACCAAACTAAGCAGCAAACCCCTGGGACTATGGGCAGCCCCTGCCTCTCTGCTCAAGAGTAGCTAGCGACTCACCCAGGCTGTCCGTGGCCCGTCGTCCTCATGGAGCGCTCACTGCCCTCCTGGCCCGAGCGTCTCACCATCCTGCTTGCTGTTACAGCCTGCTGGGCGTAGCTTCGGGACATCTTACCTGTCCTGGAGAGCATTGGCAGCTCTTCTTCCACCTGATTTCTCAGGGGGAGAGTGGCCAGGAGCGTGCTGTGCTTTGGTCCCATCGCTGTGGGAATCTGGCTGCAAAAGGAGAAACACCAAACGGAGCAGCATCCCCCAGGAGACCACAGGCTGCCCCTACTTCTGTGCCCGACGGTCTCCAACGACTCACCGAGGCTGTCCGTGTTCCAACATCCTGATCCAGCAGTCACTCCCGTCCTGGCCCGATCATGTCACTGTCCTGCTTGCTAACAGAACCTGCTGGCTCTGGGTTGGGCCGATCATACCTGTCCTGGAGAGCGTTGGCTCAACTTCCAGCTGAGTTCTCGAGGAGAGAGGCCAGCATTCGCCTTTTCTGCCTGAAAGAGAAAAAGCACCAAACTAAGCAGCAAACCCCTGGGACTATGGGCAGCCCCTGCCTCTCTGCTCAAGAGTAGCTAGCGACTCACCCAGGCTGTCTGTGTCCCGTCTTCCTGATGCAGCATTCGCTGCCGTCCTGCCCCCATTCCATCACCTTCTTGCTTGCTGTGGACAATCGGGGCTCTGCGTTGGGGCAATCTTACCTGTCCTGGAGAGCCTTGGCACCTCTTCCTTCCAGCTGATTTCTAAACGGGAGAGTGGCCAGGAGTGTGCCATGGTCCCCTCTCATCGCTAGGTATGTTTCTGTCTGAAAGACAAAAAGCACCAAACGCAGCAGCATCCCCCAGGAGACCACAGGCTGCCCCTACTTCTACGCCCGAGGGTCTCCAACGACTCACCCACGCTCTCCTTCTTCCGACATCCTGATCCAGCAGTCACTCCCGTCCTACCCCGATCATGTCACCGTCCTCCTAGCTGTTAGAACCTGGTGGGTTTGGTTTGGGGCAATCTTACCTGTCCTGGAGAGCGTTGCCAGCTCTTCCTCCCAGATGAGTGCTCCAGGGCAGAGAGGACACAACTTTGCCGTGCTCTGCTCTCATCGCTGCGTGTGTCTGGCTGAAAGAGAAGAAGCACAAAACAAAGCAGCACCTCCCTGTGACCACGGGCAGCCCCTGCCTCTCTCCTCAAGAGGATCTATCAACTCACCGAGGCTGTCCATGTCCCATCGTCCTCATGGAGCGCTCACTGCCGTCCTGGCCCGATCAGGTCACCGTCCTGCTTGCAGTTACAGCCTGGTGGGTGTGGGTTGGGGCAATCTTACCTGTCCTGGAGAGCATTGGCAACTCTTCCTCCCAGATGACTTCTCAAGAGGAGAGCGGCCAAGGTTGTGCCGTGCTCTGCTCCAACGGCCGTGTGATTCTGGCTGAAAGAGAAGAAGCACCAAACGGAGCAGCATCCCTCTGTGAACACGGGCAGCCCCTGCCGCTGTGCCCGAGGGTCTCCAGCGACTCACCGAGGCTATCATTGTTCCGGCATCCTCATGGAGAGAGGCCAGCATTCTGCCTTTTCTGGCTGAAAGAGAGAAAGCACCAAACTAAGCAGCAAACCCCTGGGACTATGGGCAGCCCCTGCCTCTCTGCTCAAGAGTAGCTAGCGACTCACCCAGGCTGTCCGTGGCCCGTCGTCCTCATGGAGCGCTCACTGCCCTCCCGGCCCGAGCGTCTCACCATCCTGCTTGCTGTTACAATCTGCTGCGCGTAGGCTGGGGACATCTTCTCTGTCCTGGAGAGCATTGGTAGCTCTTCTTCCACCTGATTTCTCAAGGGGAGAGTGGCCAGGAGCGTGCTGTGCTTTGGTCCCATCGCTGTGGGAATCTGGCTGCAAAAGGAGAAACACCAAACGGAGCAGCATCCCCCAGGAGACCACAGGCTGCCCCTACTTCTGTGCCCGACGGTCTCCAACGACTCACCGAGGCTGTCCGTGTTCCAACATCCTGATCCAGCAGTCACTCCCGTCCTGGCCCGATCATGTCACTGTCCTGCTTGCTAACACAACCTGCTGGCTCTGGGTTGGGCCGATCATACCTGTCCTGGAGAGCGTTGGCTCAACTTCCAGCTGAGTTCTCGAGCAGAGAGGCCAGCATTCGCCTTTTCTGCCTGAAAGAGAGAAAGCACCAAACTAAGCAGCAAACCCCTGGGACTATGGGCAGCCCCTGCCTCTCTGCTCAAGAGTAGCTAGCGACTCACCCAGGCTGTCTGTGTCCCGTCTTCCTGATGCAGCATTCGCTGCCGTCCTGCCCCCATTCCATCAGCTTCTTGCTTGCTGTGGACAATCGGGGCTGTGCGTTGGGGCAATCTTACCTGTCCTGGAGAGCCTTGGCACCTCTTCCTTCCAGCTGATTTCTAAACGGGAGAGTGGCCAGGAGTGTGCCATGGTCCCCTCTCATCGCTAGGTATGTTTCTGTCTGAAAGACAAAAAGCACCAAACGCAGCAGCATCCCCCAGGAGACCACAGGCTGCCCCTACTTCTACGCCCGAGGGTCTCCAACGACTCACCCACGCTCTCCTTCTTCCAACATCCTGATCCAGCAGTCACTCCCGTCCTACCCCGATCATGTCACCGTCCTCCTTGCTGTTAGAAACTGGTGGGTTTGGTTTGGGGCAATCTTACCTGTCCTGGAGACCGTTGTTAGCTCTTCCTTCCAGCTGAGTGCTCGAGGGCAGAGAGGCCAGGATTCTGCCGTTTCTGAAAGAAAGAAAGAGGAAAAGCACAAAATGGAGCAGCATCCCCCTGTGACCATGGGCAGCCCCTACTTGCGTTGCTCAAGTCTCTCTTGCGACTCACCCAGGC
The DNA here is from genome assembly GCF_963932015.1 of Anas acuta. Lineage (NCBI taxonomy): Eukaryota > Metazoa > Chordata > Aves > Anseriformes > Anatidae > Anas > Anas acuta. The sequence goes on from NC_088980.1 coordinate 132,242,514, forward strand.
TGTCTGTGTCCCTTCAGCCCAATGTAGCTGTCACTCCTGTCCTGCCCAGATCATGTCACCTTCCTGCTTGCTGTGGACCATGGGGAGTGTGGTTTGGGGCAATCTTACCTCTTTCGTAGTGCGTGGACCATTGTTCGGCACAGTGCTGAAAAGGATTGACTAGGAGTGTGCACTCGATCGCCTCACTCAGTGTCCTGCAGGGCGCTGAGAGCCATTTGAGGTGAGGGCCTGAAGAGAGAGGAAAGAGAAGCTGAATTCCTCTGGTTGAGTTTGTGCCTGGAGCGGAGGCTGCAGCAGGAGGAGCAGGCAGCCGAGCAGCCTCCCCGTCAGCACGGGCAGCCATTACCCGCCTGCCCAACCGCCCAACCGCCGCTGGGGACAACATTCCGCACCAAGGCCGTCCCCAACGCTTTGTGACATGGGGCACACCCTGCCTGCTGTGGCATGGGCGGGGCATTAATTCCGGAGCAGCAGTCTGGGGGAGCATGCTGGGGTCTGTCTGGGGCTGTGCTGCCAGCCCTGAAGAGCTCTGAGAGCTCCCTGCTGAAGGAAAGAGGCCAGGAGCATGCCACCAAACGCAGCAGCATCCACCTGAGACCACAGGCTGCCCCTACTTCTACGCCCGAGGGTCTCCAACGACACACCCACGCTCTCCTTGTTCCAACATCCTGATCCAGCAGTCACTCCCGTCCTACCCCGATCATGTCACCGTCCTCCTTGCTGTTAGAACCTGGTGGGTTTGGTCTGGGGCAATCTTACCTGTCCTGGAGAGCGTTGCCAGCTCTTCCTCCCAGATGAGTGCTCCAGGGCAGAGAGGACACAACTTTTCCGTGCTCTGCTCTCATCGCTGTGTGTGTCTGGCTGAAAGAGAAGAAACACAAAACAAAGCAGCACCTCCCTGTGACCACGGGCAGCCCCTGCCTCTCTCCTCAAGAGGATCTATCAACTCACCGAGGCTGTCCATGTCCCATCGTCCTCACGGAGCGCTCACTGCCATCCTGGCCCGATCAGGTCACCGTCCTGCTTGCAGTTACAGCCTGGTGGGTGTGGGTTGGGGCAATCTTACCTGTCCTGGAGAGCATTGGCAACTCTTCCTCCCAGATGACTTCTCAAGAGGAGAGCGGCCAAGGTTGTGCCGTGCTCTGCTCCAACGGCCGTGTGATTCTGGCTGAAAGAGAAGAAGCACCAAACGGAGCAGCATCCCTCTGTGAACACGGGCAGCCCCTGCCGCTGTGCCCGAGGGTCTCCAGCGACTCACCGAGGCTATCATTGTTCCGTCATCCTCATGGAGTGAGACCAGCATTCTGCCTTTTCTGGCTGAAAGAGAGAAAGCACCAAACTAAGCAGCAAACCCCTGGGACTATGGGCAGCCCCTGCCTCTCTGCTCAAGAGTAGCTAGCGACTCACCCAGGCTGTCCGTGGCCCGTCGTCCTCATGGAGCGCTCACTGCCCTCCTGGCCCGAGCGTCTCACCATCCTGCTTGCTGTTACAGCCTGCTGGGCGTAGCTTCGGGACATCTTACCTGTCCTGGAGAGTGTTGGCAGCTCTTCTTCCACCTGATTTCTCAAGGGGAGAGTGGCCAGGAGTGTGCTGTGCTTTGGTCCCATCGCTGTGGGAATCTGGCTGCAAAAGGAGAAACACCAAACGGAGCAGCATCCCCCAGGAGACCACAGGCTGCCCCTACTTCTGTGCCCGATGGTCTCCAACGACTCACCGAGGCTGTCCGTGTTCCAACATCCTGATCCAGCAGTCACTCCCGTCCTGGCCCGATCATGTCACTGTCCTGCTTGCTAACAGAACCTGCTGGCTCTGGGTTGGGCCGATCATACCTGTCCTGGAGAGCGTTGGCTCAACTTCCAGCTGAGTTCTCGAGCAGAGAGGCCAGCATTCGCCTTTTCTGGCTGAAAGAGAGAAAGCACCAAACTAAGCAGCAAACCCCTGGGACTATGGGCAGCCCCTGCCTCTCTGCTCAAGAGTAGCTAGCGACTCACCCAGGCTGTCTGTGTCCCGTCTTCCTGATGCAGCATTCGCTGCCGTCCTGCCCCCATTCCATCAGCTTCTTGCTTGCTGTGGACAATCGGGGCTCTGCGTTGGGGCAATCTTACCTGTCCTGGAGAGCCTTGGCACCTCTTCCTTCCAGCTGATTTCTCAACGGGAGAGTGGCCAGGAGTGTGCCATGGTCCCCTCCCATCGTTAGGTATGTTTCTGTCTGAAAGACAAAAAGCACCAAACGCAGCAGCATCCCCCAGGAGACCACAGGCTGCCCCTACTTCTACGCCCGAGGGTCTCCAACGACTCACCCACGCTCTCCTTCTTCCGACATCCTGATCCAGCAGTCACTCCCGTCCTACCCCGATCATGTCACCGTCCTCCTTGCTGTTAGAACCTGGTGGGTTTGGTTTGGGGCAATCTTACCTGTCCTGGAGAGCGTTGCCAGCTCTTCCTCCCAGATGAGTGCTCCAGGGCAGAGAGGACACAACTTTGCCGTGCTCTGCTCTCATCGCTGTGTGTGTCTGGCTGAAAGAGAAGAAGCACAAAACAAAGCAGCACCTCCCTGTGACCACGGGCAGCCCCTGCCTCTCTCCTCAAGAGGATCTATCAACTCACCGAGGCTGTCCATGTCCCATCGTCCTCATGGAGCGCTCACTGCCGTCCTGGCCCGATCAGGTCACCGTCCTGCTTGCAGTTACAGCCTGGTGGGTGTGGGTTGGGGCAATCTTACCTGTCCTGGAGAGCATTGGCAACTCTTCCTCCCAGATGACTTCTCAAGAGGAGAGCGGCCAAGGTTGTGCCGTGCTCTGCTCCAACGGCCGTGTGATTCTGGCTGAAAGAGAAGAAGCACCAAACGGAGCAGCATCCCTCTGTGAACACGGGCAGCCCCTGCCGCTGTGCCCGAGGGTCTCCAGCGACTCACCGAGGCTATCATTGTTCCGGCATCCTCATGGAGAGAGGCCAGCATTCTGCCTTTTCTGGCTGAAAGAGAGAAAGCACCAAACTAAGCAGCAAACCCCTGGGACTATGGGCAGCCCCTGCCTCTCTGCTCAAGAGTAGCTAGCGACTCACCCAGGCTGTCCGTGGCCCGTCGTCCTCATGGAGCGCTCACTGCCCTCCTGGCCCGAGCGTCTCACCATCCTGCTTGCTGTTACAGCCTGCTGGGCGTAGCTTCGGGACATCTTACCTGTCCTGGAGAGTGTTGCCAGCTCTTGTTCCACCTGATTTCTCAAGGGGAGAGTGGACAGGAGCGTGCTGTGCTTTGGTCCCATCGCTGTGGGAATCTGGCTGCAAAAGGAGAAACACCAAACGGAGCAGCATCCCCCAGGAGACCACAGGCTGCCCCTACTTCTGTGCCCGACGGTCTCCAACGACTCACCGAGGCTGTCCGTGTTCCAACATCCTGATCCAGCAGTCACTCCCGTCCTAGCCCGATCATGTCACTGTCCTGCTTGCTAACAGAACCTGCTGGCTCTGGGTTGGGCCGATCATACCTGTCCTGGAGAGCGTTGGCTCAACTTCCAGCTGAGTTCTCGAGGAGAGAGGCCAGCATTCGCCTTTTCTGGCTGAAAGAGAGAAAGCACCAAACTAAGCAGCAAACCCCTGGGACTATGGGCAGCCCCTGCCTCTCTGCTCAAGAGTAGCTAGCGACTCACCCAGGCTGTCTGTGTCCCGTCTTCCTGATGCAGCATTCGCTGCCGTCCTGCCCCCATTCCATCAGCTTCTTGCTTGCTGTGGACAATTGGGGCTCTGCGTTGGGGCAATCTTACCTGTCCTGGAGAGCCTTGGCACCTCTTCCTTCCAGCTGATTTCTAAACGGGAGAGTGGCCAGGAGTGTGCCATGGTCCGCTCTCATCGCTAGGTATGTTTCTGTCTGAAAGACAAAAAGCACCAAACGCAGCAGCATCCCCCAGGAGACCACAGGCTGCCCCTACTTCTACGCCCGAGGGTCTCCAACGACTCACCCACGCTCTCCTTCTTCCGACATCCTGATCCAGCAGTCACTCCCGTCCTACCCCGATCATGTCACCGTCCTCCTTGCTGTTAGAACCTGGTGGGTTTGGTTTGGGGCAATCTTACCTGTCCTGGAGAGCGTTGCCAGCTCTTCCTCCCAGATGAGTGCTCCAGGGCAGAGAGGACACAACTTTGCCGTGCTCTGCTCTCATCGCTGTGTGTGTCTGGCTGAAAGAGAAGAAGCACAAAACAAAGCAGCACCTCCCTGTGACCACGGGCAGCCCCTGCCTCTCTCCTCAAGAGGATCTATCAACTCACCGAGGCTGTCCATGTCCCATCGTCCTCATGGAGCGCTCACTGCCGTCCTGGCCCGATCAGGTCACCGTCCTGCTTGCAGTTACAGCCTGGTGGGTGTGGGTTGGGGCAATCTTACCTGTCCTGGAGAGCATTGGCAACTCTTCCTCCCAGATGACTTCTCAAGAGGAGAGCGGCCAAGGTTGTGCCGTGCTCTGCTCCAACGGCCGTGTGATTCTGGCTGAAAGAGAAGAAGCACCAAACGGAGCAGCATCCCTCTGTGAACACGGGCAGCCCCTGCCGCTGTGCCCGAGGGTCTCCAGCGACTCACCGAGGCTATCATTGTTCCGGCATCCTCATGGAGAGAGGCCAGCATTCTGCCTTTTCTGGCTGAAAGAGAGAAAGCACCAAACTAAGCAGCAAACCCCTGGGACTATGGGCAGCCCCTGCCTCTCTGCTCAAGAGTAGCTAGCGACTCACCCAGGCTGTCCGTGGCCCGTCGTCCTCATGGAGCGCTCACTGCCCTCCTGGCCCGAGCGTCTCACCATCCTGCTTGCTGTTACAATCTGCTGCGCGTAGGCTGGGGACATCTTCTCTGTCCTGGAGAGCATTGGTAGCTCTTCTTCCACCTGATTTCTCAAGGGGAGAGTGGCCAGGAGCGTGCTGTGCTTTGGTCCCATCGCTGTGGGAATCTGGCTGCAAAAGGAGAAACACCAAACGGAGCAGCATCCCCCAGGAGACCACAGGCTGCCCCTACTTCTGTGCCCGACGGTCTCCAACGACTCACCGAGGCTGTCCGTGTTCCAACATCCTGATCCAGCAGTCACTCCCGTCCTAGCCCGATCATGTCACTGTCCTGCTTGCTAACACAACCTGCTGGCTCTGGGTTGGGCCGATCATACCTGTCCTGGAGAGCGTTGGCTCAACTTCCAGCTGAGTTCTCGAGCAGAGAGGCCAGCATTCGCCTTTTCTGCCTGAAAGAGAGAAAGCACCAAACTAAGCAGCAAACCCCTGGGACTATGGGCAGCCCCTGCCTCTCTGCTCAAGAGTAGCTAGCGACTCACCCAGGCTGTCTGTGTCCCGTCTTCCTGATGCAGCATTCGCTGCCGTCCTGCCCCCATTCCATCAGCTTCTTGCTTGCTGTGGACAATCGGGGCTCTGCGTTGGGGCCATCTTACCTGTCCTGGAGAGCCTTGGCACCTCTTCCTTCCAGCTGATTTCTCAACGGGAGAGTGGCCAGGAGTGTGCCATGGTCCGCTCTCATCGCTAGGTATGTTTCTGTCTGAAAGACAAAAAGCACCAAACGCAGCAGCATCCCCCAGGAGACCACAGGCTGCCCCTACTTCTACGCCCGAGGGTCTCCAACGACTCACCCACGCTCTCCTTCTTCCAACATCCTGATCCAGCAGTCACTCCCGTCCTACCCCGATCATGTCACCGTCCTCCTTGCTGTTAGAACCTGGTGGGTTTGGTTTGGGGCAATCTTACCTGTCCCGGAGAGCGTTGCCAGCTCTTCCTCCCAGATGAGTGCTCCAGGGCAGAGAGGACACAACTTTGCCGTGCTCTGCTCTCATCGCTGTGTGTGTCTGGCTGAAAGAGAAGAAGCACAAAACAAAGCAGCACCTCCCTGTGACCACGGGCAGCCCCTGCCTCTCTCCTCAAGAGGATCTATCAACTCACCGAGGCTGTCCATGTCCCATCGTCCTCATGGAGCGCTCACTGCCGTCCTGGCCCGATCAGGTCACCGTCCTGCTTGCAGTTACAGCCTGGTGGGTGTGGGTTGGGGCAATCTTACCTGTCCTGGAGAGCATTGGCAACTCTTCCTCCCAGATGACTTCTCAAGAGGAGAGCGGCCAAGGTTGTGCCGTGCTCTGCTCCAACGGCCGTGTGATTCTGGCTGAAAGAGAAGAAGCACCAAACGGAGCAGCATCCCTCTGTGAACACGGGCAGCCCCTGCCGCTGTGCCCGAGGGTCTCCAGCGACTCACCGAGGCTATCATTGTTCCGGCATCCTCATGGAGAGAGGCCAGCATTCTGCCTTTTCTGGCTGAAAGAGAGAAAGCACCAAACTAAGCAGCAAACCCCTGGGACTATGGGCAGCCCCTGCCTCTCTGCTCAAGAGTAGCTAGCGACTCACCCAGGCTGTCCGTGGCCCGTCGTCCTCATGGAGCGCTCACTGCCCTCCTGGCCCGAGCGTCTCACCATCCTGCTTGCTGTTACAATCTGCTGCGCGTAGGCTGGGGACATCTTCTCTGTCCTGGAGAGCATTGGTAGCTCTTCTTCCACCTGATTTCTCAAGGGGAGAGTGGCCAGGAGCGTGCTGTGCTTTGGTCCCATCGCTGTGGGAATCTGGCTGCAAAAGGAGAAACACCAAACGGAGCAGCATCCCCCAGGAGACCACAGGCTGCCCCTACTTCTGTGCCCGACGGTCTCCAACGACTCACCGAGGCTGTCCGTGTTCCAACATCCTGATCCAGCAGTCACTCCCGTCCTGGCCCGATCATGTCACTGTCCTGCTTGCTAACACAACCTGCTGGCTCTGGGTTGGGCCGATCATACCTGTCCTGGAGAGCGTTGGCTCAACTTCCAGCTGAGTTCTCAAGGAGAGAGGCCAGCATTCGCCTTTTCTGGCTGAAAGAGAGAAAGCACCAAACTAAGCAGCAAACCCCTGGGACTATGGGCAGCCCCTGCCTCTCTGCTCAAGAGTAGCTAGCGACTCACCCAGGCTGTCTGTGTCCCGTCTTCCTGATGCAGCATTCGCTGCCGTCCTGCCCCCATTCCATCAGCTTCTTGCTTGCTGTGGACAATCGGGGCTCTGCGTTGGGGCCATCTTACCTGTCCTGGAGAGCCTTGGCACCTCTTCCTTCCAGCTGATTTCTAAACGGGAGAGTGGCCAGGAGTGTGCCATGGTCCGCTCTCATCGCTAGGTATGTTTCTGTCTGAAAGACAAAAAGCACCAAACGCAGCAGCATCCCCCAGGAGACCACAGGCTGCCCCTACTTCTACGCCCGAGGGTCTCCAACGACTCACCCACGCTCTCCTTCTTCCGACATCCTGATCCAGCAGTCACTCCCGTCCTACCCCGATCATGTCACCGTCCTCCTTGCTGTTAGAACCTGGTGGGTTTGGTTTGGGGCAATCTTACCTGTCCTGGAGAGCGTTGCCAGCTCTTCCTCCCAGATGAGTGCTCCAGGGCAGAGAGGACACAACTTTGCCATGCTCTGCTCTCATCGCTGTGTGTGTCTGGCTGAAAGAGAAGAAGCACAAAACAAAGCAGCACCTCCCTGTGACCACGGGCAGCCCCTGCCTCTCTCCTCAAGAGGATCTATCAACTCACCGAGGCTGTCCATGTCCCATCGTCCTCATGGAGCGCTCACTGCCATCCTGGCCCGATCAGGTCACCGTCCTGCTTGCAGTTACAGCCTGGTGGGTGTGGGTTGGGGCAATCTTACCTGTCCTGGAGAGCATTGGCAACTCTTCCTCCCAGATGACTTCTCAAGAGGAGAGCGGCCAAGGTTGTGCCGTGCTCTGCTCCAACGGCCGTGTGATTCTGCCTGAAAGAGAAGAAGCACCAAACGGAGCAGCATCCCTCTGTGAACATGGGCAGCCCCTGCCGCTGTGCCCGAGGGTCTCCAGCGACTCACCGAGGCTATCATTGTTCCGGCATCCTCATGGAGAGAGGCCAGCATTCTGCCTTTTCTGGCTGAAAGAGAGAAAGCACCAAACTAAGCAGCAAACCCCTGGGACTATGGGCAGCCCCTGCCTCTCTGCTCAAGAGTAGCTAGCGACTCACCCAGGCTGTCTGTGTCCCGTCGTCCTCATGGAGCGCTCACTGCCCTCCTGGCCCGAGCGTCTCACCATCCTGCTTGCTGTTACAATCTGCTGCGCGTAGGCTGGGGACATCTTCTCTGTCCTGGAGAGCATTGGTAGCTCTTCTTCAACCTGATTTCTCAAGGGGAGAGTGGCCAGGAGCGTGCTGTGCTTTGGTCCCATCGCTGTGGGAATCTGGCTGCAAAAGGAGAAACACCAAACGGAGCAGCATCCCCCAGGAGACCACAGGCTGCCCCTACTTCTGTGCCCGACGGTCTCCAACGACTCACCGAGGCTGTCCGTGTTCCAACATCCTGATCCAGCAGTCACTCCCGTCCTGGCCCGATCATGTCACTGTCCTGCTTGCTAACACAACCTGCTGGCTCTGGGTTGGGCCGATCATACCTGTCCTGGAGAGCGTTGGCTCAACTTCCAGCTGAGTTCTCAAGGAGAGAGGCCAGCATTCGCCTTTTCTGCCTGAAAGAGAGAAAGCACCAAACTAAGCAGCAAACCCCTGGGACTATGGGCAGCCCCTGCCTCTCTGCTCAAGAGTAGCTAGCGACTCACCCAGGCTGTCTGTGTCCCGTCTTCCTGATGCAGCATTCGCTGCCGTCCTGCCCCCATTCCATCAGCTTCCTGCTTGCTGTGGACAATCGGGGCTGTGCGTTGGGGCAATCTTACCTGTCCTGGAGAGCCTTGGCACCTCTTCCTTCCAGCTGATTTCTAAACGGGAGAGTGGCCAGTAGTGTGCCATGGTCCGCTCTCATCGCTAGGTATGTTTCTGTCTCAAAGACAAAAAGCACCAAACGCAGCAGCATCCCCCAGGAGACCACAGGCTGCCCCTACTTCTACGCCCGAGGGTCTCCAACGACTCACCCACGCTCTCCTTCTTCCGACATCCTGATCCAGCAGTCACTCCCGTCCTACCCCGATCATGTCACCGTCCTCCTAGCTGTTAGAACCTGGTGGGTTTGGTTTGGGGCAATCTTACCTGTCCTGGAGAGCGTTGCCAGCTCTTCCTCCCAGATGAGTGCTCCAGGGCAGAGAGGACACAACTTTGCCGTGCTCTGCTCTCATCGCTGTGTGTGTCTGGCTGAAAGAGAAGAAGCACAAAACAAAGCAGCACCTCCCTGTGACCACGGGCAGCCCCTGCCTCTCTCCTCAAGAGGATCTATCAACTCACCGAGGCTGTCCATGTCCCATCGTCCTCATGGAGCGCTCACTGCCGTCCTGGCCCGATCAGGTCACCGTCCTGCTTGCAGTTACAGCCTGGTGGGTGTGGGTTGGGGCAATCTTACCTGTCCTGGAGAGCATTGGCAACTCTTCCTCCCAGATGACTTCTCAAGAGGAAAGCGGCCAAGGTTGTGCCGTGCTCTGCTCCAACGGCCGTGTGATTCTGGCTGAAAGAGAAGAAGCACCAAACGGAGCAGCATCCCTCTGTGAACACGGGCAGCCCCTGCCGCTGTGCCCGAGGGTCTCCAGCGACTCACCGAGGCTATCATTGTTCCGGCATCCTCATGGAGAGAGGCCAGCATTCTGCCTTTTCTGGCTGAAAGAGAGAAAGCACCAAACTAAGCAGCAAACCCCTGGGACTATGGGCAGCCCCTGCCTCTCTGCTCAAGAGTAGCTAGCGACTCACCCAGGCTGTCCGTGGCCCGTCGTCCTCATGGAGCGCTCACTGCCCTCCTGGCCCGAGCGTCTCACCATCCTGCTTGCTGTTACAATCTGCTGCGCGTAGGCTGGGGACATCTTCTCTGTCCTGGAGAGCATTGGTAGCTCTTCTTCCACCTGATTTCTCAAGGGGAGAGTGGCCAGGAGCGTGCTGTGCTTTGGTCCCATCGCTGTGGGAATCTGGCTGCAAAAGGAGAAACACCAAACGGAGCAGCATCCCCCAGGAGACCACAGGCTGCCCCTACTTCTGTGCCCGACGGTCTCCAACGACTCACCGAGGCTGTCCGTGTTCCAACATCCTGATCCAGCAGTCACTCCCGTCCTGGCCCGATCATGTCACTGTCCTGCTTGCTAACACAACCTGCTGGCTCTGGGTTGGGCCGATCATACCTGTCCTGGAGAGCGTTGGCTCAACTTCCAGCTGAGTTCTCAAGGAGAGAGGCCAGCATTCGCCTTTTCTGCCTGAAAGAGAGAAAGCACCAAACTAAGCAGCAAACCCCTGGGACTATGGGCAGCCCCTGCCTCTCTGCTCAAGAGTAGCTAGCGACTCACCCAGGCTGTCTGTGTCCCGTCTTCCTGATGCAGCATTCGCTGCCGTCCTGCCCCCATTCCATCAGCTTCCTGCTTGCTGTGGACAATCGGGGCTGTGCGTTGGGGCAATCTTACCTGTCCTGGAGAGCCTTGGCACCTCTTCCTTCCAGCTGATTTCTAAACGGGAGAGTGGCCAGGAGTGTGCCATGGTCCGCTCTCATCGCTAGGTATGTTTCTGTCTGAAAGACAAAAAGCACCAAACGCAGCAGCATCCCCCAGGAGACCACAGGCTGCCCCTACTTCTACGCCCGAGGGTCTCCAACGACTCACCCACGCTCTCCTTCTTCCGACATCCTGATCCAGCAGTCACTCCCGTCCTACCCCGATCATGTCACCGTCCTCCTTGCTGTTAGAACCTGGTGGGTTTGGTTTGGGGCAATCTTACCTGTCCTGGAGAGCGTTGCCAGCTCTTCCTCCCAGATGAGTGCTCCAGGGCAGAGAGGACACAACTTTGCCGTGCTCTGCTCTCATCGCTGTGTGTGTCTGGCTGAAAGAGAAGAAGCACAAAACAAAGCAGCACCTCCCTGTGACCACGGGCAGCCCCTGCCTCTCTCCTCAAGAGGATCTATCAACTCACCGAGGCTGTCCATGTCCCATCGTCCTCATGGAGCGCTCACTGCCATCCTGGCCCGATCAGGTCACCGTCCTGCTTGCAGTTACAGCCTGGTGGGTGTGGGTTGGGGCAATCTTACCTGTCCTGGAGAGCATTGGCAACTCTTCCTCCCAGATGACTTCTCAAGAGGAGAGCGGCCAAGGTTGTGCCGTGCTCTGCTCCAACGGCCGTGTGATTCTGGCTGAAAGAGAAGAAGCACCAAACGGAGCAGCATCCCTCTGTGAACACGGGCAGCCCCTGCCGCTGTGCCCGAGGGTCTCCAGCGACTCACCGAGGCTATCATTGTTCCGGCATCCTCATGGAGAGAGGCCAGCATTCTGCCTTTTCTGGCTGAAAGAGAGAAAGCACCAAACTAAGCAGCAAACCCCTGGGACTATGGGCAGCCCCTGCCTCTCTGCTCAAGAGTAGCTAGCGACTCACCCAGGCTGTCCGTGGCCCGTCGTCCTCATGGAGCGCTCACTGCCCTCCTGGCCCGAGCGTCTCACCATCCTGCTTGCTGTTACAATCTGCTGCGCGTAGGCTGGGGACATCTTCTCTGTCCTGGAGAGCATTGGTAGCTCTTCTTCCACCTGATTTCTCAAGGGGAGAGTGGCCAGGAGCGTGCTGTGCTTTGGTCCCATCGCTGTGGGAATCTGGCTGCAAAAGGAGAAACACCAAACGGAGCAGCATCCCCCAGGAGACCACAGGCTGCCCCTACTTCTGTGCCCGACGGTCTCCAACGACTCACCGAGGCTGTCCGTGTTCCAACATCCTGATCCAGCAGTCACTCCCGTCCTGGCCCGATCATGTCACTGTCCTGCTTGCTAACACAACCTGCTGGCTCTGGGTTGGGCCGATCATACCTGTCCTGGAGAGCGTTGGCTCAACTTCCAGCTGAGTTCTCAAGGAGAGAGGCCAGCATTCTGCCTTTTCTGGCTGAAAGAGAGAAAGCACCAAACTAAGCAGCAAACCCCTGGGACTATGGGCAGCCCCTGCCTCTCTGCTCAAGAGTAGCTAGCGACTCACCCAGGCTGTCTGTGTCCCGTCTTCCTGATGCAGCATTCGCTGCCGTCCTGCCCCCATTCCATCAGCTTCCTGCTTGCTGTGGACAATCGGGGCTGTGCGTTGGGGCAATCTTACCTGTCCTGGAGAGCCTTGGCACCTCTTCCTTCCAGCTGATTTCTCAACGGGAGAGTGGCCAGGAGTGTGCCATGGTCCGCTCTCATCGCTAGGTATGTTTCTGTCTGAAAGACAAAAAGCACCAAACGCAGCAGCATCCCCCAGGAGACCACAGGCTGCCCCTACTTCTACGCCCGAGGGTCTCCAACGACTCACCCACGCTCTCCTTCTTCCGACATCCTGATCCAGCAGTCACTCCCGTCCTACCCCGATCATGTCACCGTCCTCCTTGCTGTTAGAACCTGGTGGGTTTGGTTTGGGGCAATCTTACCTGTCCTGGAGAGCGTTGCCAGCTCTTCCTCCCAGATGAGTGCTCCAGGGCAGAGAGGACACAACTTTGCCGTGCTCTGCTCTCATCGCTGTGTGTGTCTGGCTGAAAGAGAAGAAGCACAAAACAAAGCAGCACCTCCCTGTGACCACGGGCAGCCCCTGCCTCTCTCCTCAAGAGGATCTATCAACTCACCGAGGCTGTCCATGTCCCATCGTCCTCATGGAGCGCTCACTGCCATCCTGGCCCGATCAGGTCACCGTCCTGCTTGCAGTTACAGCCTGGTGGGTGTGGGTTGGGGCAATCTTACCTGTCCTGGAGAGCATTGGCAACTCTTCCTCCCAGATGACTTCTCAAGAGGAGAGCGGCCAAGGTTGTGCCGTGCTCTGCTCCAACGGCCGTGTGATTCTGCCTGAAAGAGAAGAAGCACCAAACGGAGCAGCATCCCTCTGTGAACACGGGCAGCCCCTGCCGCTGTGCCCGAGGGTCTCCAGCGACTCACCGAGGCTATCATTGTTCCGGCATCCTCATGGAGAGAGGCCAGCATTCTGCCTTTTCTGGCTGAAAGAGAGAAAGCACCAAACTAAGCAGCAAACCCCTGGGACTATGGGCAGCCCCTGCCTCTCTGCTCAAGAGTAGCTAGCGACTCACCCAGGCTGTCCGTGGCCCGTCGTCCTCATGGAGCGCTCACTGCCCTCCTGGCCCGAGCGTCTCACCATCCTGCTTGCTGTTACAATCTGCTGCGCGTAGGCTGGGGACATCTTCTCTGTCCTGGAGAGCATTGGTAGCTCTTCTTCCACCTGATTTCTCAAGGGGAGAGTGGCCAGGAGCGTGCTGTGCTTTGGTCCCATCGCTGTGGGAATCTGGCTGCAAAAGGAGAAACACCAAACGGAGCAGCATCCCCCAGGAGACCACAGGCTGCCCCTACTTCTGTGCCCGACGGTCTCCAACGACTCACCGAGGCTGTCCGTGTTCCAACATCCTGATCCAGCAGTCACTCCCGTCCTGGCCCGATCATGTCACTGTCCTGCTTGCTAACACAACCTGCTGGCTCTGGGTTGGGCCGATCATACCTGTCCTGGAGAGCGTTGGCTCAACTTCCAGCTGAGTTCTCGAGGACAGAGCCCAGCAGTCGCCTTTTCTGCCTGAAAGAGAGAAAGCACCAAACTAAGCAGCAAACCCCTGGGACTATGGGCAGCCCCTGCCTCTCTGCTCAAGAGTAGCTAGCGACTCACCCAGGCTGTCTGTGTCCCGTCTTCCTGATGCAGCATTCGCTGCCGTCCTGCCCCCATTCCGTCAGCTTCCTGCTTGCTGTGGACAATCGGGGCTGTGCGTTGGGGCAATCTTACCTGTCCTGGAGAGCCTTGGCACCTCTTCCTTCCAGCTGATTTCTCAACGGGAGAGTGGCCAGGAGTGTGCCATGGTCCGCTCTCATCGCTAGGTATGTTTCTGTCTGAAAGACAAAAAGCACCAAACGCAGCAGCATCCCCCAGGAGACCACAGGCTGCCCCTACTTCTACGCCCGAGGGTCTCCAACGACTCACCCACGCTCTCCTTCTTCCGACATCCGGATCCAGCAGTCACTCCCGTCCTACCCCGATCATGTCACCGTCCTCCTAGCTGTTAGAACCTGGTGGGTTTGGTTTGGGGCAATCTTACCTGTCCTGGAGAGCGTTGCCAGCTCTTCCTCCCAGATGAGTGCTCCAGGGCAGAGAGGACACAACTTTGCCGTGCTCTGCTCTCATCGCTGCGTGTGTCTGGCTGAAAGAGAAGAAGCACAAAACAAAGCAGCACCTCCCTGTGACCACGGGCAGCCCCTGCCTCTCTCCTCAAGAGGATCTATCAACTCACCGAGGCTGTCCATGTCCCATCGTCCTCATGGAGCGCTCACTGCCATCCTGGCCCGATCAGGTCACCGTCCTGCTTGCAGTTACAGCCTGGTGGGTGTGGGTTGGGGCAATCTTACCTGTCCTGGAGAGCATTGGCAACTCTTCCTCCCAGATGACTTCTCAAGAGGAGAGCGGCCAAGGTTGTGCCGTGCTCTGCTCCAACGGCCGTGTGATTCTGGCTGAAAGAGAAGAAGCACCAAACGGAGCAGCATCCCTCTGTGAACACGGGCAGCCCCTGCCGCTGTGCCCGAGGGTCTCCAGCGACTCACCGAGGCTATCATTGTTCCGGCATCCTCATGGAGAGAGGCCAGCATTCTGCCTTTTCTGGCTGAAAGAGAGAAAGCACCAAACTAAGCAGCAAACCCCTGGGACTATGGGCAGCCCCTGCCTCTCTGCTCAAGAGTAGCTAGCGACTCACCCAGGCTGTCCGTGGCCCGTCGTCCTCATGGAGCGCTCACTGCCCTCCTGGCCCGAGCGTCTCACCATCCTGCTTGCTGTTACAATCTGCTGCGCGTAGGCTGGGGACATCTTCTCTGTCCTGGAGAGCATTGGTAGCTCTTCTTCCACCTGATTTCTCAAGGGGAGAGTGGCCAGGAGCGTGCTGTGCTTTGGTCCCATCGCTGTGGGAATCTGGCTGCAAAAGGAGAAACACCAAACGGAGCAGCATCCCCCAGGAGACCACAGGCTGCCCCTACTTCTGTGCCCGACGGTCTCCAACGACTCACCGAGGCTGTCCGTGTTCCAACATCCTGATCCAGCAGTCACTCCCGTCCTGGCCCGATCATGTCACTGTCCTGCTTGCTAACACAACCTGCTGGCTCTGGGTTGGGCCGATCATACCTGTCCTGGAGAGCGTTGGCTCAACTTCCAGCTGAGTTCTCAAGGAGAGAGGCCAGCATTCGCCTTTTCTGCCTGAAAGAGAGAAAGCACCAAACTAAGCAGCAAACCCCTGGGACTATGGGCAGCCCCTGCCTCTCTGCTCAAGAGTAGCTAGCGACTCACCCAGGCTGTCTGTGTCCCGTCTTCCTGATGCAGCATTCGCTGCCGTCCTGCCCCCATTCCGTCAGCTTCCTGCTTGCTGTGGACAATCGGGGCTGTGCGTTGGGGCAATCTTACCTGTCCTGGAGAGCCTTGGCACCTCTTCCTTCCAGCTGATTTCTCAACGGGAGAGTGGCCAGGAGTGTGCCATGGTCCGCTCTCATCGCTAGGTATGTTTCTGTCTGAAAGACAAAAAGCACCAAACGCAGCAGCATCCCCCAGGAGACCACAGGCTGCCCCTACTTCTACGCCCGAGGGTCTCCAACGACTCACCCACGCTCTCCTTCTTCCGACATCCGGATCCAGCAGTCACTCCCGTCCTACCCCGATCATGTCACCGTCCTCCTAGCTGTTAGAACCTGGTGGGTTTGGTTTGGGGCAATCTTACCTGTCCTGGAGAGCGTTGCCAGCTCTTCCTCCCAGATGAGTGCTCCAGGGCAGAGAGGACACAACTTTGCCGTGCTCTGCTCTCATCGCTGCGTGTGTCTGGCTGAAAGAGAAGAAGCACAAAACAAAGCAGCACCTCCCTGTGACCACGGGCAGCCCCTGCCTCTCTCCTCAAGAGGATCTATCAACTCACCGAGGCTGTCCATGTCCCATCGTCCTCATGGAGCGCTCACTGCCATCCTGGCCCGATCAGGTCACCGTCCTGCTTGCAGTTACAGCCTGGTGGGTGTGGGTTGGGGCAATCTTACCTGTCCTGGAGAGCATTGGCAACTCTTCCTCCCAGATGACTTCTCAAGAGGAGAGCGGCCAAGGTTGTGCCGTGCTCTGCTCCAACGGCCGTGTGATTCTGGCTGAAAGAGAAGAAGCACCAAACGGAGCAGCATCCCTCTGTGAACACGGGCAGCCCCTGCCGCTGTGCCCGAGGGTCTCCAGCGACTCACCGAGGCTATCATTGTTCCGGCATCCTCATGGAGAGAGGCCAGCATTCTGCCTTTTCTGGCTGAAAGAGAGAAAGCACCAAACTAAGCAGCAAACCCCTGGGACTATGGGCAGCCCCTGCCTCTCTGCTCAAGAGTAGCTAGCGACTCACCCAGGCTGTCCGTGGCCCGTCGTCCTCATGGAGCGCTCACTGCCCTCCTGGCCCGAGCGTCTCACCATCCTGCTTGCTGTTACAATCTGCTGCGCGTAGGCTGGGGACATCTTCTCTGTCCTGGAGAGCATTGGTAGCTCTTCTTCCACCTGATTTCTCAAGGGGAGAGTGGCCAGGAGCGTGCTGTGCTTTGGTCCCATCGCTGTGGGAATCTGGCTGCAAAAGGAGAAACACCAAACGGAGCAGCATCCCCCAGGAGACCACAGGCTGCCCCTACTTCTGTGCCCGACGGTCTCCAACGACTCACCGAGGCTGTCCGTGTTCCAACATCCTGATCCAGCAGTCACTCCCGTCCTGGCCCGATCATGTCACTGTCCTGTTTGCTAACACAACCTGCTGGCTCTGGGTTGGGCCGATCATACCTGTCCTGGAGAGCGTTGGCTCAACTTCCAGCTGAGTTCTCGAGGACAGAGCCCAGCAGTCGCCTTTTCTGCCTGAAAGAGAGAAAGCACCAAACTAAGCAGCAAACCCCTGGGACTATGGGCAGCCCCTGCCTCTCTGCTCAAGAGTAGCTAGCGACTCACCCAGGCTGTCTGTGTCCCATCTTCCTGATGCAGCATTCGCTGCCGTCCTGCCCCCATTCCATCACCTTCTTGCTTGCTGTGGACAATCGGGGCTGTGCGTTGGGGCAATCTTACCTGTCCTGGAGAGCCTTGGCACCTCTTCCTTCCAGCTGATTTCTCAACGGGAGAGTGGCCAGGAGTGTGCCATGGTCCGCTCTCATCGCTAGGTATGTTTCTGTCTGAAAGACAAAAAGCACCAAACGCAGCAGCATCCCCCAGGAGACCACAGGCTGCCCCTACTTCTACGCCCGAGGGTCTCCAACGACTCACCCACGCTCTCCTTGTTCCGACATCCTGATCCAGCAGTCACTCCCGTCCTACCCCGATCATGTCACCGTCCTCCTAGCTGTTAGAACCTGGTGGGTTTGGTTTGGGGCAATCTTACCTGTCCTGGAGAGCGTTGCCAGCTCTTCCTCCCAGATGAGTGCTCCAGGGCAGAGAGGACACAACTTTGCCGTGCTCTGCTCTCATCGCTGTGTGTGTCTGGCTGAAAGAGAAGAAGCACAAAACAAAGCAGCACCTCCCTGTGACCACGGGCAGCCCCTGCCTCTCTCCTCAAGAGGATCTATCAACTCACCGAGGCTGTCCATGTCCCATCGTCCTCATGGAGCGCTCACTGCCATCCTGGCCCGATCAGGTCACCGTCCTGCTTGCAGTTACAGCCTGGTGGGTGTGGGTTGGGGCAATCTTACCTGTCCTGGAGAGCATTGGCAACTCTTCCTCCCAGATGACTTCTCAAGAGGAGAGCGGCCAAGGTTGTGCCGTGCTCTGCTCCAACGGCCGTGTGATTCTGGCTGAAAGAGAAGAAGCACCAAACGGAGCAGCATCCCTCTGTGAACACGGGCAGCCCCTGCCGCTGTGCCCGAGGGTCTCCAGCGACTCACCGAGGCTATCATTGTTCCGGCATCCTCATGGAGAGAGGCCAGCATTCTGCCTTTTCTGGCTGAAAGAGAGAAAGCACCAAACTAAGCAGCAAACCCCTGGGACTATGGGCAGCCCCTGCCTCTCTGCTCAAGAGTAGCTAGCGACTCACCCAGGCTGTCCGTGGCCCGTCGTCCTCATGGAGCGCTCACTGCCCTCCTGGCCCGAGCGTCTCACCATCCTGCTTGCTGTTACAATCTGCTGCGCGTAGGCTGAGGACATCTTCTCTGTCCTGGAGAGCATTGGTAGCTCTTCTTCCACCTGATTTCTCAAGGGGAGAGTGGCCAGGAGCGTGCTGTGCTTTGGTCCCATCGCTGTGGGAATCTGGCTGCAAAAGGAGAAACACCAAACGGAGCAGCATCCCCCAGGAGACCACAGGCTGCCCCTACTTCTGTGCCCGACGGTCTCCAACGACTCACCGAGGCTGTCCGTGTTCCAACATCCTGATCCAGCAGTCACTCCCGTCCTGGCCCGATCATGTCACTGTCCTGTTTGCTAACACAACCTGCTGGCTCTGGGTTGGGCCGATCATACCTGTCCTGGAGAGCGTTGGCTCAACTTCCAGCTGAGTTCTCGAGGACAGAGCCCAGCAGTCGCCTTTTCTGCCTGAAAGAGAGAAAGCACCAAACTAAGCAGCAAACCCCTGGGACTATGGGCAGCCCCTGCCTCTCTGCTCAAGAGTAGCTAGCGACTCACCCAGGCTGTCTGTGTCCCATCTTCCTGATGCAGCATTCGCTGCCGTCCTGCCCCCATTCCATCACCTTCTTGCTTGCTGTGGACAATCGGGGCTGTGCGTTGGGGCAATCTTACCTGTCCTGGAGAGCCTTGGCACCTCTTCCTTCCAGCTGATTTCTCAACGGGAGAGTGGCCAGGAGTGTGCCATGGTCCGCTCTCATCGCTAGGTATGTTTCTGTCTGAAAGACAAAAAGCACCAAACGCAGCAGCATCCCCCAGGAGACCACAGGCTGCCCCTACTTCTATGCCCGAGGGTCTCCAACGACTCACCCACGCTCTCCTTCTTCCGACATCCTGATCCAGCAGTCACTCCCGTCCTACCCCGATCATGTCACCGTCCTCCTTGCTGTTAGAACCTGGTGGGTTTGGTTTGGGGCAATCTTACCTGTCCTGGAGAGCGTTGCCAGCTCTTCCTCCCAGATGAGTGCTCCAGGGCAGAGAGGACACAACTTTGCCGTGCTCTGCTCTCATCGCTGTGTGTGTCTGGCTGAAAGAGAAGAAGCACAAAACAAAGCAGCACCTCCCTGTGACCACGGGCAGCCCCTGCCTCTCTCCTCAAGAGGATCTATCAACTCACCGAGGCTGTCCATGTCCCATCGTCCTCATGGAGCGCTCACTGCCATCCTGGCCCGATCAGGTCACCGTCCTGCTTGCAGTTACAGCCTGGTGGGTGTGGGTTGGGGCAATCTTACCTGTCCTGGAGAGCATTGGCAACTCTTCCTCCCAGATGACTTCTCAAGAGGAGAGCGGCCAAGGTTGTGCCGTGCTCTGCTCCAATGGCCGTGTGATTCTGGCTGAAAGAGAAGAAGCACCAAACGGAGCAGCATCCCTCTGTGAACACGGGCAGCCCCTGCCGCTGTGCCCGAGGGTCTCCAGCGACTCACCGAGGCTATCATTGTTCCGGCATCCTCATGGAGAGAGGCCAGCATTCTGCCTTTTCTGGCTGAAAGAGAGAAAGCACCAAACTAAGCAGCAAACCCCTGGGACTATGGGCAGCCCCTGCCTCTCTGCTCAAGAGTAGCTAGCGACTCACCCAGGCTGTCCGTGGCCCGTCGTCCTCATGGAGCGCTCACTGCCCTCCTGGCCCGAGCGTCTCACCATCCTGCTTGCTGTTACAATCTGCTGCGCGTAGGCTGGGGACATCTTCTCTGTCCTGGAGAGCATTGGTAGCTCTTCTTCCACCTGATTTCTCAAGGGGAGAGTGGCCAGGAGCGTGCTGTGCTTTGGTCCCATCGCTGTGGGAATCTGGCTGCAAAAGGAGAAACACCAAACGGAGCAGCATCCCCCAGGAGACCACAGGCTGCCCCTACTTCTGTGCCCGACGGTCTCCAACGACTCACCGAGGCTGTCCGTGTTCCAACATCCTGATCCAGCAGTCACTCCCGTCCTGGCCCGATCATGTCACTGTCCTGCTTGCTAACACAACCTGCTGGCTCTGGGTTGGGCCGATCATACCTGTCCTGGAGAGCGTTGGCTCAACTTCCAGCTGAGTTCTCGAGGAGAGAGGCCAGCATTCGCCTTTTCTGCCTGAAAGAGAGAAAGCACCAAACTAAGCAGCAAACCCCTGGGACTATGGGCAGCCCCTGCCTCTCTGCTCAAGAGTAGCTAGCGACTCACCCAGGCTGTCTGTGTCCCGTCTTCCTGATGCAGCATTCGCTGCCGTCCTGCCCCCATTCCATCAGCTTCCTGCTTGCTGTGGACAATCGGGGCTGTGCGTTGGGGCAATCTTACCTGTCCTGGAGAGCCTTGGCACCTCTTCCTTCCAGCTGATTTCTCAACGGGAGAGTGGCCAGGAGTGTGCCATGGTCCGCTCTCATCGCTAGGTATGTTTCTGTCTGAAAGACAAAAAGCACCAAACGCAGCAGCATCCCCCAGGAGACCACAGGCTGCCCCTACTTCTGTGCCCGACTGTCTCCAACGACTCACCCACGCTCTCCGTGTTCCAACATCCTGATCCAGCAGTCACTCCCGTCCTGGCCCGATCATGTCACCGTCCTCCTAGCTGTTAGAACCTGGTGGGTTTGGTTTGGGGCAATCTTACCTGTCCTGGAGAGTGTTGCCAGCTCTTCCTTCCAGCTGAGTGCTCGAGGGCAGAGTGGCCAGGATTCTTCCGTTTCTGTCTGAAAGAGGAAAAGCACGAAATGGAGCAGCATCCCCCTGTGACTATGGGCAGCCCCTGCCTCTCTGCTCAAGTGTAGCTAGCGACTCACCCAGGCTGTCCGTGGCCCGTCGTCCTCATGGAGCGCTCACTGCCCTCCTGGCCCGAGCGTCTCACCATCCTGCTTGCTGTTACAATCTGCTGGGCGTAGGCTGGGGACATCTTACCTGTCCTGGAGAGCGTTGGTAGCTCTTGTTCCACCTGATTTCTCAAGGGGAGAGTGGCCAGGAGCGTGCTGTGCTTTGGTCCCATCGCTGTGGGAATCTGGCTGCAAAAGGAGAAACACCAAACGGAGCAGCATCCCCCAGGAGTCCACAGGCTGCCCCTACTTCTGTGCCCAACGGTCTCCAACGACTCACCAAGGCTGTCCGTGTTCCAACATCCTGATCCAGCAGTCACTCCCGTCCTGCCCAGATCATGTCACCTTCCTGCTTGCTGTGGACCATGGCGAGTGTGGTTTGGGGCAATCTTACCTCTTTCGTAGTGCGTGGACCATTGTCCGGCACAGTGCTGAAAAGGATCGACTAGGAGTGTGCACTCGATCGCCTCACTCAGTGTCCTGCAGGGCGCTGAGAGCCATTTGAGGTGAGGGCCTGAAGAGAGAGGAAAGAGAAGCTGAATTCCTCTGGTTGAGTTTGTGCCTGGAGCGGAGGCTGCAGCAGGAGGAGCAGGCAGCCGAGCAGCCTCCCCGTCAGCACGGGCAGCCATTACCCGCCTGCCCAACCGCCCAACCGCCGCTGGGGACAACATTCCGCACCAAGGCCGTCCCCAACGCTTTGTGACATGGGGCACACCTTGCCTGCTGTGGCATGGGCAGGGCATTAATTCCGGGGCAGCAGGCTGGGGGAGCATGCTGGGGTCTGTCTCGGGATGTGCTGCCTACCCTGAAAAGCTCTGAGAGCTCCCTGCTGAAGGAAAGAGGCCAGGAGCATGCCACCAAACGCAGCAGCATCCACCTGAGACCACAGGCTGCCCCTACTTCTGTGCCCGACTGTCTCCAACGACTCACCGAGGCTGTCCGTGTTCCAACATCCTGATCCAGCAGTCACTCCCGTCCTGGCCCGATCATGTCACCGTCCTGCTTGCTAACAGCACCTGGTGGCTGTGGGTTCAGCCGATCTTACCTGTCCTGGAGAGCATTGGCAGCTCTTCCTTCCAGCTGAGTTCTCGAGGGCAGAGAGGCCAGGATTCTGCCGTTTCTGAAAGAAAGAAAGAGGAAAAGCACGAAATGCAGCAGCATCCCCCTGTGACCATGGGCAGCCCCTACTTGCGTTGCTCAAGTCTCTCTTGCGACTCACCCAGGCTGTCTGTGTCCCTTCAGCCCAATGTAGCTGTCACTCCTGTCCTGCCCAGATCATGTCACCTTCCTGCTTGCTGTGGACCATGGCGAGTGTGGTTTGGGGCAATCTTACCTCTTTCGTAGTGCGTGGACCATTGTCCGGCACAGTGCTGAAAAGGATCGACTAGGAGTGTGCACTCGATCGCCTCACTCAGTGTCCTGCAGGGCGCTGAGAGCCATTTGAGGTGAGGGCCTGAAGAGAGAGGAAAGAGAAGCTGAATTCCTCTGGTTGAGTTTGTGCCTGGAGCGGAGGCTGCAGCAGGAGGAGCAGGCAGCCGAGCAGCCTCCCCGTCAGCACGGGCAGCCATTACCCGCCTGCCCAACCGCCCAACCGCCGCTGGGGACAACATTCCGCACCAAGGCCGTCCCCAACGCTTTGTGACATGGGGCACACCCTGCCTGCTGTGGCATGGGCGGGACATTAATTCCGGAGCAGCAGTCTGGGGGAGCATGCTGGGGTCTGTCTGGGGCTGTGCTGCCTGCCCTGAAGAGCTCTGAGAGCTCCCTGCTGAGGGAAAGAGGCCAGGAGCAT
Source organism: Anas acuta (assembly GCF_963932015.1). NCBI lineage: Eukaryota > Metazoa > Chordata > Aves > Anseriformes > Anatidae > Anas > Anas acuta. The sequence goes on from NC_088980.1 coordinate 132,265,134, forward strand.
GCCCCAGTTCGGTCCCGTCGCTGCCTGTGCGTGCGGATGAAAGAGGAGAGGCCAGCAGAGGGGAGCCTCCTGCTTGTCCTCATCGCTGTACAGGGTGACAAGTCTGTTCCTGCCCAACACAAGAAGAAATAAATAAAATATAAACATTGAAAAGCCCAAAGCCACAGGTTCTGATTCTGGAAAGGGGAATCAAGTATCTGGAGCAGCAATTGCAAGAGCAGCTACTCAGCAAAAGCAAAATAAGTTCATTGAAATGAACTTTATTTCAGCTAAAGAGTAAAGTTGAGGAAAAGATAAGAAACCCCAAAACTCTACTAAAAATAAAAGCAGCTGAAGTGGTGTCAATTTTATACATCACTTGCAGGGACACTTCCCTTAACAGAAAAGATACTCCTAAAGAAAACTCTGAAGAACATCGTTAAGATCAGTCTGACCTTTAGTCTCAGCGTGACCGAAATCAGTCCAATTTTGGGTCAGAATTCTGCCTGACGTCGTGTAGGAGGGCTCATCTGAAGCCAGTGGAGTTCCCCATGCAGTGGGTCCCCAGTCCCAGCGACAGACATCAGTGACCTTTGTTGGTCACTTACAAGGACAAAGTGGCATTTGGCTTCGTTTGACCATAAGTAAATGCACAGAGCTTGCAGAGCAGCTTCCATGTTGCTGCATGAGCACATCAGGTTGTTGGGAACTTCAGCCCGTGTTCTTGCAGAGAACCAGGTTAGAGTAAAGCAGGCAGTTGTAATAGATGGAACACTGCCTGGATGGCCTGCTGCCTCCCCATAAGGAAGAGAAGGCATTTGTACACAGAGCACCCTGTATTTTCTCCTCCTTTCCCTACCCACAAATACCAAACACATAAAAGGAGTCAGACGTTTCTTCCCCAAGAAAAAGAGGGGGAAAGTGTGACCAATCTGGAGGTGAGAGAGGTTGCAGTGCACAGTCGGAGGCACACCTGAGGCTGTCCTACCTGGCCCCAGGTTCCCCTGAACAAAACTGCTGTCAGGGACGTTGCAGCTCTCTGCAGGGACGCTCCCAGCTGTGCCAGCCTGGGGTTTGCTCTGCCCTTGCCCCTCAGGGTGCAGCAGGCTGTGGTTTGCTATGTTCTTCAGCTTTCTGTCTGGAAAAAGGCATGTGTGGCTAGAAGCATGCCTGCTGTTGTAATCCAGTTAAATTTCACTGGAGTTAAAGCCAATTGGAGGCCAGTCACTAGTGGTGTCCCCCAGGGCTCAGTACTGGGGCCAGTCCTCTTTAATATCTTTATCGATGATCTGGATGAGGAGATTGAGTGCACCCTCAGTAAGTTCGCAGATGACACCAAGTTAGGTGCGTGTGTCAATCTGCTCGAGGGTAGGAAGGCTCTGCAGGAGGATCTGGATAGGCTGCACCGATGGGCTGAGGTCAACTGCATGAAGTTCCATAAGGCCAAGTGCCGGGTCCTGCACCTGGGGCACAATAACCCCAAGCAGAGCTACAGGCTGGGAGATGAGTGGTTGGAAAGCTGCCAGGCAGAGAAGGACCTGGGAGTATTGGTTGATAGTCAGCTGAATATGAGCCAGCAGTGTGCTCAGGTGGCCAAGAAGGCCAACGGCATCCTGGCTTGTATAAGAAGCAGTGTGGCCAGCAGGTCTAGGGAAGTGATTGTCCCCATGTACTCGGCTCTGGTGAGGCCGCACCTCGAGTTCTGTGTTCAGCTTTGGGCCCCTCACTACAAGGACATGGAGTTGCTCGACTGAGTCCAGAGAAGGACAAAGAAGCTGGTGAGGGGTCTGGAGAACAAGTCTTACAAGGAGCAGCTGAGGGAGGAGGGAGCTGGGATTGTTCAGCCTGGAGAAGAGAAGGCTCAGGGGCAACCTTATCACACTCTACAGGTGCTTCAAAGGAGGCTGTAGCGAGGGGGGGGTTGGTCTGTTCTCCCACATGCCTGGTGACAGGATGAGGGGGAACGGGCTAAAGTTGTGCCAAGGGAGGTTTAGGTTGGGTATTAGGAAGAATTTCTTTACTGAAAGGGTTGTTAGGCATTGGAATGGGTTGCCCAGGGAAGTGGTTGAGTCACCATCCCTGGAGGTCTTTAAAAGACATTTAGATGTAGAGCTTAGTGATATGGTTTAGTCCAGGACTTGTTAGTGTTAGGTCAGAGGTCGCACTAGGTGATCTTGGAGGTCTCTTTCAAACTAGATGATTCTATGATTCTGTGCAAGTCAGAGGCATTTTGAACCACAGAATCCTTACAAATGCAGCACAGGATTTGGTACAAGCAAAGTTCTCCCACAAACTCCTGAGCAAAGTCTGTGTAAAAGACCTGATATTTTCCATAGTCTCCCTGACGAGAACTCTGATGCAGTTCTAGACTTAGTAACAAGACATATAATATGTTTTTTCTGTTCCCTTTGGAATTGGTATCATAAAATGTTCCTTGATCTACAGGAGTAGTTCAGGATAAGTCAGAGTGGTCTGTCTTACCTGGCGCTTGGGAAGAGCAGCACTATCACATCTACTGAAGTCAGTGGAAGCTTTGACCCTAACATCACTGTTAAATACCAGGTGTTTACTGTCACTGGTTCATTGCATGGTGTAAGCTGGGTAATTGAACCTGAAAACATTTTAAGCCAAGCATGTGCAAATGTGTTTGTATCATTAGAATACACAATTGTAAGCAAACACCTATGTGCCATCAAATCAAGTGTTTATGCAGAGATATGACTCGTCATACACCTGAAGGGCTAATATGTGGGTTCAAATTTTATATTTAATCTTAAAAAGCCTCTCTGGACAACTATTATTGTTAGTAGTCATTATTAATATCCGTAGGAGGTTTCTTGAGTAGTTATATGGGACTGAAGTCCCAGTTATATGGGACTAAATTTGCCGCCTCTGCCGGAGCAGAAATAAGCATTTAGCGTAGTGAATGTTTCTGGGAACCACAATGCCACTTCTGAGCAGGGCTTTGCTTCATTTTGTTTTGCTTTACTTCCTACCTTTATGCCTGCTGCATCACGTAGTTTGTTTTTCTTTACTCTTTCCTTCCTTTTAGTTTAATTAAGTGAATTGAAGTGAACAAACAAAGCCTCAGATACTTTTAAATTCCCAGCTACCACAATATTGAACATTACATGTTTGTGGAAATTGCTTCTTGCTTCTTTAATTTGCAGGCTGTATGTAAGAATATGAGCAGGTTCTGTCCCACAGGATTATTAGACAGAGGAGAAATGTAATGCAATAATAGCGGAATAAACAGAACAGAGCAGTGAAAGAACAAGCAGAGAGAACAGATTATTAGGGAACAGAGTTATCTTCCATGTAGCAATGAACCCTCTCCTGAGCCCCTCTGAGTTGGCAGAAATGCTGGTAGAAAAAAAAAAATGTATATTTGACACCTGAATTTCCATACATGGGAAAAGTATTAAGAAAAATAAATGTAGCTAAGGACGTCTAATGAATGATTAATCACTTTCAGTGTTTTTTCAACCGTTATCACTGTGCTAACAAAATCCAAACCATTTTTTACGAAGAAATAACGGAACAGACATCTGAGGATATTATATGATCATTGTAATGGTGACCAAAAAAAAAAAAAGGAAACAATTTTCATCTGTCTTATTTGGATCAGAAAATAGAGAGGGAAAAAAAAACACCACCACAGGAAAAGAAAAAAAAAAAACTTATCCAGTCATTACGTATACAAAGGACTCTTGGAGGAAATGAGAAGGTGGAGGGCTATTTAATAGACTAAGGGTCAACGCAAAAGGGATATCATTGTGCTGACAAGGAATATTTGAAGCCATGTCTACACAAACAGACAGTCCAACATTCAAGCTTAAAAATTGTCAGTGCTGTACAGCACCGACTTGAGACCTTGCATGTTCCCCTGTCCAGGCTGTAGCATTCACAGGGAGTGGCTTCAAAGCCATTCACGTTTTAAAACACTCATTAAGTGAAGTCAGAGGCCTGAATCTCCAAACAGGTCAAAATGTGACAGACTTAAAAATAAAGGGGTTATATTAATCAACAAATATTTAGTAGCCCCAGGCAACTTCAGCCTGGTTAAGTGGTTAGGAGAGAAAAACTAAAAAACAGAAAGGCTAGAACAACATTAAAACTGATCTCATACATAGCTCTATAATGCTACTGACTAAGGACTATTGATATGGCCCACTGATCTGGAAATTCTAAGAATGAAGAGTCTGGCAATCTGAAAAAAAGGAGCAAAAGCTGATAAGCAAAGATAATTGGTAAAATGTAGATATAACAACTGAGATGAACAGCAGAGACTCTTTGAATAAAAACTAAGGACAACTGAAAGGTGAGAAATTGGTAAAAACAGCCTGTGAAGTATCGCAGCATCACATGGCCATAAGAACATCAACAATTTCAGTCTATGTATTACCTTCTCAAAAAAAAATATCTCAAGGTCATCTATGCAACAGCTTAACCTGTGGTGATGGAGTGATGGTTTTATTTTGGATTTAGCTCTAGTGTTTAGATTAATTGTTATTCAAAGGCAAAGAAAAGAAGTGTTGTTGCAAGTATTAAGTGTTATTAGGTAAGATTTTAGTTTGGGGCTTTTTAACAGGTTTTATGTGGTCAAAATAGAGGTTATTGTGCATTTGAAGCAAGACACATTTGAAAGAAAAATAAAATTTACTGCCTACATTATCATTATATTTGGTAGATTCAAGAGAAAATGCAAGGACAGAGGAGATAAAGATTTCACTCTCAGAAAGCACTGTGAGAAGAAAGTAATAGAATGTGGACATGAACACCAATGAATCATTTTAACTTACCATGGAAGAGTCATGCCACGTGAGGCCCCATTTCACTTCAAATGGCTTGAAATGTAATTGCTGATTCCTCAGCAGAAAGATGAATTTTAGAAAAATCAAGACTGCAAACAATTGAATGCCAATAATGTATTTCATGCTTGACATAACCAAGCCTTTATTTAGTATCTGCTGTCTGATGACCAACCTACCCTGCTTCTGCAGACAGCAATGTAATATATTGTGGGAGACCAAACAGGAATTAAAATTCATGTGCAAATGAGGTAAAATTAAAACATTTAGATTCTTACAATTTTCATGCCATTTACTGGTATTTCTATAAATTTATTAGGCACTATAAGCCTGTTTTACTGATATCTGAGGCCTGGCTCAGAGACCTTTATTGTCCAAAATTCTATGTTTGTTTCAACACACACTGAAATGCTTAAGTAACTGTTTTTCACTTGGATCTTTTGACATTGTCTTCTCACCCCCACTTATGACAACTTTGAGCTGTTACATTTCAGAAGATAATATATTTTAATCATATATCCCCGTAAGTCCTACTGACAATCTCTTCCTTACATTTATTCAATGCTTATTTTATCAAGATCAGTCAGTTCCGCCTCTGCTTGGTTTCTAAGACAATATACAGTGCATCCATTCATTAAATCCCAGGAGGCACAACATTATTTAGAAACTGATACTACCAATGCAGAGAACCTATTGCGAGATCTTTATTTGTTCCAAGACTGATTTTGGTAATGCTTATTACATAGATTTCCTAAAGCTGCCTGACCGTATTTATAGTCCTTTATGTGTCCACTGTTCTTGTCCTTAAAGATACAATATGTACTACCTATTTTATAAAGAGTGTGCTGCTATGCATGACTGAATATAAAGTTCACCTGTTAGCTTAGGTGAAGTGTGAGTGCTTGAAAAACATACCAGTTTACCAAGGTTTCCGTGCTACTTTTCAAACTTTTTCAGTTTTCCAGCTGCTGCCCTGGTTCCTTGAACATAAATATCATTCTGACTTAGGGGTCTACCTTTCCTTGTCTCACTGAAGTGTGCAAAATACTTTCTGAGAAGTCACTATGTTAATAATATTTCACGATTAATAATTCTAACTCAAAGATTCCACTGAAAACATCAGCTTAATATTGTGCAGGTCTAGTAAATACTGCTTTGAGACTCCAGAACAAGACTGAAACATGACTTGGTGCCTTTGACTAGGTCTACATGAGCAAAGGTTCTGGTCCAACAGAATAAAATATTTGGCAAAACAGTTGCATTGAGGACCCTTTTCGGAGGAATAGAGAGCCCTGCCCTCCAGTGAATGAGAAGATACTTTGGAAATGGCTGGATCATCTTCAGCTAGCAGTTGTGGTTGCTGATAGTCATTCACCACAAACTCTTGTCCCTGAATACTCTTCCAAACAGAGTTCTCCAAGGAAATCTTCCTGGTTGTCTCTGTTGCCAGATGTGTTCTCTGAGGGACTTCTACCTCTGCAGATCCTGTCGTTTTGTTTTGGTTTAGTTTAGTTTCATTTCACTAGGTGGAAAAAGTATCAGCAGATTTTTCTTTTCTTTAAAAGGTGCCAATTAAGTCATTAAGTTAATGTTGAAGGAGGCCCTAATGACTAGATTTTGTGGTACACAGAGTCAGGTATCTCTGTCTTTGTTGAACAAAATGCCCAAGTGTTACTGCTTCTTTCTGTGAAGAGGAGATGGCTTCAGACTGCTTTCTGTGAATCACTTATCAAACTGCTGGTGATGGTTGCATCAAAATTGTTTTGAATGCTTAATTTTTAACAGCAAATAACACAAATGTTTCTTCTGTGCTTTGTGTTGGCTTCCTACATTTCAAAGACTGGGTGGATGGTCCCTGAGCATTCAGAAGCAGTAAGACCAGGTTTCCATGGAGTCACTTATGCCAAAAGGAACTTGCATGCAGGAAATACACTGTAAGGGTGACATGCCTGAAAAGGTAGATGTGCTGTTTTATTCTCTCATTTGCACCCAGTGTCCCAGCCATGCCGTGTTTATCGTACTCTTTCTTCTGTGTCTAAACTGGTCTAAGGTATCAGAGCAGAAGCATCTACTGTAGTGCTCTCTAGTATGCAATTCAGATTGTGTTTACTTCTATACTTTCTAACACCAGATAATTTCTGCTTTAGCTCAACTAAGACTAGTACTTATCAGATTAATTTTTGAATTATAGATGTAACCAATGTAATAACCATATAATTACACTAGAAATTATTTTGGCCTATTATATTTAAATATTTATATGATCACAGTCTCCATCCCCCTCATTTAAATATTTCCTTCTCTCACTTAGATGTGCAAGATCTGAGGCTGAAAACAGCCTGATTGTTGTTGTACCAGAGTACAGTATCAATTACACTTAGACCCCCATGGAGAGGAAATCAGCCAGTGCAGGAGGTTCCTTTTCCAAATTAGATTTCTTAGAATACTGAAAATGGAAAAATACACAAAAATCCATTATTTCAAACATCTGCCTGCATAAGAAAACCTTCATCAAAATCACGGGATGTGTTGTAATTGAATGGCTTGAATATAACTTCTTGAGAACAGACATTTTATATTCAGTCATGCATAGGAGCACATGGGATTTTTTCCCTTCAAAAAGCTTCTTTCCATTATGTTATTATACTCCCAAGAGAACAGCATGTGTTCTGAACAGAATCAAAGCCTTTGAGCATCCAAAGATTATGTTGAAGGAGATGTAGTTAACTAAAGCCTAATTTCCCAGGTCTTGACCTCTGATTATTTTTTCTTCTGTTCTAATGCTTAAGTCACATGTCAATATAATGTGTGCTGGTTACCTAAATAATGTAATAGGAAGGTGCTCAAGTCACAGAGTTTGTCATTTCTCAGACCATCTTGAGAAAATGTCTCCGAAGTGAAGAGCAAGACCATGACCCTCCTCCTGTACGCTCACCCAACATTCCAGAGGTGGCTGCTCTGAAAATTGCTGAGAAAGTAGATCAGCAAGTGGTTGGAATATGAACACAGATTCAGGGATGTAAGTTAGGAGCTAGACATACATGTTTTGCTTGCACTGCATGAGTGTCTGAATGTCTGATACTCAACTAAGTGACGGTCACACTGTGCTCCTTGAGAGAAAAAACACTGCTTTGCTGTGAATCCTTGTGACAATATTACTTCATGAGATCTAAAACCAGAAGAGAAGGAATCAGGAGTCAGTTGAAATGCTATTTAAAACAATAACCTCTTGAAGTTACAGTTTAAAGTCTTTGTGGATGGAGACAAGATAAATGTATGGGTAGAACAACACACAGTCTATTGAAAAGAAGACACAACAATTCCTAGGGAAAGAAAACATAACATATCACAACTGTACAACTTAGACTAGATATAGAAGTTTCCCTCTGTTCCAAAGAGATACTACTCATATCAGGAAAGAGGAATCTATTTGTCTGTCATCCTTACAGAAAAGTGTTAAAATGTATGAAGTTCAGTAAACAGCTTCATATGTCATGAACATCATTCAGCTGAAAACTTCAGATCTTACAGTCCTTTATCCAAAGACATTGGCTTTTGAAATGCACATACTAAAAGAAATGCAGGGACAAGATGGTTGTGAATATAGGAAACTATTTGTACACAATCAAGTTAGGTAATGGTGCAAAAAATTGTTCCATAAATCAATCAGCCTTCTATACTTGTTTCATTAAGCGATAATATAACTCTGATATTATTTTACTAAAGTTGGCTAAGCTTCTTATATTTGATTTCTATCCAATTTTTTTAGCAGAACTCAGCATTTTAGAAACAAAGGAAAGAAAAAAATCCAGTGCAGATGTACATTTTCATGATGTTTAATGCATAACAGCAAGGTTGCAGTACATTAGTCATCATGGCAAGCAGCCTACATGGAATATTAACTAAACTTTGAAGAAAATCTGTATTTGTTCTAAATGTCTATACTGGTGTTTGCAGAACATTTGAATATTCCAAAGTGAGTGTGATAGTTTTCATTAAACCAGGACATTACTAGCTAACTTCTCCCCACAGGAAAACGTGCAGTGCTAACTGACAGTAATATGTAACCATATAATCATACCTGAGGTCAATTTTTACCTCATATTGCCATCCTGATTTATATGAGTTTATTCTGAAAAGCTGTGTATAGAACGAGAAAGACAGCCATGGATATTTCCTGGTTCATGGCGACACCTCATTCTCAATTCACCTCTTGCACATTCTTGGCTTGATCCTGTTAAATACCCACAACTCTTATGGAAGGTGCTAAGCTCCCTCTGTTACTATTTAGCTCAATGGGGTGACAGGAGATTTTGACCAAATGCGTGATCGTAATGTCCAAGACCACTTAGCTTTTGAGTGAGATGAGATCATATGGTTCCTTATAAGCAGCTTGTATCAAGTTTAAAAGTATGCATATAACATTTCACGTATACAATCATTAGTCATCTAATATATTAGAAATAAACACACCCTCAGAATATCATCTTACCCCCACTTCTCTCCTTTGATGATAGAAAGTAAAAGCCAGCAGACTATTATCCTGGAGATTCTTTTCTGAAGGGTAAGCCACAGTATCTCTTTTCAAGTGTTCAGAAATTGTACTGATACATAACGGATCATTTCCATATCAACTCTTAGAAATATGAAAAATCATGCAAATAAGCAATTGACATGATTATGCTTTTAGTGCTGCACAAGCTAACAGTAGTAAAGTAATCTTTGGCACTGATGCCATGTTATTTTGCAAGTTAAAGTAGTAAGTTAGGTAAATGCATGTTTTTAAACACAGTTTTCTTGGTGTAATCATGTTTTCACTCTCTATTACTTATCTTTTATGTCTATATTCTTAATCTATTTCTACAATAGTTTTGTGTAATTTTGTTTAGTTTATTCTCCTACATGCATTCACTTGCATTCTGAATTACCTTTTTCCTCTCTTGGACTTCTTCATTGCTCTGCTGATCTAGACATAGTTCTTTCTATATCTCAATTTGTTCTTATTTCAGCCCACAAACAATTAGATTCCATTTAGTTCTGAGGAAGATGTATCTCACTGCAGAAAGGAGTTCTCCAAGTAGCAAATAGATTACACAAGAGCTAGCAAGGTCCACCCTATCTATCAGTCAGTTCTGAATCGCTAATTAGTGATGCACTCCTTCCCATGCTCTCTATCACATGATACAGCAAAATATAACCACTTCCACTCATCAAAGGCTCATCTCCTACAAACAGGGATCAGTGTTATTTATGTTTCATGTGTTCAATCATGTGTCAAACACGAACATCTAGATTCCAAGATCTGTCCACGCTGATGGGTTCACATGGCACTCTCAGGCTTACAATCTGTTCCATAAATCCTTAGAGCTCTTTGAAGTATGAGGCCCTCACCCTCAGACTTCGAAGTATATTCCAATCTGGATAAACACATATTGCCTAAATCAATCTCCCTGCACTGTGTAGTTTTACTGTAATATAATATGGTTGATTTTTTTTATTATTATTTTTCTTAATGGAAGGCTTAGAAGCAGGTGTTTTACTGACAGGAAGAATGAAACGACGTTCCAGTTTTTCACTCCCTCTACAACAGGTCAATCTTCATCAGCTGGCAGAATCATAATAGTTAATGCAGCTCACAGAACTGCAGTGAAATATGTCTCAGGTTAGCTAGACAAGAGAAGGTTGGTGTGCAGATGTAGACATGGGTTATAGGTAAATATATAAAAAGAAGTGGGAAGCAATAACTGTAAAATAAGGCAACTGGAGAGGAACAGCTGACAATAGGACATAGTGAAAGTGAGAAAGGAGGAAAGGAAGAGCGAAGCTGTAAATCTGAATTACAGAAGAATCACTTTTTCTTCAGGCTTTATTCAACTAAGAAACGCATATTTTTGAACTGTGCTTTTCACAGATTAGGAAAAGTGGTAAATCTATAATTTAATCAGCCATTTGGATAGTTAAGGTGCTGCCCTGTGTTTAGGCAGAAGCAGCTGGAGTGAAGATTAGACTGGTTCAAACCAGAACAGGGTGTAATTATTTCAGTCCTCTGAGCCCAGATTTGTACTTTCCATGGGCAGCTGCAAGATAGCTAGAGAGCAGCTCTCTGCCATTTACAGATAGATAAGTGATTTTTTTCCATTTCCAAAATTAGATTTATTTTTGATTGATAAGCATCCAAACTCTTCTGTATCACCCTATCTTTATCAGAAAAGGAGAACAATGAAGAAAAAAAAAAAGGGGGGGGGGGGGACACGTGGTATAAGCAACCCAGACAAGTAAATCAATATTCCAATTCTCAACCAGACAAAAGTTCAAAATACTGAAAGGGTGTCAGAAAGCTTCCAGGAATTTTAGTCCACACTGAAGGTATTGGCACCCAGAGAAGACCGACAGCATGACTGTCTGCTTGACATAGAAAGAACTAATCACGTGGGTCTACCATTTAAGTAACTTTCAAAGGGCAATCTGAATAAAGGAGGCAAAGGATTGATCTTATAGGCTAACTACTGGTATACTGGTTCAAAATCCTCTGTGAAGAGAAGTTTGAGGTCTCTTACCTAAAGAGAAGGGTTAACAACCCTTCAAAATCAAAAGAGATTGACTTTGCAGAAACACTTTCAGACTGAGATGAGAAAAGTAATTTAAAGAGTCTTAATTTTCTTTTATTGCTCAGAAGCCAGAGTTCATACAGACAAAAAAGATAAGGACTTTAATGGTTAGAGAAAGGGGCACTGAATTTGTAAATTAAGTCAATGTGGAAACCCTTTCTTTCTACACATTCAAAAAAAAAAAGTGAACATAAAGGACAAAGAACAGGATGAATGTGTTTTACAAATGCTAGAAACATATGTAACAAGATTGCTGTATTAGAAACATATGTTGAGGGAAAATTATGATTACATTGGAATGACAGAGACTTGGTTAAATCAAGCTATCAACTGGGAGATAAAATTACCAAGGTATAAAGTTTGCGGATGGGTGAGGTAAAACAAAAGTAATGAGGGAGGGAGTAATTTGCGTACAGGGAGAATACTGAATAAACAGAAATAAATGACACTAGGATTTTGGCTGACACAACAGGGACTATTTGAAGTAAACTGAAGAATGAGATATGGAAAAATTTAGTCCTTGGACCTTGCCAGAGACTTTCAGGAGAGGATGAGAAAGCATATCAGGAAATGTTTTTACAGATGAAGGAAGTCTGTATCAAATCCAGCGTAATGATCCAGTGTAGGAGTTCAATTACCTAGACATTTCCTAGGAAAATGTTAGTGGGAAAAACTATCAAGTAAGCATGATTATAAGAGTAATACAGAATTGCTTCCTTACGGAATATGCTCAAAAGCCACTCAGGCCACAGGAAAAGGGTAATGTGGATATAGTGACTAGAAATAAACTAGACACGATGAATACAATGAAAGCTGGGAGGAGTATTACAATAAATATATAGTGCAGTACATGTGGTTGCAATGCCATTAAGACTGGGGGGGTGGGGTAAATTGCACTTGCATGTTAAATAAAATCAGACCCTTCCTGAACATTAAATAAATAAAAAGTAGCCCAAAAGAACCAAGCTTCACCAAAGGAAATGCAGGGAAAAATCTGAGATATATTTAAGAACATATTTTCAAAATACAAGTAATTCATCAGGGATGAAGCCAGGAAAAAAAACTGCAATTGTATCAGGGAAGTGTAGTGCTTTATCTAGTCCCATTCACTGAACAATAGGAAAAGAAGGATCTTGTGTCCAGTAACACATGTTTGAAACAGCATAAATTCCCCATGACCTGTGAGCCCATCTGTTTTGCTACTTGTGCTGAAAGAAAAATGTGAGTACAAGGGTAGAGACTGCAGATGAAAAGTAGAGACTAGGTGTGAAGAGAGAAATGATACATGTTTAAATAGTTTCTCTGACATTTCCCTGTTTCCAGTGAATGAGGTTCACAAATGACCTTGCTGCCATGCACAAAGCCTAATAGCGAACCTCCACTGCACATTACAGGCAGACACTCACGCCAATGTGAGGAACTTAGATTCAAGACCATATTTTGGCTAACAAAGATTGGACTCAGTTCTCTGAGGAAGCTATTTCTTAACAAAAAAAAAAAAAAAAAAACTTTTTAAAAAAAGTTCATTTTATAAAAAGTAATTGTATTTATTATTTGGAAGTTTAGCCACACAAAAATATTCACACATGCAGTTGTTAAGTCAGGTTAAACATTTATTAAGTAGCTCCCAGGCATCATACTGGGAACTAAGACCATGTATCTCAAAACTCTTCATCATATATTGAGTAAATTTACTCTTATTAACTTCCTCATATGGCTCAGTTTTAGCTGCTCTCCAGTTTTCTACAATTGGCAGTTGACAATTTGTACAATTGGCCATTGCATGGACTTTTAATACTAACAACAACAAAGTATGTGTGAGTTTTATTGATCTAACAGTCAGTTTCCATACAGTTTTATCCCTGCATCTACCTTTGGATCTGTAGATTTTGCATGTCCAACTTTTAAGTCAAAGTTTGATATAAAATTTTGGTTCTCTAAGCAGCTTCTGAAGGTCTCAAGCTCATCACCAAGTTGATGATTAAATAGAAAAAGCAGTATGTAACCCTTTCCCTGAAAGGAACAATATTTTAGGGGAAAAATAGCAAGGAGTAGAGATACATGCATAAACAACACAGGTCACAGTATGGCCTGTGCACAGGATTGCTATGTGACCTGAAGTGTGGGTATGTGTACTCTGCCTTGCTTTTCTCCTTACACAGTGTGGTGGTTTTACTCAGGTGGGCAGCCAAGCTCCACCACAACCACTCCCTCACTCCCCCTCCTGAAAGAGGAACAGGGAGAAAATACAATGAAAAGGGCTCAAGGGTTGAGATAAGGACATGGAGATCGCGCAGTAATTATTGTGACTGGCAAAACAGACTCAGCATAGGGAGACATTAAGATTTATTGCCTATTACTAACCAGCTAGAAAAGCGAGCAACAAAGGAAAGAAACCAAAAGCACCTATCCCCCCCATCCACCCTCTTCCACCTCCTCCCCCCGATCAGTGCAGGGGAATGGGGGAATGGGGGTTATGGTCAGTCTACAGCGCTTGTCTTCCACTCCTTCTCGGTCACTCTCATCCCCTGTGCTGTGGGGTCCCTCCCACAGGATGCAGGCCTTGGTGAACTGACCTGGCGTGGGCTTCCCACAGGCAGCAGCTCTTCAAGAACTGCTCCCACAGTGCTTCGTACCATGGGGCCCATCCCTCAGGAGCAAACTGCTCCAACCTGGCTCCCCTACAGGCAGCAGCTGCTGCCAGGTCACCTGCTCCTGCGTGGTCTCCTCTCCACGGGCTACAGGTCCGGCCCGGAATCTGCTCCGGCAGGGGTCTTCCACAGGCGGCAGCCTCCATCGGTGCAGGGCCACCTGCTCCACCGTGGTCTCCTCCACGGGCTGCAGCGTGGAACCCTGCTCCACCGTGGTACTCCATGGGCTGCAGGGGGACATCCTGCTTCACCATGGTCCTCACCACAGGCCGCAGGGGACTTCTGCTCCGGCGCCTGGAGCACCTCTCCCCCTCCTTCTTCACTGACCTTGGCGCCTGCAAGGCTTTCCTCATTCCTCTCACTCTCCCAACTGCGTGGGGCGCAGTGTTGTGTTTTTTTTCCCTGTCTTAAATATGCTCTCACAGAGGCGCAAAACAATATCACTTACTGGCTCAGCTCTGGCCAGCAGTGGGGCCCTGACCAAACATGGGGCAGCTTCTAGATCCTTCTCACAGAAGCCACGCCTATAGCCCCCTGCTACCAAAACCTTGCCACGTAAACCTTAGTAGCTTTCTCACACCAGGACAATTAGAACAAACGTTGAGGTTTGAAAGCCTATGGCTCTAAGGATTGAAGCATATTTTTAACATTTTGTATGTTGCTTGGCATTCATAGAGCAGTGTTAAATGGTAGGCCTCACAGCTGGTTTCCTCTGGATTTCCAATAATCCAACAAATTCCTCCTTCCATTGATAGTAGTCTCACCCTAGTATACAACAGTCTTGTAGTAGCAAGTATTGGTCCCTGCCAAATAATTATCAGCACAGGAAAGATCTGAGAAACGTTCTAAATGGATACTATCAGTAGATGTCAATGAGAAAGTAAAATGGCAAAAAGGTTGGAAAATAGTTCTGAAAAACACCAGTTTAATCAGGGATAGTTCGCCAGTCCTGAGCCTAAAAAATGCCACATCTCCAAATCCAGTCTTTTTTTAAACTCTGTTCCTTGTCCCCAAAGAATTATGAAATAGTGACAAAGGCAGTGCTAAAGGTCTGAACACCAGTGCATTTGAAAGCCTGAGACATGAGCACTACAGTCTGCCTGGGCAGACCTATTCTCTCATGTGGACCCTATGGTTCAGTTAACAGGACTCCAACCATCTGCAAGAAAGTACATGAGAACATCAAGACCTTAATTATTCTCCACTACCGCAGTATATTTATATTCTGAAATCAAACTCAGAACTTCATTTTCTGCTTACATTTAAGTGTGGAAATTAATCACTTGGGATTGTAATTATACATATGATGCTAGGGGAAATTATAATAACATCCAAAGTACCACATCTTTAGTCTGCATTTTGTTTTAGACATGTTAGATAATGCTTAATGAAGCATTTTACATCCTATTAAAGCTTTACAGCACACACTCTTCCTACTAAAAAATGCTTAGAGTGAGTACCTAGGTGCCACTTAAAATCAGACACACTTCTAAAATATAAAACATAATATATAATTTTCCTGTATGATAGAGTTCATGCAACTCTTTTGTATATTTGGTTCAGTATTCATAGCAGTAACTGCTGGTGGTAAAATATAGTAGGTGGAGATCAAGTAGCATGTGTGCATTGTAATACTATAGGTTCCAGAATTTTGATATATGACTCAAATAAATAAAATAAACACAATATTTAATAATGCACCTGGATGCTATTTCCATTAATGAATGATAATGTGCTAGAGAGCTTTCTAATATTCTAAAATAAAAACATTATTCAAGACACATAGGCTGAAGCATTCTGGAAGTCCTTAGACTCACACAGAGGAGTACCATTTGTCAATAAATAAGTCTTTTCATAAACATTAACAACAGTATTTCAAAACAAGTGGGTATTGATCACTGAAAATGGGACAGATACAAAATCTGAATCAACTTTTAAGCACATAATCAAATCTTGCTAATGCTAGTAGGGCAACATAACTCACCCAGGTAAATATTCAGGCAACTATAAAAATAAAAACAGAGAAGGCAGGAAGAAAGCTGTAGAGAAGTCATAACGATTGCACAAGATTCCATGGCATTACAAACTTTTTTTTTTTTTTTGCCATAATTTTAACTTCTATATTAAAATTTACCATGAGAGAAAAAAAAAAAAAGGAAAAAAAAAAAAAAAGCGTTGAGTCATCTGACCCAAACAGTTCATTCCAGAAATATCTTCAGCAACTGTGATTTGATCAAATTTGAACTAACTAATGGAAGTGTTGAAAGCCCCATCCTTAACACTAGATAAACCTGCTGCCGAATTCCAAGTGCTTGATCCAAACACTAATTTTGTTGGAGAACAGTTCCAACCTTGGAACAGTTTTTCTACCTCCGTTCTTGTAAAAAGATGCATTGAAACTTTCCAAACACTTCATCTATAGGTATATATAGGTATACCAACCTAGTATGTTTCAGCCTAAATTATTGATATTTTAAGATACTAAAACAAGGTTCTTATGGCATGGTGATAACCATATATGTAATTATGACCATATGTGTCTATTCTACTGGGAGAAATAAACTGTAAAAGTTTACCATTACCTTTGCCACAGCTGTAATAATAAGTGGTAGAAATCATCATCTAAGCATCACAAAGTTCTCTTGATAAAGTTCTCTTGCCATACTGATAGAATTTGCTGCCCATGTTTAAAATGAACATATTATGAAATGGTTCCAATTAGATCAAGTAGTTTCATGTCTATTTTAGGCACCACTTACAGCAAATACTGTCATTTCTTATGATAAAGCAGCTAGTGCTGCTTAACAAGCTCATTTTTAACCAAATCAAAAGATGTTATTTAAGTTTTATTTTATCCCCAGTCAAGTAGAACATTCTCCAACCCTGACTCTCAAGGTAGCTTTCAATTTGCATATTTGACTCAGGGCTTGAAGTGCAATTTAGCCAGAGGCAAAGAGCTGGCACAAGGCTCTGTAACACATAAGGCCTATATTGAAGTGATAAACTGTGATAGCCTCCTCCTGTTTTAGTTCATAGAAGCAATTCCACCTTTATCAAGGACGTGACCCAGTACAGTGCATTCAAATCCTGAAAGCTGAATCTGCCCATACATATCTAGTTATAGAATTAAGCCTTCAAAAGTAGAGCTCAGAAGTGAGCTCTAAAACACTTCAATAATAAACAGGCTAATTAGAATAAACAGGCTTCTCAGCCATATTACCTTTTATTAATGTGGGAATGAACATCTCTTGAGCCATAAGGGGATAATCATGGAGGCGACTACCTTATAAGCACCACCACAATACCACAGTCAAACTGTTGATTCATCCGGTCTCATATCCTGCCTCCAGTGGAGGTCAGTGCCAACTGCAGCAGAAGAAGGCAAAACCAACCAGATAGTTTAATGAGGATCCTAATGAGGTTTCATCTCAAAAAAAAAAAAAAAGTTATAACTGGGCTCTAATGAAGACAGAGTGAAGGTCTTTTCAGGTTTAATTTCTCTGTCAAAAATGTTTTCTAGTGCAGAACATTTGTATGAGTCTTTGACCAGTCAGTCTCCAGAAGCCATTTAATTGTATCTACCCTTTGTATGCTTGCATTACTGTTCCTCATTCAGTGTCTTCATCTGCAGTGACACTGCCCTCAAATTCAAGCAAAAAGGCAATGAAAGACTTATATGCAAAGTTCAGGAATCAGAGCTTCAGGCTGATGGAAGTGATTCAACTGGCTGCCTCTCATTAAATGCTCAGAGAAAGAGCTGTTATGCTTCTTTAAATAAGCTGTTCTTTCAAGAGTAGAACAAAAAAAAAAATGCTCTAGTCATTAGCATTTTCTTTCCAAAAAGGAAAACAGATCAACTTATGTCAATGCACAGTCAATCATCATAATAATAGTACCAGCTTGAGCAAATCAGAACTGAAGGATAAAAATATATTTTGTTTTGTTAAATGATTTGGTAAGGGATAGGTTGGTTTTGTTTGTTTGTTTCATAAATATACATGAGAAGAGGAGGAAAAGGAAGGGGAAAAAAAGATATCCTCATTAAGAAATATTGGGCTAGTGTTTAGAAAAGAGGAGGAGGAGGGAAGATAGTATTTTGGTTCCCAGTTCAGATGAGGCTCTGGTGTGCACAAGAAATGTTAAAATAGATGAAGCCTTATGAGCCTGATTGAAGCTGGCATGTAAACAGCTACAACACTCATAAGCTGCACATAGCTAGTCCAGTCAATAGGTCTCTTTCTATGCCTGCTTTCATTACTTGAAGTACTTTCTACTTCATCTAAATGTTTCCTAGGCTCTCATATCCAAAGTAGGCTGTGAAAACGTTCCTTTCTTTCATCTATCTAAGCTAAGTAAAAGCAAAGAGACACCTCTATTCCGACCATGTCCCATTGCAAGGCCTACAACTAAATCCATCCGTAAGAGAATTAAAGATCCTGCCCACTTCCATGTGACCGTCCTACCAGGAGACAGGAGCCCAAGGCTGTACTCAAGCATCAACCACATGCAAAGCATTCCTCACAAGCACTTCAATTTGAACAAGGGAAGAAAGCATGCTTCAGTCCTTCAGCTCAAGTTGAGCCACCATGCCAGTAATGTCAGGGACATGGAGGCTCCACAGAGAGCTGCAAAGGGAAGCTCTTTTCCAGTTTAATAATATAGTGGGATTGTCCTGGAAAATAGACAGGCTAAGTGGCTCTCTGGGAGTGAGTGGGGATTACGTGTTTATAACTAAATATAAGTAAATTTAGGGAGGTTGAAACCCGCCCTAGAGGCTGTACATCCTCCTTCAAGTCTTGAAGAGCTTTCCAGGTAGAGCAACAGACAGCATCTCCCCTATGAGAAAGACAATTTCAGAGAATTTTGCCTAACCCCATTTAGAATCTGAAAACACTTATCACTTATCACAAGACTCTGCGCATAAGTTTTGTGTCATGAATCCTCTCTCGTTTCATTTCTGAACACTCATAATTGCTACTAATCTCTCTTTCTCTTTTCTTTTTCTTCATAATCATGTATTTTCCTGCTGCCTTCTCTCTTCTTCTTGCCCCATAGGTGTAACACAAGGATGGGTTGTGGTTACAGAGTGCAGCTTCTGCCTTGCCCCAGGGGTTGTGCAGTAAACACTTTCTCACTTGCCTGTTGAAATGCAAACTGTCTACATTTAACACAGCAACTTCCTTCCACACTTCTTGTTGGCCTTGTTTAGGCCTCAGTTTCCCTCTCTGTAAAAATATAATAGTAATAATAAGTGACCATCATACTGAAAAGCTTTTACAATGTCAGATGGAAGATACTATAATTGCAATGTGTTACTCATTTCTAACATTCATCATAGTGTTTTGAGAGAAAGAGAAATCGGGTCAAGACTTTAAAGATCTGTGACATTACAAAGATCTACATCATGTTCACAAAAATGCAATCCATAGCTCTGGTCTCTGATTTAGGTGCGTGCCTCACTGGATCCACTCATCCGTGATGTTGATTTCCTATAATTGGATCAAACATCTGACAAATTATTACCAAACTTTTCCATCAGCTTCCTTGAGTGAAAGCTATACGACATTCTGACTAGCTGATATGTTATGGTACATTTCTAAAATTAAACCTTTCTTTCCTTCATTCTTTTATGCAAAGTACTCAGTGGATCATTATTTTACCTGGAATATTCCACATCTCCATAAATGACCCCATTTCCCTAAAATAAAATGGAAACAAAATGTGTTTTGTTTTGTTTTTAACCTATTTATTTTAGGTTAAACAAGATCCTTACACATTAGGACAGTTTTAGCTGAGTCTAAATTAAACAAGGCCCACTTTCCAGCCAATCTCTAACATAAATAGCCACGCTTGACAAAGCTGCAGAACAACACATAATTCCTAGTAACCTTTTGCCTACAAATGGTATCTCCTATGCAACCACCAGAATAAATCAGACTAATGAACTGCTTAAAAATAAAGTGAACTACCACTGATAATTTTGGTTTTGTGCAGTAAAATTAGTGATGAGCATTAGTTTTATGTTTTTGGCTTGTGAAGTTCCTCTCACAAGTTAAGGGGCATTTGGAGCCCAGGTTTTGATTCAGATCCTAGTCTTAATTAAACAATTTCATTATTAATCCTGCTATGAAATGAGTTTGCCTTATCATTATATTCATCCGCATTGTAATAACTGATAGCATGAACTAATCGCTTTACTCTCTGGGAGACATCTGGCAGTTTTGATCAGAAGCACTTACATTATTGCAAGAGGAAAAATACCTTTTTAAAATTGGCAGTGGCTGAACATTTGCTAGCCTGAATTATATATTTAAACCATTTATGTCTCATTTATGAGCTGCAAGAGGTGAGCTGCACTATCTATTTCACGGTAGTCTATGAAGCTAGATGCCAGCTAAATTCTAGCAGAAACTTTTTCATCAAAATCAAAATTTGTGGGAGAGTAGGTTTATCAAATTTATCATAAGGAAAAAATTACCATGAGAAGCTCTGTTAGTCCAGAAACATTCTAATTTAACATTTCCAGAATAGTATTTCACTTTTTGTTGAAACTACACAATGACATATGTTCTATGTCATTTTATATCTAAAACAAATCAAAACAAAATAGCTTAGAGTTTTATTCCCACTAAATCAAGTAATTTCCCACCCCGCCCCCCCCCCCCAAAAAAAAATCCATAGCAGAAAAAGAAAAAAAAAAAATCAGTATTTTGTAATTTTGTCCCAATATGACTTTAAGCTAAATTTTGAAATCTTGAGTACTGGGAACCTCAGAAGCTCCATGACAGAAAATTATTTTCTCCCTTTTTCTTACCGCAATTCTTAGTACACATATATTACACGAGAACCGTGACAGAAAATTGGTCCATCGGGAAATTGGTCTTTTCCCCAATCCCTCTGAGATAAAATGACTTACAAACCTCAGTTCTTTCAAAACAAAGGTTTTTTCAGTGTACTCTGGAAATAAAAAATATCTTGAGGAGAAAATCTTGAATTGGATTAATAAACCCATTTTCCTCCACAGGCTGGAAAAGATAAAAGAAAGAAAAAAGACAGTCAGGTGTTGGTGGTGTTATTTTTTAAGATTTTCTTGAAGTCACTCCCCTGCAAAGCTTCTCTTCTCTAGAAGTACAAGAGGTGTGCCTCTCCTCTCCTTAGTTCTGCCTAGGAGCTACTCTTCAATTTGCTTCTCCTCTTCTCAGCTCTCCTGCCCTCACCCTCAGCTTCACCTTTGCATATCTCATCGGCCAACAGAAAGAGACAAAAGCATCTAATTTCAAAGTCATTCCTCACTGCTATGCGGCCACCCAGGAGCTTCCAATCAAGATATTCTTCTATGTGACCATTCTATTTTTTTTTCCTTCTCATTATTCATTTTGACACTTTCCACTAGCATTTCTCATCCCTTACCTTTTCAGCACCACACACACAATTGCCCTATTGATAGAAATATAAAGCCTGGACAAAAAATAAATTAGCATGTTTTATAGAATGGACTGTGAGACAATAGTGATTGCAAAGGCTCAATCAACAAAAATTTCCAGCATAATTGCATGTTTTCAGAATGTTGATTGCCACTGAAATATTTTCTTTAAATTTAAAAATTTAAACAATTTAAATTTTAAAATTTAAGGTCAACATTTGCATGCACCATTCTACTTATTCTGGTACAGTTGCTACAAACTCTAGGAATGAGTATTATGCCCTGAATCTTGTATTTTGTAAATTCTGTTGTTTCTTTTTCCCTCTAATTCATAAAATGAGAAAAAATGAGGATCTCTTAGAACCTCCCATATATTCTTCTAGGAAAAAAAAAAAAAAAAAAGGATCAAAATTTTAGCCCACTCAACATTGGTGGCAGTAAGACAGTAAGACAAACATTAACTTTAGGGGATGAATTCTAACAGATTACTTCTGCCAGTATTTTGAAGCATTTACAACCCCAGATTTTTGAAACAATCTTGAATCACCTCTTTACATAATGATAACATAACAGAGGAATTATTAAAATGTGGCATAGTATTACAGGTAGAATTTAGCATGGCACCAAAAGAAGTTCATTCATATTTTTGTCAGGAACAACAATTTTCCATTTTTTGTCTTCTTTTATTAACTGCAGATTGGAAGCTTTACTACATAATCCTCAGAGAAACAAGTTTCACTTGCTGCAAATGGTCTGTCTGCACATATGATTAAGGCCTTTTATGCACAACAACTGCTGTGTACCAAACTATCTCTTATGGCCAGAGGAAAACAAATGTAGGATATAGACTTCTGGTCTCCCTCTCTGAAGAGGAGTAAAAACGTAGAATACATAAAGAAGGCCCAAACTGCCTTCAGATATGTCCTGACCAACAGCACAATTCATATGTTTTGTCGATCAGATTCCTCTCACACTTTTCAGAGTGTAAGAAATGCTTGTAAATGCCCTAAGGTGAAAACAAAATGCCCCCAAAATAAAGGAAATGTAATTCTGGTAAGCTCAAAATTTTCCTATGAACATAATGAGGTGTTACTCTTTTCCTTTATCATTTTAATACATGCACACATAATTTGACACGTATGTATTAACTCATGGAGTAAGATCTGGAGAGTGGACTTTTTCTAAGGTATCAATCTTAACTGGGCTGGCTTCACAAACTATATACTTGTAACTCAGAAAATAACTTTCGTCATCTTCCCAGTATATCCAATATTAGATGTGCTCCACTTCCACAAGAGAAACCAAGCAATCCATAACCTGTCTTTGTCTAATTCAATTAGATCTGTGGTCTCTCACATTCTACAGTTTGCATATAGATCACAGAGTCACAGAATGGCCTAGGTTGGAAGGGACCTCTGAAGATCATCTAGAGGATCACCTAGAGCACATTCGGCAGTATCACATCCAGGCAGGTTTTGAATATCTCCAGAGGAGACTTCACAACCTTTCTGGGCAACCTGTCCCAGTGCTCTGTAACCCTCACAGTAAAGAATTGCCCTCTCATATTCAGCCAGAACTTCCTGTGCTTCAGTTTGTGCCCGTTGCCAGGCACAACTGAAAATAGACCAGCTCCATCCTCTCAACACTCTCCCTTCAGATATTTATAAACATTAATCAGGTCTCCCCTCAGTCTTCTCTTTTCCAGATTAAACAGGCCCAGTTCTCTAGGCCTGTCAGGTGCGCCAGTCCTCTCATCATATTCATAGCCCTCCTCTGGACTCACTCCAGTAGCTCCATGTCCCTCTTGTACTGGGGAGCCCAGAACTGGACACAGGTGTGACCTCACCAGGGCTGAGTAGAGGGGGAGGATCACTTCCCTTGACCTGATGGCAACACTCTTCCCAATGCACCCCCAGGATACCATTGGCCTTCTTGGCCACAAGGGTACATTGCTGACTTGTGGTCAGCCTGCTGTCTACCAGGACTCCCAGGTCTCTCTGCAGAGCTGCTCTCCAGCCCCCAGTCTGTATGAGCACTTGGGGTTATTCCTCCCTAGGTGCAGGACCCTGCACTTGCCCTTGTTGAACTTCATGAGGTTCTTCTCGGTCCCGCCCTCCAGCCTGTCAAGGTCCCTTTGAATGGCAGCACAGCCCTCTGGGGTATCAGCCACTCCTCCCAGCTTTGTGTCATCAGCAAACTTGCCAAAAGTGCACTCCATTCCATCATCCAGGTCATGGATGAATAGGCTGAACAAGACTTAACCAATACTAACCCCTGGGGGACACCGCTACCTACAGGCCTCCAACTAGACTCTGCATCACTAAGCACAACCCTCTGAGCTCTGTTATCCAGCCAATTGCCAATTCACCTCACTGCCCACTCATCTAGGCTGGACCTCCTGAGCTTGCCTATGAGGTTGTTATGGGAGACAGTGTCAAAAGCCTTGCTGAAATTAAGGTAGACAATATCCACCACTCTCCCCTCATCTACCCAGCTAGTCATCTGAAGAAAAATAATACTTTTGACCTATGTAAGGAAAGCTTTGTTAACTGAAACCTCCACGTCTGTTAGCCCTGGTATCGTAGACCACTGTTAAGTGTTCAAAGAGAAAGTTGTTGATCCAGATGAGTATTTCAGAGGGACTTAAATGTAAATAATTATCTTTTGTTCAGATAGATACAAGGAAAAAAAAAAAAGAATTAGTGAAAAACTGTATATCAGGAAGGCTGTTAAATGAAGTAATGTATTGGTGACACAGTTTCAATATTATATTATGCAATTTTTTGTAGCCAAATACAGTACTGATTTAATTGGGATAAATTTTTCAACACAGCCGGGAATAATGTGTCAAGGAGAAATGCATTTTCCTAAATGAACTGAGGTGTGGTTAGAAAGAGAAATAGGATGGAACAGAACTACCTGTAAAAAGAAAGATGGATAATTGCTTTGCTTTCTCTCGGGGAAACATTATCTTTTTTCTTTTTTTTTTCAACTGTGATTGTAGAAATTTTAACCCTTTCTGTCACTGACATAAAACTATTTTAATAATAGCTAGGCAAGTTTGATTTTTATTCTGCAAACAATCATAAATTTACTGAGGTTTTCTTTTTTCTTTTTTTTTTTTTTTTTTGACAACACCAGTATTTAAATTAACGCAGTGAACATTTTTGAGAAGTCACTGAAAACAATCATTTCATGCTTACAATTCCTTCAATTATGTTTCACACTGCTGTGAGTCACAGTTTATGTTTTATGACTTTTTAAGGATTTTATCACCCCAGAACTTGTTTTATCATATTCATAGAATCATAGAATCATAGAATGGCTCAAGTTGGAAGAGCCCTTAAAGATTAATTCCAACCCCCTTGCCGTGGGCAGGGATGCCACCTCTAGATTAGGTTGCCCAGGGCCTCATCCAACTTGTCGTGAATACCTCCAGCGATGAGGCATCCACAGCTTCTCTGGGCAACCTGTTCCAGTGCCTCACCACATTCACATACATTTTGTTTAGCACAGGCACACGCATGTGCTTAAGTTAGAGAATCATAGAATGTTTTAGGTTGGAAAGAGATTCCAACCTAAATTCCAACTTCCAAAGAGGTCATCTAGACCAACCTGTTATCCATGGTTTAACCCACTATCTGTTCGAGTAATCTGTAGTAGTTCTTCCAAGGGGATTGTGTGAAGACATTCTTGTTATCAGAATGAGATCAAAATATAATCAAGGGGAAAAATCATGTAGAACAGGGAAACACATCTAATTGTGCTGCCAGGTAGTTTCATATACAGCTCAGTTTGTGCAAAATAGGAGTGATCTTTTCACTGTTCTTAGTTCTTCCTGGCAATCATAGCCAGAACCTTTTGGCACAGTCAGTTTCTTCGAAGAATGTGCAGTTTGCTTTCAATGCAAGATTTTACTTTTCCAAAGGAAATATGTGGCCTTTATTTGGATTCTATACGGTCTTTTTTCTTTCCACAGTCTTTACAGGGATTTTCCTTTTACTCAGTGAATCAATCTTTGGATTACATTTTATTCAGTTACTTAGTCTTTACATGGATTTTACTTTGAAAGTGAAGAGGTGGTCTGAGAAACCTCAGTCAAGTGCTGAGGTGAAGGATTTTCTAGGTCTTCTGTTTCATAGTTCCATTCTGCCCTGCTTATTCTTCCTTCCCAAAGTAGGAATCTATAGCATTTCATTCTTCTCCCCAGGTTTGCAGCCTTGTTCCCTCTTTTCTAACAACTCTTGTTTCTGTCAGGTCCCTTTGTAAATCATACATTCATTAACAGGGCATAAAATCAACTAACTTTCCGGTGTTGCTTTCTGCAGCTTTAGCATTTACCAGGTCCCTCTGTAAGTGCCTTAATGTTGGGGACAGTACAAGATAAGGAGGACTGAATGGGAGGACTGGAACAGGAAAGAAGAGAGAGGAACCAGAAGAAGTGCCTTTCAGCAGGATTTTTGTTGCTGGCATTTCTCTGTGTAACATGGAACCACACCTCAAGGAGACGCAGGGAGATTAAGGTCTTAGACCTGAATGACACTTGGAAGATATAGGGCACAAAAACAATTGCATCTTTGAAAAAGTTAAATGTGTTTTGCTGATGGCTGTGCAAGTTACTACTAGTGAACATTCTGTTTCTCTTTGTCAAGTGAAGAAGATTGTGTGTAGCGCAGATAAAAGAAGTTTATTCATCTGCCACCGTGCTCTACAGAGAAAGCTGGCCAAGTTTACCCTCAAAAAGGAATCAATGATAAAGACCTGCTCCTCTTATTCATGTGTTTTCCTTTGTCCTTTATTGCTTTTCCTCTACCATATTTACTTCATTAATTCAAAGCATGCAGTCTGGAAAGTTCCATGAAATTGCCAGACTTATTCTCTCTGTTGGTTGAGAAGTCTTGGTGGCAATTCATATTCATTTCCCTTTCCCATTTACCCCTCCTTGCCTTAAGATATTCTCAGACAGATGGTTTAATTCAGGTGCTTTCTATTTTATGCTTTGCAATACATTAATCATAACAGTGACTAGGTGACACAGTTATATGAGAATTAGTCATCCCCTATTCATTAGCTCACCAGTAATTTGAGTTGTCTGACTCTCAGACTGATTTAAGAAAGTATCTAATTATCCTAGGAAAGCTTCTTTGAAAACATATGAAAGTATTTTTCAGTCCATTAAAACTCTACTGTGATTCTTCATAGATAATTCTTCCAATAGGTAATTGCAATCTATATTTAAATAATGGAAATCTATATAGTTGCTAGAACTTTATCCTTCTCTGTTGGAAATGTCTGAGGAGCCCCCAGGGATTCTCACAGAAACTAACTTTAGCTTACAAAACCTCATCTTTTCAAGCTGTCATTGGAGAGGTAGGTTTCTAAGGACCAGACAGAGAGGGAGCCTTCCTTAGCTGGTCTAATCACCCATTATGTTAGATGTTTGATGTGTCTGCACTTCCCTTGATAATAAACTCAGACACTTAAGTAGGCAGACTCTGAATTTCATCCTGCAGAGATGTATAAATAGAATCTCCTGCAATTTACTGGGTCTGGGGGAGAAGGTGTTTTGTATATGAGGTATGCTGAATTGTGTGCAGATGCATAACTGTATCTTGTACATGAAAATATTTGTTATCCTGGTAGTGGTCCAGTCCATTCCACTACCATCTTCCTATCTGTTCTGCCTGGCAGGTTACTGAGCCATGGAGACCACCTGTAGCACTGTTTAAATAATGAGAAAAGTGGTGAGAAAATTGTGAAAGTTCAGAGCTTTGCTGCAGATGATGCTTTAAGTCCCATAGAGTCTCACGGTATTAGGAACAGGTGCCAGTACAGAGGCAGCAGGCATGATGATACGAAGAGATGATTTCAATAGCAATACACTGGAAAAGTAGTTCACAAATTTGAGATTGTGATGCCAAGAGGCTGGTGTCCTGAAAGTATGACATTTTCAGTTCCAAAATGGGAACTGCTGCACAAGAACAGGGTACAAAGACCAAACAACCCACTAAGAGAATAGACCCCTCCAAGAAAAGGAAGAGAAAGAGATAAAAGAAAAAAAATAAAAGCTCTCTGCTATTGATAGGCAACTCTGGAAATTGGACTAAGAAAGCAAGGGTGAAGCAAGATTTTAGTCTCAGTCCTCTGTGTTGTGTCCTCTGCACATGTTCTCAGGGAAGAACAAGGAACTCAGAAAGCAGTGCAAGAAAACATGCAGACCTGCAGTATGACAATGAACAAAGACATAGCACAGGGAAAGCTGAATAGGTAGTTTTCAAGGAAAGCATGGAGCCTCACCAAAGCCTTCAAGCAGCTAATCAATAAAGGGATAAATGGGTATTTCTTTTCATGTGGATAGAGGTGGCTGCTATGCCAGGTTTACTCATGAGGATGAAATGTAGAAAACAGAAGAATAAGTAAAAGGAAAACATTTCCTATACAAAAGGCTTAGTGGGGCTTCCAGCTGCAGACTGGGACTCTGCCCCCCCCCTAAGACTGAATGGAGGTGAGTAAGTTTATGTATTGCCACATCCCTGGAAGTGTTCAAGGCCAGGTTGGATGGGGATTTGAGCAACCTGGTCTGGTGGGAGGTGTCCCTGCCCATGGCAGGGGGTTGGAATTAGATGATCATTAAGGTCCCTTCTAACCCAAACCATTCTATGATTCTATATATAACTGCTTCATCTAGATGTATAGGAGAATACATACCAAATAATAACTTTCCCAGGAAGTTGTATCTCTGTTCTTTCTGTATGTCAGTATTTGGAGATCCTCCCCTTCCTTTTCAAGTGAATGAAGTGTCCCAGCTCTGATCTGACTCTGGTCGTATTTAGACAGAGCACCTGGGACTTAGTGGAAGAGAGAATGTTGAATCAGTTAAAAAAAAAAACAACAACAACAACAACAACATCTGTTAGAGAGCCAGTCATGCAGCACAGGTGGTTTGCAGGGTATACATGCCTTGCAAAACACCTCTCCTCTGGGTAGTTTTGCAAAAAGATAAGGGATTACAAAATAGGAGGTAATGTAATAGTAACCCCCCTCTGAGGAGTTCCTGGCAGCTGACCACTTAATGTCAGTGGTCCTAAGTTTGCCCAGCAGCCACATACATAAGGGGTGGCTAGCTGCTCGATCTTCCAGAGAACTTTAAAAATAGTAGCTCACACCAATGGTTTCTTATTAAATTGTGTTTACGAATAAGAAAAGTATATCACAAAGCTTAGAGAATGAAGGGCTTGATATATTAATTCTTGGCGCTGAATGAGATTTCTTTTAACTTCCTATAAATGTCTACATTTTTTGTATTAAGAAGTATTATTTTTCATCCAGATATCTCTCTCTTTCTTTTTTTTTTTTTTTGGCTGTTCAGCTGTGTGAAAATAAATCATGTTATTATTAAAAGTGAAAACAAGATTTATCTCACTGGGGCATAATAAATCTTGGTTAAAATACAGTTTGTTTTTTTTTTTTTTTTAATGCAATGATTCTGTGTTTGAAAAATGTTAAGGTTGTGACAAAAATCAACAAAAACCAGGAAATTCAAAGTTAATGTTGAATTGCATCCATAAAGCACCTCATTAAGCCTTGTATCCCTTATGGAATCATATAGTTTCCAGAGACATGTGTAATTGTTCATAATATAAGGGCATGTCAAGGACAGAATCAGTGGATGTTCCTGATCCAGCAAAAAATAATCCTAGTGTTCATATGCTCTGTAATCCATGAGAGGTGGTTCCATCAAGACTCTAACAATGAAGCACTCTGTTTAGGGTAATCTGGCAAAAAATAAAGCCCCAAGGAAACAAACAAAACCTTGAGTCAGGTTTCAATGCAAGGTGTATGGTGGGTTGCTCCATGCTATTCATTCACTGTGCCTTGCTACTAGTCACAATTTTCAAAAATGACTTGGTGCTTTAGGATCAAATCAGCCTTTTGGCTGAAGGAGATTCATCTTGAAAAGATTAAAATTTCTTATAAGTTATGTCTTACAACAAGATCTCAGTAACCAAGTATTTGCACTGATGCACGGGCAAATGTGGGCTGGAGCCCTCTGAGGTTTCTTGTAGGATCCCTATGGGGCTGATAACTATCCCAGTGCTTCCAGAGTCTGTAGCTTTATAGCAAACCCACTGTGTGCGTGCACTGCCAGGCCTTGCACAAAGTTTTGAAAGCTCTTTGAAGTGAATTGGAGAGAGAATTTCCCAAATCCCCAAGACAGGGCTTACATTTAATTGGATTTTTATTTCTAGAAAATCAGATGGGGGGAGGGGAGGGGAGAGAAAATATGAAAAAAAAAAAAAATCAATGTTCTGTAATTTCCTACCATGTCCCATATATATACATATAATTTGGGGTTCCACTTTCTTTTTACTTTTGTCCTTACATTTTAAATTGTGGGAAAAGATCCTCTGTTTATGAAACACACAGAAATGCTGTGTAGCTCCTCTGCTATGCCTGGGAGTGTTCTCCAGTAGGCCAGCTTATAAAGGGAGAGGCTGGCTTTTTTATTAGGGAAAAGGGCAGGATAAAATGGTTTTGTTTTTAAAACCTTGCTTACCTTATTGTGTGAAGTATGTGGGGAGTCTAAAGCTTGAAAGGCTGCAGTAGTCCATGGTGACAGTACTATTGACTGTCAACTGATGCCAGGCTTCGAGGAGGGTCTTTGGGGTCAGGAGCCAAAGTGAGAGCCAAACATGGAAGCTGAGAGGCTATGTTCTTCCCTACAGGTCTGAGCTGAGCAGGCAGGATGGGAACAAGCATCTGTATGCTGTCCTGGAGCCAGAGTCACTGCTGGGAGCTCATCCCTAAATGGTAGGCTGCTGGGGCACCGTCTTAGCTGCTGGAGGGAAGAGAAAGAGTTGGAGGCACGTGCTGGCCTGGTGGAAATCTCAGGAGAGGAGACAGCAGCAGGGGAGCGCAGGGTGTGCTCCTACCACAAATGAAGTGGGCTGAATAGATTCAGGTGAATGTGGGCAGGACCTCCAGGGAGCAAAAGCCTTCTGTCCCATCCATGGAACGGGTGAGGTTTAATTTATATGTACATTCCGAAACTCTTTAAAGCATTTTTATATAAAATAAAAAACAACCAGGAAGAAGTAGCTCAATGTTGTCACTGGAGGTAATAACACTCATACCATGCCTGGAAAGTATGGGTAACCAAACTACACTGAAGGCTCCCAGAGGCCAAAGAACTTAAAGCAAAGAGGATTAGAGGCTTTCAAGCTTGCTGTCTGGTTGGGAAAGGAAAAAAAAAAATAGAAGGGAAAATATTTTTGTTGCAAGAACTCTAAAAACCTCAGCTACTACTGACCACATTCTAAAAGCCTGGAAGCGCTGCAATATTTCATCTAAAATTCTATCTGTTTGGATCCTGCCTGCCTGAGTCTGGATTTTATAAGTGTTTATTGGACTCTTTATAGGTATCTGAACATAATATGCTGAGCAACTGCACTCTGATTATCAAGATCCATTAAGCTGTCTCAAATCAGGAGCCCCAAAATTGAAATATCCAAAATCATCAGTCATTTTGAAAAATGTAGGCCATCTTTTTTCCTGTCTTTCCTCTTTGCTAGCTAGAGCTCTCTTTGATATATGGCCCTTTTACATTTTTCCCCAGCAAAGAGAGATTAAGCTATAAGAGAAGAGTCAGATCTGATTTACCTGTCACTCGGAATCAGCAGCTTTTGGGCTACAAAGTGTACAAAGCTCCTTTGAATTGACTGTTACAAAAGCAGTTTAACTATGTTTGTTGTCTTAATGTTTTATCAATACCATCAGTGTGTAGGCTACATTTTGGATCTAACGTATCTATAGACTAGCCTAATAGGCAGAGAAACATTCTAAGTATTTTAATGTTATTGGTTTAATTTTGATTTGAAGAAAATCATTCGGCCTTGTTTGGGATTTATTTCACTAGAAACAGAATTGGAAACACAGCCCCTGGGTACCTGCAGATAGTACACCATGGCCAGATTCAAAATCATTCCACACGCCCTTGGACAGTGCTGGCACAAATTGATTAGTAGTAGCAAGCAGATTAACACATGGTTGGTGCTGAGGTACCGCTTCAATTCAGAGCTCATTTGCCACCACTCATAACATATGTTTAGATATGCTATGCTCCTATATTAAATCTGTTTTGACTACTTAGAGCCCTAAAGCAAGTTGTAGGCTGAGTTTAAGCACCCAATATAGCAATATCGTCCACCCACAGACATGCTAAACAGCTCTGGGAGTCTCTAGGGCTTCCCCACTTAGACTTAATGTTTCCTACTTTTTCCTTAGATCTCTCTTTGGACCAATAACATCCACAAACCCAATTTCTCCATTTCTGTTCCCCCACAAAAAAAGCATGTTTATATCCAAACTGTCTCTTGGGCGCTGTCCCTGATGTGTGCTACTCCTCTGGCAAGGGCCAAAACTTCGTGCCCATAATTAAACTTCCCACATGATTACCAGCAAGTGCCAAGCCTTAACACTGTGTTATTAAATGGTATATATACAGCCCTAGATGCTGCTGCAAGGGACAGGTAAGTGCTTGAGTGCTTAGTTTCTCCATGTACACTTTTTTATTCAAGCTAATTGTTTAAGGCTTTTTTTTTCTTTTTCTAAAGAATACAGAAAAAGAAAAAAATCCTTTTAAACCTGGTATATAAGCCACCTAAGTTCACATGTAATCTTCTAGTGTCCTGATTTCCTGATGTGTTTAACTCCACAGCACTTTCTAAAGAACTTTTTAAGTACCCATGTTCGTTCCAGTCCATCACTGGACTCAAGCTCCCTTACTCATTCCCATTCAGCATGTTTGAAAATCATATGATTTTTATTTTAGAAACTAAATAGCGAACCAGAACTTCATAGATTTGAATATTTTGATCACAGCTGTCTGTCTTGAAAAGCTTCTGACAATAACATTGCTAGTATTTAATTCTGCTGAATTATCAAACTGACAAATAATTCTCTCTTTTCACTTGTCCATGCCAAAATGTTGATTTTTTAGTAGGAAATACAGAAGCAACTGAGCTAATTATAGCCATGTTTAATGTTTATTAACTAAATATGAGATTTAAATTTTATTGTACTTTGAGAATCATAATCTTATTGAATAGAAAGCTTCTAGAAAAGGTTTTGCAGGCAGGAATGATTAGAAGAATTTAAAGTTTAAAAAAACCTCACCATCCTTTTAATGTGATCTCTACATTAATCTTGCCATTGTTGTAGTATGGCTATAACTATAAAAGCATGTCTAGAGAAAGTGAAAATATTACACATTTACAATACCAGGTAAATTGAAATGTTCTAATTTTTGCATGTATGTGAATATATTAATTCCTCTTGTAGTTCCAGTTTAATATAGTGATTTTTTCCTCACTTAAACTGTTATATGGATCTCTGCATCGTGAGACTATACTCAACCTCAAAAGTGGCTGCATTCTGATGGTGAATGAAACAAGTCATTACACAGTTCAGTGTGTTAAAGTGCTCTGAGACCCTTTGGGAGAAGGTATTATATATATGTGTACCAGAGGTATTATTTCAAGGCAGCAACTCTGCCAAATGTTCAACTGCGACTGAAGCCTTACAGCTGAGTTGTTAACCTCTGGAAACAGGAGTTGAAACTGCATGTGCTGACCTAACCTTACCTCCAGGGGAGCAAATGGTAATAATGAAAAATTATGCAGCTTTCACCTCTTCTCTAAAGACAAAACAAACATTTTAAGCTTCATTTTATGCTCTTTTTCTCCACTTAATTGAGGCATGCTTGTTGGCAAAATAATAATTCTTGTGCTTAGTAAGCAGTATTTCAACCTTCTGACTCCCATTCAGCAGGAAAATCATGAAGGCAGGTTGCTTTCATCCTTGCTTTGTAAGCAGAAAAGAATTCATCTCTTGGCCTTCTCAGAGCCTGCGTCAAAGAATAAAACAAACATACAAGGTACTGATGCCGGATACCCAATAGGTTCCAGCATATAAAAACACAGAAACAAGCAAGGTGAGGAAAAGTGATCAGAGGTAAAAGATGACATGAAAATTATTGAAGATACATCATCTTTGGTTGTTATCTTTAAAGAGGAGAAAAAGAGAGAAAATACTCTACAATTATTTAGTAGGTCATAAGAGAAAGAGCAAAACAAAACTTGTCATCCTTTCTCAGGCAGGGAGAACAGGAGAGCCTGTTCTGCTCCATTTATAACAAATCTGTACAAACTCTTGGAGGTAATTGTCACAAAGCAGCCTCATGGGGTGGACTGCATTTATTCATCAGAAGAGGTTATCACTGCATGTAACAAATGCTTTATTTCTTCTTCTCTGCATATCTGACTTACAAATTGAATGTGAGAGTCTGCTTGCAACTTCCAATAAGAGGGTCTTAACTACTGATTACTGAAATATAGTAAGATACGGCAAGGAAAATATTACTCAAATAATAGTATTTATCATGTTACACTCTCCCCTGAGCTTCCTCTTCTGGAAGGAAATGGATAGGTTAGTAAAAATAAAATATGATAACTTTTATGCTATGAAATCAGTTAAAATAGAAAATAAAGCAAATATATGCAAAATAATCATTACTGCACCATTTACATATTCTGTAGTCCTACCATGTTCACAGAGATGCTACACAGAAAAGCATCATTCCCTTTCCCATCCCATCTTCTTCATTAGCTTCAGGTCATGAATCTCTTCACCTGCCCCTTTGCGAGTAAATTAGATCTTTCCCACTGCGTCTTAGCTAATTGCTAATACAATCCAGCTGGTTTTTACTGCCTTATTTATTTATTTATTTATTTATTTATTTATTTATTTATTTATTTTCCTTCCACAAAAGACACAGAAAGACGTGGACATAGATTAAAAAAGAATGCCTCTAGCCACAAAAAGACAAAAAGGATAGAAGAAAAGACGAGCAATCCCACACACTCCTTTCCTGCCACTTTTGCTTTTTCATTCACCACCAATAACATCCCTTTCTGCTGTCAGCCCCTCAACCTGTCCCACTGCCAGTGGGGAAAGCTGGGGTAGGACTTCTTCACCATTTAGCTCTAGAGAGTGACAAAGTGCAGTTTTATGACTTGTGCAGCTATCAGAGGACTTCAGAGTGAGAAGAAAAACCCACAGCAGAGATTTAAAGAACTGTGCCTTTTCATCACTTTTGGGGTGGGGAGATTTGAGCTTGCCTGGTTACTCATTTACCAGGGTTTGCTTACCAAATATAATGTTCCCTGGTTAAGGGGACACCATCTGGGCAACAGAGAGGAAGTTCAGCCCCAGAAGCTGGTCAGTAGTTCCTGTCACCAGCCCTCAGTATGGCTGTTTCTCAGATGCCTGTATCCATGTGTCATAACAAGTCACAGAAGCAAACTATGGTTTGCAAATTTCATGTCTCAAAAAGCTGAAGTGTCTAAGACCAGACATAGTTGGTCCCTGGAACATCTCTACTGCAGTACTTTCAATCTGATTTGAAGATAAGGGTACATACTGAGAGGATGGTAAGTTTTGACAGCTCTCCATTTACCACAAATATTTGGGATCCAGTAACCTAAAGTGATCTCTCAGCTTCAGCCTGTTTTCTCCCAGAACTTAAAAAAAAAAAAAAAAAACCACCAGACTTCTTGCTGGTGTGTTCACTCTGTCCTGCTCCTATGTCAGCACTCCATCAGAAAGCAAACACAAGTCCTTTGTGAATTATAACACAATGTCACCATGATTTCACAAAGCTCTTAGCATCTTCTTTCCATAACTGAGGGCATACTCAAAAGTAAATAGTAAAGTAGGGCAATTGGATTCTTGTTAATACAATGTTTCATAAACCACATAGATCATCCAGATCACAGAATCACAGAATTTCTAGGTTGGAAGAGACCTCAAGATCATCGAGTCCAACCTCTGACCTAACACTAACAGTCCCCACTAAACCATATCCCTAAGCTCTACATCTAAACGTCTTTTGAAGACCTCCAGGGATGGTGACTCCACCACCTCCCTGGGCAGCCCGTTCCAGCGCCTAACAACCCTTTCAGATGAGTGGACTTTCTTGTCCTGTCAGGAAAAGACGACAAGAGGAAAAAAAGTAAAATAAAAATAAAATAAATTAAAATAAAATAAAATAAAATAAAATAAAATAAAATAAAATAAAATAAAATAAAATAAAATAAAATAAAATAAAATAAAATAAAATAAAATAAAATAAAAAAGTCTAGTGACTTTTCAAACTCTTTGACAAAAAGTTTGGGTAAAGTTTAGATTTTTGCATATATTTTACTCCTTTATTGTATTTCATCAATCAAACCTGTTTTTCAAATTAACCATAATTACAATTAAATGGAGGTACTAGTATGGTGTTCTGTTGACTTAAGCAAATTGCTTATTTTTATGTTATGGACAGGCAAAAATCATAATCAGTATCAATTAGAACACTTTTTATTAATTAAACCGTGATTGTTAATAGAATCAAGCTGTTATTGTCAACAGCAAATAACTGTCTCTGCAGTAAATTCACTTACTCCAGCTGTGTCCAGAGACAGAAGCAGTGGCTTATTCTGACATGCCAATGGCATCTTCAGAAAGTCCCCAAGAGTCCCTTTTCCCACCAGGCATGCTTGTAGTCCTGAAGTCTTTTATTTTTTTGCAAAGAACAGCCACTGCTTCACCACACAAAGTCCAAGTTGTGCAGCCCCTTGCTGGTGCCCGTATATGCTGGTGGCCTCCTACACTTTTGTCTGGGCTTCAGTGTCCTGAGTTTCTCCATTCTTGGGGATCTGGTGGGACTGCTGATTTCTGTGAGTACTCATTTCTTTGGAGACCTCCCAGCACGTTACCTTTCCTCTCTTTGGCCTACTGTTTTCTGGTAACTGTATCTCTACTCACACACATGGGTGACCAAAGCACATTGTCGTGGTTTAGTAGGTAATATTGGTGGTAGGAGGATGGTTGGAGCAGATGATCTTGGAGGTCTTTTCCAACCTTAATGATTCTATGATTCTCACACAGAAGGGGCTGTTCTAGCACCCTGTGCTCCCAGGCCACAGCAGAGCTTCCTCTGCACAAAACACTGATGCTTATTTATTCGTACTTACATATAAGGTACACATGTAGGAAACATAAAACATGCTTATGTGATAAGAAACATTTTAAAGCTTTGAGTCTTGCATTTAGTAATATCTACAGGTGGTGACTGTAAAAGTTTTACATGATCCCACAAGAATATCCAATGCATTCTGTATATTATCCCTCCACAATGTTTGCTAAAAAGGAAAAGGAAATTAAATAAATAAATAAATAAATAAATAAAAGAAAAAGAAGAAAAATAAAGAAAAAGACTCATTTATGTTTTGTGGCCAAGCTGAATCATCAAGCAGAAGGAAAGTTTACCTTTATTTCAATTTTATAGTTTATGTTACTTTTATCTGGGAACATAAATAACACTAGCTTAAATAATAATAACAATAAAAACAAATTATCTGAAGTGATACATTTTCACATTGCTCTCCACCATTTTGCCACCATGGAAAATCAGCCATCCTGTCAATATCTTTACATTACTGCTAAGACAGAAGACCAGAAATAGATTTTTCATATGTAATACATTTATGAAACTGGCTTTATTGGAATAAGATACTTCAAATCCCAGTGGTTAGCAAGATGCAGAACCTTAAAATATTCACTGTTTTGAGGTGGATTATTAGCTATATTGATCTTCACTTCAGTAAGCTTTTGGTTAAAAAAATCTGCATTTCAGGAAAGTAAACCCCAAATCTTCTAAAAGATAGACACTGTTTTATTTCTGAAGAATAATTTCATTGTTGTTTTTAATAGTGTTATGTTTGTTTGTTTTAATTGGTGCCAAAGGAGGGATAAAAATTTAATTGATTTCAATATGACAGTTCATTGAAGCTACACAGAAGCTGAAATATCAGAAGTAAGCATGGCAGTAAAATAGTGATCATTATTAAGCAGATCTAATTTAGTCAAAACCAAAGTCTTCATGATTTTTTTCTACACTTATAGCAGGAAATCACTATGAATTTATGGTGTCAAGCTATGTCAGATCCACAGTATTTTAAATGTGTCAGGAATTGTAAAATCTTCAAGTGTTGCTCCAGCTTGCTAAGGATCTGTGATCAGGAAGATTTCTCCCCTTCTCTTTGCTGCTCAATTCTTCTGGCAGTTTCCACAGTAGGAATCTTTAAGAAAACTCAGAAATGCCACAAGCTACATTAAAAAAAAAAAAAAAAAAAAAAAAAAAAAAAAAAGCAACATCTTTACTAACTCTGTTCCCATCTCTTTCTTTGCTTTAAGATATGATCATATTTCTTTTGGCTGTGTTCAAAGACTGGAAATGTGAAAAAAATCTGCTTGCAGAAACATTGTCAGAAAAGGCATATGTTGCATAGATCCCTAAAAACACTTCCAGTTACCCAAAGACAGGCAGTGCCTGCTGGGGACATATGTGTCTCAGGAATTCTCATATCCTCATACCTTAACCATACATAGCTACTGTAGTAACCCTGAACACTTAATAGCTGCTAAGCTCCACAGCTCAAGACGATGTCCAAAACAGAAAGTTAAATGTGTTCCTAGTACCATAAAGAGGTTGGAGAGAGTAAAGATATATTGAAATTGTTTTTTCTCTTTCACTTCATCTGAGCTAAGATTTTGGTTATATGGACTGATGTGTTCTGCAGTCACACTGCTAGAGTTATCTAATTCCTCAGACAGCCAAGTTGTACTGCGGGAGACCTATAGTATGGCATCAAACTGATTGCTGGTAAAATGGGCTGTAAATTGTAAATATCAACCTTTCATGCTGGTTTTACACTTTGATAAGAGCTGAGATAATACATCTGAAATAAAATGTTTCTCCTTTTGCACTTGAGCTTTTTCAGTTTGTAAAAGCCTAGTACTTTTCAGGTCATATATCCTGCTCACTAAAGTGAGATATTTACTAATTTAGAAGGTGTTATCAAAAATAGTAAGAAATAAGAAATGAAGGAGATAGCAAAATAGTGAGACCTTTCCTGACATAATAATCTCTCAGGTTTTGACCCAGTAGAAAGTATTCTCTGCCTAATCTTGAGTGTGCTGGCAAAAGTTCCAAATAAGATATCAGGAAAGGCAAACATATTTTGGTGGTGGAAGAGATTGTGTTAACCTATCACCTTGTAATTTACTGAAATGCTTACTTTACTTGAAATGATTCTTCCTTAAAAGCCACAGTGAGTTTTGTCTACTATCTAGAGAGGGGGACAGAGAGTCAAAAACTGATACCTTGGCATTCTCATCTAACAGACTGGAATTAAGCTGCAGGTATGATGTGGTCCAAGATTCTACTTTCATGTTCTCTTTGCATAAGATTTACCTATTGCTTAACTTGGATGCTAATAAATGCATTTAATCATGTCTGAGTAAATGATCGTTGTACTGTGTAAACAGTCAATTAGCTTCTGTAAGGTATTTTGAGATCCCTAGGGAAAAAAGCACTATCACAAACAAAATGAAGACAATAGATTTCAATAAAATATTAATCAGTGCCTGTGATGATGACATTTTGTCACAAAAAATGCTTACTTTTCTGTGCTGCTCCCACAGACAGTATTCAGACAAGTAAAGGGTGCAGCTTTTCACAACAGAATTCCTCAACTGTCAAATGTTTGTCTTGATTTCAAACATTTTTCTTATTATAATTGACATGAGCAGTCTTTTCCTTTTTCTGCTTAGTTGTTATCAGGTGTCATGGTGCTGTGGTATGAAAAACTAAAAGCTAAACGTCATATTTTAAATATATGTGTACCCCATATTTGTTGAAAATTATGCTGATATAAAAACACTAATCCAGAGGGCAAATTTGATGCAGATTCTACATAGAGACAATGACAGGGATGACTGCTGATATTAAAAGAAGTTCTGCAGGAAATAATTTTGATAAGTCACTTGTGGATGCAGTATCCTGGATGCAAATATCTTTTGGGCATCACCAGTCTGATGGATGAGGGGAGATCAGTATATATTGTCTTCCCAAACTTCAATAAGGCCTTTAATACTTCTCCCTGTAAGAACCTTATGGAGAAGCTGCTGAAGTATGGGCTGGACGAGCAGGCAGTGAGGTGGACTGAAAACTGTCTGAATGGACGGACCCAGAGGATAGTGTTCAGTGGTGCAAAGTCCAGTGGGAGACCAGTAATGAGCAGAGTATCCCAGGCATCAATACTTGTTCCAGTACTGTTTGACATCTTTGTTAATGATCTAGATGATGGGGTAGAGTGCATCCTCAGAAAATTAGCAGATAACACAAAACTGGGGGGAGTGGCTGATTCACCAGAAGGCCAGGCTGCCATCCAGTATGACCTTGTCAGGCTGGAGAGGTGGGCTGACAGAAAACTCTTGAGGTTCAGCAAGGAGAAGTGCAAAGTTCTGCACTTAGGGAGGAACAATCCCACACACTATACTGGGGGCCACCCAGTTGGAAAGCAACTCTACAGAAAAGGACCTGGGGCTCCTGGTGGATGCCAAGTTAAATGTGAGGTAGCAATGTGGCCTTACTACTAGGAAGGCTAACAGTATTCTTGGCTACATAAGGCAAAGTATCACCAGAAGGTCAAGAGAAGTGATGTTTTCTTTATACTGTGCTGATGAGGCCACACTTGAAGTCCTGGGTCCAGTTCTGGGTACCTCTGTACAAGAGAGACATGTACTGGATAAAGTCCCATGGAATGAAGGTGATTAAGGGACTGGAACAGCTCTCCCATGAGGAGAAGCTGAAAGAGCAGTTCAGACTGGAGAAGAGGAGGCTTGGGAGGAATGCTATCAATGTCTATAAATACCTTAAGGGAGGTACAAATTGGACAGAGCCAGGCTCTTTTCAGTGGTGTCCTGTGCCAGGACAAGAGGCAATGGACACAAACTGTCACACATAAGGCTCCCTCTGAACACCAGATGCACTTACCAGTGATGGAGCACTGTCACATGCTGTCCAGAGAGGCTGTGGAGTCTCCCTCCTTGGAGATCTTCAACAGCTGCCTGGACATGGTCTTGGGCAAGCAGATCTAGCTGTCCCTGCTTGAACAGAGGGGTTGGACATCTAGAGGTCCCTTCCGACCTCAACCATTCTGTGTTTCTGTGATTAAAGTACACTGGGTACACACACCATAGCCATCTGAACAGCACTAAGAATATTAGATCTGGAATTCTTCTGAATAAATTGTTGTTTTCTAGAGCTTTTTTCTTTTCTTTTTTTTTTTATCAAAACTGTGTTAATATACATTCTAACTTACTATTTTAGGTAAAAGAGAATAAAAGCCTCAGAGCTATACTGAATATATCATGGCAGTACTCATGTGGTGTATTTATTCCTTTAAAATACATTTGAACAATAATTCTATACAGTTAGAGGGACTGTCTAAAGTTAAGACAGAAAAAATGTTATTTGTTTGACTTCTTGCATGAAACTAGAATATGCAAAAATGTTTTTGTCTGAAGTTTTTTACATGAGAACTATGTTCAATATATACAGGTCCCATATTTCTGTGCAGGATTTTCAAGACATTGATCAGTTCACATAGTTTCACCCTCCAAACTAATGTCTGTTTCCCACTTTAGCATTTTCTTTCTTGAAAAATTAGAATATGCTGAAATTTTGCAAGCCAAAGCACTTCTTTTTTGTCTTAATTAGAAACTGTAGGATTAGCTGCCTGAATATAAAACCATTAGGAGATGATAATGTCTTGATTACAAGCACTTAAGCTCCTATATGCATACACGTTCATCAGAGATTTTAGAAAATGCATGAAATCTTGGAACAGTTGCTGGTTCATCATGATAATATTAAAGATATAAAAAATAATAATTTAAAAAAATGAGATTTGTGGTATTTATTATGTGAATTTAAAATCATATTTTACCTTTATTATTAACATGTGTGATATGCATATATCTACTTATACCTTGAGGAAATTTCCAGTCTTTTGTCTTAGAGTACCGTGCACTTTCTGC
This sequence comes from Anas acuta, assembly GCF_963932015.1. Classification (NCBI taxonomy): domain Eukaryota; kingdom Metazoa; phylum Chordata; class Aves; order Anseriformes; family Anatidae; genus Anas; species Anas acuta. Next base: position 132,306,595 of record NC_088980.1, read on the forward strand.
TCTTCATTCTCTATAGCTCGTGTCCATCTTCTTATTAACTTGGTTCACTTATCACCAAAGGAGTTGGCTCCATTCTTGGGTCTTCAAAGAGAGAGCTTGTCTTTCCAGTATCTGGACTGTCACTCTTCCTCTCCATTCCCAACACCTTAAGCTTCTGGTGGAGCGTCAAAGAGCTGTTGCTACATATTTGGTATTTTCTTTGGCATTGTTCTGCACTGGAAAACAATTCTAATCAGACTATGAAGAACATCCATGACTAAATGTATGACAATAGATCATTAACCACAAAAATCACAAGGGAATAGTGAAGTTCAGTGCCCCACCTTGGTTCATTTAATCATTATTAGGCTGCAAGAGCCAAGTGTTTGAGCTCCTCTGGATTCCAGATTAGATATATTTCTGGCCCTTAGTTTTCACCTTGTGGATTTTGGTCACAGACATCCTCTGCCTGCAGTTTTCTAACAAAATGGGCAACCATTCACAAACTGTCTTGCCTCAGCAGTGCATCTCTATTTATATAAGGTATACCTAGAGAAAGAATACATAATGAATTATTATGCAGAGACATTTATCTTTGCAACAGTGACAAGGATAACAAAAGCAGTGTATAGTAGCCATGAATATAAATAACACAGCATTTAACATGTATAAAATATTCCTGGTACTCTAGGTTCTATTTCATTATTAGATTTTTTAAAAGAACGATTTTCTTGGTTAGCTTCCAGACCTAGCAGTCACAGAGGCTAATTTCAAATTGCTTGAAACCTTGGAAACGAAGATTATTTGTGAAAACATTGGCTTAAACGCCAATAAAAATGTGAGCAGGACCCACCCAGCCGTGTAAATAAATGATACACAAGTGACTTTTTCTCCTCACAAACTCCCATCTCCCCCAAATTTTCAAAGTTTTCTGTCATGCACCAGCATTTATAGGCTGGTTTTCAAAACAGCAAAAGTATTAGGCAGGAAAAAAATAATATCTATATAGATAAACAGATAATTTTCTGTAGTGAGCAGTTTCTTATGATCAGTGTGTGAGGTCCTTCCTCTTTACCTATTTCTGCCCAGATCTCACCTGGAGTAATTTGTGTTGAACATTTCAAGAAGGATGTGGAGGGAAAAAGAAAAAACAAACAAACAAACAAACAAACAAAAAAAAAAAAAAAAGTAAAAAGATCAGCAGGACTTATTAGGTATTTAGGTGTTAAAAGTTGAATTAATTTGGGTTGTCTCACCCAAAGAAAAAAAGTATGGAAGGAGAACATGGCAGCTAATAGTACACAACATTTCATATCAAGAGAGAGATTAAATATTCTTCATGTTCACAATAAATAGGGGAACCTTAAAAGACAGTGAAGAAGGTTCATGTTAGATACCAGAAACTGTATCTTGTGCAGCATATGCTAGGTGACCCTGCTTGGCAGGGCAGTTGGACCAGATGATCTCCAGGGGTCCCTTCCAACCTCAAACATTCTGTGATTGTGTGAAAACCTTTGTAATGTAAAGGTTACTGGGATGGTTTACTGGAAATGCTGTGGAATTTGCACAGCCTGATGTGAATGTTTATCTAGAGATATCACAATTGCAGTTAACTCTGCTCTGGAACAGGGAGATAGACCATGAAACCTGAAACTCTCAGACCAAGGATTTTGTGATGTGTTAAAAAACACTGCATAATAAATATCTGCCTATATATATAAAGCAGTACAAGCATAAAATTAATCATTATCAGCACTGCTGAATAGCAATGCATCTTATCCTATAGTTGTTAATCTTCCTTTCAGATGATGGTACCTGCTGGCAGTAGTATGATAAATTTATCATATTTATCCTAGTTAGAGACAACTGAGCTATTTTGAGGTTAATCCAGTATGTAGACTTTAGATCTTTTACAGTAGAGTTCAAGCCCTTGTTTTGCAGCAGAACCTGTTATTTCAGTTGATCGTTTGTTCTCCCTGAACCCCAGTTTTTCATTGTGAAATGAGGACAAAATCACTTCCAGACCTTAATTATAATTGAAAGAATATGTGGAATGAAGAAGTGAAACCAGGTGCTTCCAGAGGTGGCCAGACACTTTCCTTGGACAAACCAACTCCCTGGGAAAAGGTAGGAGCAAAACAATGAACGTCTTAAGACTGGAGTCCTAAATACCTAATAAACTGTATTTTTTTTTATTTGGGCTGGTGGTTTGTTGTTTCTTTTGAGAGTATTTCTTCAATTTCCTAACATGACATAATTCTGGAACTGTAGCAACAAAATAAGGACTTATTCCAGATAAGAAAATTTGAAGGATGCCTAATCTCTTTGCTTCCGGCAGATGAAATAAATGGTATCTATTAGTGTAGTAGTAAACTGCTTCTGTTAATCAAGAAGCATAAGATGGAGCTGGAATGATTTGTACATATCATCAGAAATAAAAGGCCAGCCTTAGCCTATGTATCATTTCATTACATTTTAACAATTTCCCAGACAAACCAAACGTTATGTTCTCATTTTATGGGTAGCATTATAATGAAGATTAGTTATTTTAATTTTGGGACAGTAAGCTTGAGAGATACAAAAAATTATTGAACCCTAAAAAGGTTTTGTGGACTAAATGATTCTAATGGCCGTTAATTTGCTGTGAATAATTATTTTCAGACAAATATAAGTGGGTTTATGACTGCATAATTTGTATGCTCTTTTCCAGTGAGGTGGATGAGAATTTAGGAACAGCATGGAATAAAACCAAACATTAAGGGGGTGTCGAGAGGCAGGAGACCTTTTCTCCATTAACACCAGTGACAGGACCCGCGGGAACGGGGTTAAGCTGAGGCAGGGGAAATTTAGGCTTGACATCAGGAGGGGGTTCTTCACAGAGAGAGTGGTTACACACTGGAACAGGCTCCCCAGGGAAGTGGTCACTGCACCGAGCCTGACTGAATTTAAGAAGAGATTGGACTGTGCACTTAGTCACATGGTCTGAACTTTTGGGTAGACCTGTGCGGTGTCAAGAGTTGGACTTGATGATCCTTAAGGGTCCCTTCCAACTCAGGATATTCTATGATTCTATGATTCTATGATTTGATGCCTCTAAGGAAAAGCCTTCCTCAGATGGTCAGAACTACATATCTAAAAGTTTCAGACTGGCTCTTTACTTGTGATTGTTCAGTATGCAAGCTTGCCAAGCTGAAGTGCAAGCTTTCCACCTAGAAAAGAAATTATAACAACCTATTAATTCCTCAAGTTCATTCATCTCAAAGTGCAAGTGTAAGAACTGGACCTATCTCCCCCAAGGGAGGAGACTGAATCAGGAACTACACTCAGACTGAATTTGATCTGATCTGAAAGGTGATTTAAATGCAGCACTCTGTACAGGTGAGTGTTTCCTTTGTAAGTCTTCCCCTTGGTGCTTCTGTGCACAATACTCTCTGACAGAGTTTCTCAGTTTAGTCTGCTGACCTGTGAGCTGAAAGTGGCCCTCTTCTTTCTTACTAGAAGTGTAAAATGTCAGCTATTTGAGGATTTGTAGCCATAAAGCATTTTTTATACTGTTCATTTTTTCTCACTTATGGTTGAAGGAAGTGGCATATGTATCTTTAACTAGGAGCTATAAAATCTATAAAAAGACAGAAGGCTTAACATTTTAGCTGAAATACAGTGAACGAAGAATCTGTCATAAGACCCTTATTAAGAGCTTGATATATTTTTCTAATACAGGATCATTAATAAGGTAAAATATGTCTGTTCATGAAGATTTGATCCAAAAGCAAAACACAATATTTTTAATAACTCCACTTGTTTCATCAGAGCCCTCCCCCAGACCAGAACATATTTTCCCCAGGACATTCTCCAGACTTAAAGAAAAGAAAAGAAAAGAAAAGAAAAGAAAAGAAAAGAAAAGAAAAGAAAAGAAAAGAAAAGAAAAGAAAAGAAAAGAAAAGAAAAGAAAAGAAAAGAAAAGAAAAGAAAAGAAAAGAAAAGAAAAGAAAAGAAAAGAAAAGAAAAGAAAAGAAAAGAAAAGAAAAGAAAAGAAAAGAAAAGAAAAGAAAAGAAAAGAAAAGAAAAAAAGAAAGAAAAGAAAAGAAAAGAAAAGAAAAGAAAAGAAAAGAAAAGAAAAGAAAAGAAAAGAAAAGAAAAGAAAAGAAAAGAAAAGAAAAGAAAAGAAAAGAAAAGAAAAGAAAAGAAAAGAAAACATTTCCATTTGACTGAAAAATTTAGATCTCAGTCTGGTTTTGAAGGGTTTTGAAGGATTTACCTTCATGGTTATCATATAGCTTAACACGTTTCAGGATGTCACTGGAAGCCTGACCTGTAGAACAGAAATAATAGTTCTTCTTCACTGCTGCCCACTCTTAGAGCATATAAAGTGACTGCAGTCACAGCCGGGCCTGAAGTGAGAGAGAGATCATTTTCCATGGGTCACAAACTCACACTCATGCCCACATGAGTGGGCAAGAGCCAGCCCTGCAGAGAAGGATGGATGGCCCACCTCTAGCACTTCTTTTTTGACATCTAGATTGCATATAGTGGTTGCAAAACATCTAGACTGCATACAGTAGATTGCAAAAGCAGTGTGGCCAGCAGGTCTAGGGAAGTGATTGTCCCCCTGTACTCGGCTCTGGTGAGGCCGCACCTTGAGTACTGTGTTCAGTTTTGGGCCCCTCACTACAAGAAGGACATCAAGGTGCTCAAGAGAGTCCAGAGAAGGGCGACAAAGCTGGTGGGGGGCCTGGAGAACAAGTCCTATGAGGAGTGGCTGAGGGAGCTGGGCTTGTTCAGCCTGGAGAAGAGGAGGCTCAGGGGCAACCTTATCGCTCTTTATAAGTACATTAAAGGAGGCTGTAGCAAGGTGGGGGTTGGTCTATTCTCCCACGTGCCTGGTGACAGGATGAGGGGGAATGGGCTAAAGTTGCACCAGGAGAGGTTTAGGTTGGGTATTAGGAAGAACTTCTTTACCGAAAGGGTTGTTAGGCATTGGAACAGGCTGCCCAGGGAAGTGGTGGAGTCACCATCCCTGGAGGCCTTTAAAAGACATTTAGATTTAGAGCTTAGGGATATGGTTTAGTGCAGGACTTGTTAGTGTTAGGTCAGAGGTTGGACTAAGTGATCTTGGAGGTCTCTTCCAACCTAGATGATTGATTCTGTGATTCTGTGATTCTGTGATTCTGTGATACAGGTACTTCTTTTTGTGAAAAGATTTCCAAGGTTGTTGTCATTATCTTCCACCTCCTTTCTCTTTCTCACTTTTTTTTTTCTAAATATAATTCACATTAGGTAGCTCATAAGGGTTTTTTTATTTGGTTCTACTCATGCTGTTGTTTGTGTCATTCTCAAGTTATATGAAGACAATGTTCATGAGGAAATGAAAAATCTGTTGGTAAGGCAGGACAAGCAAGTCTGGTTGACTGACTGTGTGCTACAACACCAAAAGATGTAGATGTTCTTTGTTAGAGCTAGCATAACCTGAGAAGTAAATAAATTAATTAATTAACACATAAAACCTATCTATAACACATTTTACTGTTACAATTAACACATAAAACCTGACTTTTCAACTACTACCCAAACAAATTGCACCTTTCATGCAGTAGTGCATAAAAACAGCATTTCTGCAAGAATTTACTTCTAAATAGTAAATGTGTTCTGTCTTGACATAGAAAAGGAAGAAAGATATTCCTATTTTAAAATCTGATAGTCAAAAACTAACAGAAGTTCCAACCCAAAATCTGATGTATTTCCTCAGGTTAAATGGAAAACTTTTATTTCAGTAAGTCATTGCATTGAAACCCAGGGAATTCAAGGGTAAACAAATGGCTACATAACATGCATAGTTATCCCAGAATCAGGAACATAACCCATGTATCTTCATTTTCTGGTTATTACTTTTCCAAACATATCATGTGCATCCATTAGCTTTTATGCCTTTCCTAAGATTAATCTCATATTCTCTGCAGAATATATATACTAATAGAACTAATATACTAATAGAATATTTCTACAGTTAAACATTCAGAAGAACTAGTTTTATAACTTCTTGAATGAGCATGAAATTTTAACTGCCTTTCTTTTTGCCTGTTCATTGCCAAGCAATCTTTTGGTAGGTGTCCCAGGACATATTTCAAATACTTCACTACAATATTAAATATTTTTGTGGTACACGAGTATTAGAGATACATGTACATGTATAGTACCTTGTAATATTATATTTTCATTTATGTGTTTTTATGTAGTCTTCCTTCTCTCAGTACTTCAATACATCTTTATTGACTTAGCTTTTCCAGTAGGATGTCATCAACATATGACTTTAAGAAACCTTTTGACAAGTAAAGATTTAAACATATTATTGACTTAAATGAATGAAATTGGTAAAAGCAAGCAATGGTGTGGTCTTGAAGGCCACTCTGCAGAGCATGGCAATGGAAAAATTCCTTGCAGAAACAAGTGAAGCTGTTCATTTGGTGGAGCGACTAGATCACCCAGCAGAAAGGAAGAATGAAACTCACTGAATAGATATAGTGGCTGGATGCCAACCCTCTATGCAGCTTTGCAGTTCACACTATTTTGGGCTGTGGAGTTGTTAACACTTCTTGCTCCTTGTCCCTTGAACTCCAAGACTGATCTATGTATGTTGCCAGTGCTAGCTAGATTATTGACTGGGGATATGAGTGTCCTAGAGCTTGTTAGGATCCTTCGTTTTTTAAAGAGCTGTGCACTGCATTGCACAGGAGAGGTTTGAGATTGGATTCCTGATCACAAGTTGAATGAGTTCTTTGATGGCTATGGAGCCAGCATAAAAATCTAAGCACTTGAATTCAAATTTCTAGCACAGAGACTTGGCAAAGATGAAGTTTTGAAGTTTCTCCAAGCATTTTTCTTGAACCAGGCTTGATGACTTAGGTGTAAAATGACATTAAGCCAGATGGCATAGCTGCAGAAGCCATATACATGTAAGTAAGGAGAGTCCTAGAAAAGGAAGTAAATTTAAATGCTAAATAATAAAAATAGAAACAAGTACAATAAGGATTAAACTACACTGCAGAAAGGTTTGAACACTGCCCTAAATTACAGGTAAAATTCAAGCAAGTGACTGAGAGGAACTAAGGCAATGCAAGGACTCAGGGGAACAGGAGCTGGGGAGAAGGGGGCAAGGGATGCTACTACCATGGTTGGGGTAGAATACGGACCTCCCCACCACTGATCATGTATGTGGTCAATGACCACCATACACCACTGACCACTTCACCCTGGGAATGTACCTTAGACAATCACTTAGAGGAGAAATTATAGCTATAGTCAGTAATATACTCCGGAAGGTGGATCCCTAACTATAGGTGTTAGATTTCTTAAAACAAAAAAGCAATCACATCACAAAACAAAGACGAATGTGTCTCTATATTTCTAACATGCAGGTGCTGAAATATTTCTGTCTCAGTGCAAACACACACAGTGCCTGAAGTATAGCTTATTGCAGCAAGTTGGTGGGCACCAAGGAACACAAACTAGTGATTCGTCAGCATTTTGAGGCTGCAACCTCAAGCCAGAGCAGCAGCTGTTAACAGGTGCTTCATACTCTAAACTCTTAATATTTGTGTTCAGCCTTTTCCCATTGCTCTGGAATGGAAAATCTGACATTACCACTCCCTGCAAATTTTTCACAGTTTCAGTCCTTGTCATCATTCTGTTGCATTCAGCATATGCTGGCTGGCTTAGGAAGAACAAGAGAAACACAGGTGCAGTGTGTACTGAAGTACTACCAAAAAAAATGGACAGAAAGTTACACAAGCTAGGAGGAAGGTGTGGTTCATCTTCCACAGCTTGGACAAGTCAACATTCAAAAGAAAGAATGAAGACACTGCTTTCACATGGCCAGGGGTGACTCGCTGTCTGAAAACACAGACTCTAATGGAGTTTCCTATGAAAGAGAGCAGAGACAAACATACCATTGCCACTGGCTCTGCACTTAAAACAGGAGATGAAATGCAGACATTATCATATACTGCTGCAGGTTTCAGCAGTTCCATTCCTCTACAAATGAAATAGCTGCAACAATAGTTTTTTAACCAACTCTAGAAATATTTTTGACTTCGAAATATTTGTTTCTGCTCTACTCTAAATTTTAAATAAAAACAACCAGAGAGTTAGCAGACAATAGAACTAAGGAGGACTATAAAAAGTAAAAGAGCATTTTATTGCTTGTTACTTTTCTGGTTTTAGAAAGGCTATTAAGACTATTTTTTTTAATTTTTTTTTCCCAAAATGAAATACATTCTTGTGAAAGTTCTCTGTTTATACTGCCCTTAAGACAGGAATGAATTTTATTCCATTAAACACTTCTTCCAGTGACGTGTACAGTTATACAAAAGCAATGAAAAATGGTTACTAAATACTGTTTGATAAATAATGATTACAGAAAAGGTTTTACAAATAGCAGAGCATCCAAGAGGTCAGGAGTAGGAAAAAAAATAATATCATTAAGACGAGTAGGAACAAGCTGCATGAGAAAAGATTATAAAATGGCCCTCATAAATGAAAAATCAAGCATTAGGTTCATATAACCTAGCACAATAACTTGGCTTTAGAAACAGTATATGAATTAATTTGTACAATACTAGAACAAATTTTATCTTTAGAAGTACTTACATAAGACTAACTGAGTAAATGTATATCTGGCTGCCTTAAATCAACAAGTTTCTCATTCAAGTTAACAATTACAGTTCATGTGAATAAAACTATTCATGTCTATATGCCTACACCACGATGGTCATTATTGAACAATCATAATTTTAGCAAGCCTGTCTTTATTTCATTAATCTTTCATTAATCAGAGAAAAAGAAAAGAGAATAAAAAAAAAAAAAAAAGGAGAGAAAGAAAGAAAACACTGAATAAATTCACTTGAACATAAACTGCCTTAACAATACCAATAAAAATCACTTCTTTGGAATGAATTTATATTCTAATATTATTTTCTGTTCTGTCTTTACTAGGACATCAGTATTTCTTAGGACTCAATACTTTATGTACTATGCAATTAAGATGTTAAATGTTGATAAATAATTTCATGAATTGGTTAATGAACTTTAACATAAACACTAAAACATCTTATCCTGCAACTTTTTTCCTATCAAAAACTAGAATTTTACATTCTCCATTATTGGAGAGAAAGAAATTTTTTGTGGATAAAATACTGCAGTGAATCTCAGAATATCTGAGTTCAGTTCTCAAATTCTCAGGTGCATATGTCTTTATTGAAAAGCTATCAGAATTATTCATTTTACCTATTGAAAGCTAGACTTCCTCAAATGAGAGCTACCTAGGCCTTGAAATAATATTTCAGTTGCTGTCCGCTCATTTATACCATCTTCATTTCAATTGCATTGAGGCATCTGTGGGAGTATCAATTTTATCAGTGTTCATTTCAAACTAGCTACAGAAAAAGGACTTGATTCAGCACTGAAAGCTGCTGCCATCTGAAGTGTGTTACAAGAGAGCAAACTTGATTATGTCAATTCAGTATCCATGCAATTGGAAAACTGCAGGAGAGAATTAGCAAGCACTGACTAAGTGAGATAGATAATACTTTAGACCTATTTGATACTGGATATTGGAAATGTAACTGCTGTCACCCCCTGTAAAATGCTACAAACTCAGTAAAGTAGAACACTTTGTCAAGCTTCACATCTATATCTGCCATGTAACAACATTGTCAGATTAACAGCAACCAGAGGTGAAAGTAGAGATACAAGTCCAGAACGTACACATTATTTTAGGTACATAGCAAGTGCTTATTTATTCATCCACCTAAATAGCTGTAGTTTGCCAAATTTTATCAAAGGTACTGTACACATGTAGTTAATATCCCTCAAACCCATTGTTTCTCTTCTTTCCACACAAGTGCAATTGAGTCATTTATCTGCAGAGCTGATGATGGCTTTTCATATTAATATTACTCAGCTCTATGTGTGTTCTGGTAACACATTAGTTACTAATGATTGATATGTACCTCGCTGGAGTCCATGCAAGACTTACATTGACTATTGTGGGGAAATACATCAGGTTTTTGACTCTTCTACCTACACCAACTAATGAACTCCATAGTACAGAATAAATTCCTCTTATTAGGCTCCAAGGGCATCAGTTTGTACTTTGCATTCATTTACTTTTGGGAATATGCCTAGATTATCTTTAATCTCCTCTCTGTCATTACTGCATAGTGGACTCACTTATGCTTTCCTGTGTTCTTTTTATTTATACAGCTGAGTAACCTTTTGCTATTTGTTTAATTTCCTTTGTAAAGTCTGGCTCAGACTGACTCTTGGCATGTCTCACATTATCCCCATACTTCTTGATCTCTTGAACATAATTGCTTTGCTGAGCAGGACCTTTTCCTGTTCCTGGTAGGGTGTCTACTTACTCCGGTGATTTGCTTTGAGGTGATTATTCATCCAGTAAGATGTGGAGCCCTATCCTAAAATCCCCCCCAAGTTCACAGTATAAATTTCACATTGTTTTGTGTGCTTTTTACACAATAAGATTTCAAGCTGCAAGTTGCTACTCCCTGATCTTTTCAACGCAACTGACTTTAGAAATCTTAACATCCTCATTCACACCCCAGATGCCAGCCGCTATGATATTTCCTCAGCAACCAGAAAGCAACTTCTGGCCTCACAAGCAATCAAGAGACATAGTATCTTTGACTAAAATGCACGTACCAATCCACTGGCCACACAGCTCATCTGCCACCTTCAGCTTTTTTGCCTTGTCCACTTGCCCTGGTCTCAGGCGACTTTCTTAATAACATTTGCCCCATCTAGCCTGGCATCTGATAATTTTGGACAGGTCTCATCCATATCAGCCTGTCACTGTTCAGTGAAGGATCCACAGACCCACAGATCCATTGTATACTCAGTTATAATCTTCTGTAAATAATTCACATACAGTATCTTCCCTTGTGTTTGACAAAATGCGAACCGCTCTTTTTCCATACATTTGATCTTTAAAATATCAAATTTGTGTTATTTATTATTTCAATGTCCTGTCCAAAAAAAAAATTATTATTATTATTATTATTATTATTATTATTATTATTATTATAAATAATAATAATATATATTATATAATATATATAATATATATAATATATAATATTAATATATATAATATATATATATAATGTATATATATAATAATAATAAATGGTGAATTTCTGTCATCAGAGGGAGTTCTTTCTGTCTATACATCCTATCTATGGCCAATGAGGACAATGCATCATGCCTACAGACAGCTGACCCATTTTCCTGATATTACCTCAGAAATAATAGGTCATGCTAGCTTTGGTCATGTTAAGGAAAGAGGCCACACTGGCTGTCCTTAGAGACCCATTGTACCACAAGTACTTTGCATGCACACCTCTACCATGTATCAGTGTTATGCTGCTGGTGACTCATTCCTTTTCAGGCAGCAGCTGTTTCCTGAACTTTCCAACAGAAAATGTTGGGCTCTGCTCCCTTTCACTGCCACCGTTTTCCCTGAGCACTGTCGCCTGCTCTTGGTTTGATGGATGTCTTCTCCACCTCTTCCTGTCCTCAGGCTTTCACATGGAAGTTTTTGTATGTTGTACGTGGAGGGTCCAGTACTTGCCAGCTGACCCCCTGGCTCATTTCCATGCTCTGTGGCACCACTTCAAGACCAGTTAATATTCTTTTGGCAGCACACCCTGACATGCATAATGGTAAATCCTTCTCACTCCCAGGAAACAGACAGTCCAGAAATGATTTTGGTCACAGCCAAAACAATACACAAAGCAGCCAGGAGTGAACTGACCTTTGGTTGTTTCAAACAGTGTGCAATGTGCTCGAGTTGACACTTTGAGAATGGATTGTACATTGGGTCATATGGTGAGGGTAAATGCCACTTCCCAGACCTGACTGTAATCACTCACTGAGGAGGAATGAGCACCAGGCACTTTGAAGTCTGAAGCAACCACAGAAAAGGTATCTGTTTAGATGGGCTGAGGGTGGTCCAGTGCTCTATAAATGATGCAGAGGGATATAACTACAACGGTGAAGAATGAAGCTGAAAGGAGTAGTGGCAGTGGTCAATAACACAAATTTCACCCCTACAATCTATGGCTGCAAGGATATCTTGATTTCTCCAACTAAGTGAGACTAAGCTACAAACCAATGGGCTTGCTTCACTGCAACAGTGGAAAGAACAGCTGGAGAGGTGCCTGTGGCACCAAAAACAAAAATTTTACAAGGCATTTTTAAGAATTCTTCTATCTGCACATACTGTTTGGCAAAAGTACTGAACAAATCTTGCAGCCAATCTTTGTTAAAATGTCACCATCTTTAATGCAAATAGGTTTACTTAGTAGACGACCTCACAAGAAGTGCAAAAGTGGATTATTGACTCAGAAAATAAACCTATTAAGCTTTAATAGCAGCACAGACATTAAGGAGAAAAAAAAAAAAAAAAGAGTAAACACTAAAAATTTCATTAAAAGCAGTACCTTCTCAAAATGTAAAAATTTTTGGACAGTAAGTACTGCAAAGCTTTCATTATCAGGGCCATTCTTATTGTTTATGCTATATAATTATGTTTAAGACTAGAAAAGTAAATGAAAACTACTCAGTGAAGCCATTAAAACAGCAACATTATCTGAAAAGCAAAGTCTAATAATGCATAAATTTAAATCTCATAATAATCTCATAATAGGAGAAGAACTATTATTATTTCAGCATACACAGTACTGGTAGGGTGTAATTTAGCTTGAATCCCATACCACTGTCAGACCAACCAGTGCCCTGAGTGTCTTCATAAAGTATGAGGAGAACAGATGCATAATAAGATAACAGACAGCTTGCTAAAGTTTCATCTGCCAGTGGGACCCACTTGGTACAGCCAGAGTCAGTTGCCAAGTCTACTTTCTCACGCTGCATGGATGGCGTTGCTCCAGTAGCAGCTCTCATCTTCTATCCAGCTGCTACTCTGTACACAATATCTCAGAAAGAGAGCATTTATTATGCATTTATTACAAAGAACTACAAAGAACTACAAAGAACAATAGGACCTGCTAACTGCTCCTTAGCAGGTCATTCAGCATTTCTAAAAGCTGATTTTTAGAAGTGTTAGAGATAACAAAACTCTGGTCTGCCCACTTGGCCACAAATGTGGTTCAGAGCAAAGTGAACCTCGAGCTCAAAAGAATGTGAGGTCTCAACATTGCAAATAAGTTTTAGGATTTTTTCATCTTGAAATTTTAATGGAAATCTTGGGCACTGTAGAAATACTGATTTTCTCATGGGTAGAATTCTTGAAATCTTTGGATTTCTCTACACTGGCTATGATACTGGAATTTTCTGTAAAGGGAAGTTTTTCTATGTGTGTGTCTTCACTGCAAAGGCTTAGTTATTCATGTGAATGACTCCTCTAAAGCTTGCCTACCTTGAATGAGTCATGCTGTCAGGAGGCATCTGAGCTTCAAGCATATTGGATCTGCTGTACTTGGTCATAAATGTCTCTGTGATTGCTGGGAGCTCATTCCATGGTTCCGTGTGTTGCAGCAAGCCAAGTTTTTCTATAAATTCTTTGCTAAAGTATACTAGGAGGACTTTTCTGAAGTTTCTAGAGGGTGTTTCTTTGTGAGAAAATGCAAAGTATTACCAATACCAAAAAAAAACAACTTCAAATAAAAAGCAGAATAACATAGTTAGAAATGCTTAAATTAAGATTTTACTCTTTTCTTCCATGTCAGCTGTTGCACGACTACTCACAGACAGTGCTGCTTGGAAAACAAATTATTGTGGTCTTTACATAGGGCAATATTTTACACAAACCTCTCAAAAAGAATGGTCAGTCCCTGACCACAGATCGACGTGTCTGTGTTGCACGGGCCTTTGCAGTCAGGTGGATTGGATGAAACTCCACCAAACCGTTCTGATGAATTCTTATCACCCAGTTTTGCTGTGTGCAGTGTAGTAAGTGGCCTCCTGGGGTCTGCATCATGATGATATGATTCTGTATGTTCCTTCCTGGATCACAGGTATGAGTACTCCATTTTGGCTTATCACCCCCAAATTGTTGTTCAGGCTTCACAGTCCCATGCCTCAAAACACTGTGGATTCTTTTGATATGTTATGCAATATATTGCTATTTTTATATTTCCCCATTAATATTTGAATTATTTCTGACGTCTGGAGAAAAAAAAAAAAGTCAGCATTACATTGGTTTGCAGGTGTTTTGTTTTGTTTTAATTGAAAAAAATAATAACTCTCAAAGCAAAGAAATAATGGTGTAAACATTTATAAATCACAATTATTTAGACACATTCTTAATTTACAACTTTAAAACTCCCAGAAAGTAATAGAAACTCTTCTTGTATTTTATTAGTAAGCAATTCTTTCTCTCTAACTACCAACAACATTTAAACAGTTTAACTGGAAAATGAATATTTTAAATGCAACACATTAACCTCTATTAACAAACAGCTTTTAGCTTAAGTAGTAAAATTATATCCAAATACTCCAAATTTCTTACTGCAAAAAAAAAATAGCATTGTCCAGACACTATAACTGAAGATAAGACAGGCACATGAACTTCTGGTCAGGCATCCTAAAAAAGTATACAAGAATTTCAGTTTAGATGCAACAGACTACATTGATCTGTCTGATTCCATATTTTAGGATTTGGTTTTTGTGAGTTGAGATGTGATAAACAGGATAAAACCTTTTTCCCTTTTACAGATCATGAGTAGGCCAGTTTTCTTTGTAATATGATTTCACTCCTTAAGGTGAAAGGCAATGCCTGCATGTTTTTTTTTTTTTTTTTTTTTTTTTTTTTTTTTTTTTTTTTTTTTTTTTTTTTTTTTCATGAGCATCAGGCTGGATTATGGTGAAAATAAAGGATTTTTGTACCAGATCTTTCAAATGAAATATTGTTCACTTAGTCAAAACTGAGATTATTTTCAAATGGTGTTGTTTCCTCTAACCATCTATCAACAGACTCCAGAGAAACAAATATCTTAGAGTTTGTATATCAATGGAGAAAAAGTTCAGAAACAGTTTGGGGAAAAAAAAAAAAAAAGTATTTTAGCTTGGGAATTTTTCAGCACAAAACCAGACATGTCAATGATACTTTTATGTCCTTTTTATAGTAAGTTGCAGAGTGAAGCCAGCCAATCTGCAAAAATTGCACATGTACCATAAGTGAGCAAATATTCCAATTCCCTGTGCTGTTTCATCTCACAGTCTAGAAGAGAAGCAGAACTATATTTAATGACTCCCACAGCCAGAATTTCAATTTAAAAAAACATCCCTGAGCTCTATTGTTCTTTGAAATATGAAACCCCCATCTCGTTTTCCTGCTCAGAGAGCTTGAAATGGATGATGGCAGGATCCTTCCATTAAATTGCTGACAGGTAGCTGGCTGCCAGGATTCCAGCCAGGAGCCAAATTCAGAGGGGTCAGGGCTGGAAGTAAATGTTGTGCATCCACAGACTCTTATAATGAGTAAATGTGAAAAAGAAGGCTTTCTAGAAGCAGCCTTCATGAGGATGTCAGAAGTAGAGATTAGAGGATGAGGAAGAGGTACTTGTACTTCTACTTCCACATTAGGTTTAGATGATGAGGTCTATAATTGAAAATGGTCTAAGGACACTGTTAAGTGACAGAAGTACTCACGGTACTTTGTCAACATCTCAATTACCAGGCCCACAAAATTACTCATTTACTCTGTCACTATCAGCAAGTGGGTTTTTAGAACCAGATTTACTATTTCATTTCTTGGGCTGGATAACAGGTTCTTCATTCCCACAGAAACAAATTCTGTTTAAAAAAGAAGCTGAGGTTCATCTCTGTTACGCAAACAGCGTAAAAATTTAATCTTTCAGAATTTCACCTTTACCTGTTCAGAGAAAATGGATCTTCATGCATATTCCTGTGTTGTGGCCATGAAGGATAACAGGGGTAGAAGCCAAAGCCCCCTCATCTGCTCTTACCCCAGTAAAATCACACACGTTAGTGCAGGACAGATAATGGGAGACCTCACAGAGCTGCTCAAGAAAAGAAGATTACAGAGTCTGAAATAAGAGCTTTTACAAAACAGAAAAGGTAAAATTAATAGAATTAGAATGAACTGAATAGGTAAATAGGCAATCCAGATATCTACTCAAACAAAGCAGGAGAAGAGAGTAAAAGCTTTCACCAAGATTCTGCACATTACATTGATAATGTTGTGCTAGGGTGGAGCACAGAGATGCCGATAATAAGGAGTTTGCCTACATTTTCCACTTAGTATTCCTCTCTATTTTCCCCTGCTTCATGTGTCTGTTCCTCAAAAGATAGGTGACACCAATTTAGATTAGCTTGAAATTATTCCTGCTATTTCCACTCTACAAGTCACTTATTTAACTTAAAATGCAGAACCATCTCAGGTTCCAGAACCTAAATGACCATATAGTGTAAGAAGTAAGGCATTTGCAGTTCAGAGGATGGGCTTTGATTTCAAAACTGTTTAGTGATAGGGAAGAGTTTGTAAATATTCCTGTCCTAGCCAGTTATTTTAACTGAACTTAGCATGGCAATCTCTTTTTTATAAAGATAAACTTTATTTCTTCAAACCCCCTGATGAAGGATTGTGTTTTTGTAAGTGAGGTAGGTCGATTACATTTTGCAAAGAGGGATTTCTGTCTCTGTCACAGTGTAATATAAATCACATATCATGTATGAATGCATCATTTAAACTCACATAGTTTTATGGCATACTGTGACAGCTCTTTCTCTCTAGAGTCTGCTGATAGTTTGATAATGGTCTTAGTCCTTGACATTAGTGCCTTTAGGCAATCGACCTACATGGGACATGTATCAGCAAATTATGTTGACTATAAATAACGGAAAAAATATACATAATGAAAATAAATCTTCCTTTGTTACTAACAGAAGAAGGTGGTGAAAGTGTACTCAATTACTGATATACAGAGAACTTGAAGAAATAAAAGGCTGTTTACACTGAAGTGGCAAAGTGCTGATGGAAAATTGTTTTGGCAGCATGTAAGGAAATGGGGAAGTGAACAAAAGACAAAAGAAACAGTCCGTGTGAAACTTCCTGTATAAAAATCCCACATCAACCTTATTGTCTTTAGGGAAACTGCAAGTTAAACATTTTATCTCTAAGATTTATCATTTTTAAGTGTCTAAAATTTGTAAGATATTTCCAGAATTTAGTGGTCATTTATACTAGCTAATCCATGGTGTGACAGTAGTGTTAGATGGGAATTGCAGAAGTGCCATTGCAACTTGGCTTGGATAAAGTCTCATTTGGAATACCATGTACAAGACAAGTTATCTATAATTAAGAAAGATAAAATAGAACTGGAAGAGGAGCAGAGACAATCTTATAATGCAAAGCTTGAGTTGTTTAGCCAAGCAAGATACAAGACGGAAGATTGGTTTAGGACCCTAGAAATATCTCCTCGAATTAATATCAAGGAAGAAAGAATGCCTAAAGCTAAAAACAAGTACTGACATACAGTCAAATTACTGAGCAAAATTCTGAGAGTATCAACACAGACTTTGGGAGAAAGTGAGCCCAAATTTGTTTTAAAATGAACTTCAGTGTATATGTGGAAGGAGCTGTACATATGTGGAAGAAAATATTTGGGGCTTGAAAGTTGATGGCTCAATCTTGGTCCCCTAGACAAGGGTAATTAGTGCCATTAGAGTTGTCCTTGAATACTGCCCCTGGTTTCTAGCTGCCGTTTGATGAATGTCTTTTAGTTTCTCCTACAAGATCTGAATAGCATTTGTTAGACCTGTGCAGATGTTCCAGATAAATTACATCATCTCAAAAGGCATTAGGTGACCATAGTTAAATAGTTAGTTCCATAGTTAGTAACCATAGTTAGCTCCTGAATCAGGCCAAGAGCACAGGCTTTCAGGTATGTCATGTGTTGCATAGGCAGAGATATATCCTAGGAACTCTATCTTTATAATCTTTTATTGTATTTATAATGTTTTCTCAACTTCTACTTGTCACATTTGGAGGCAAGAGAGGATTTCCCTCGGGTGAATGCTCTAGTTTCCAGGGGAGGCAGGCTTTGCTTTCAGCTTTGAAGCAGAAAATGTTCTCCACAGCTGCAGGGAGGAAGTTTACAAGATACATTTGAAGGTCACAGTGCATCACATTGCTTTAGGCTGGTGCTAAGGATTGAAGCAGATGTTGGTCAAGAGAGGAATTTTCTCCCAAGTTTGACGTAAAAGATCATTTGGTTATTTTCTTTTTATGTTTTCTTTTCTCTTTCTCTTTCTCTCTCTTCTTTCTTTCTTTCTTTCTTTCTTTCTTTCTTTCTTTCTTTCTTTCTTTCTTTCTTTCTTTCTTTCTTTCTTTCTTTCTTTCTTTCTTTTCTTTTCTTTTCTTTTCTTTTCTTTTCTTTTCTTTTCTTTCCTTCTTTCCTTCTTTCTTTTTTCTTTGTTCCTCTCTTCCTCTCTCTTCTTCTCTCTTTCTCTCTCTTTCTGTCTCTTTTTCTTTCTTTTCTGTATAAAGAAGAAAGTAGTCTGTCTCTGAGGCAGTGGTATTTAACAAACTCTATGCTAGT
This sequence comes from Anas acuta, assembly GCF_963932015.1. Lineage (NCBI taxonomy): Eukaryota > Metazoa > Chordata > Aves > Anseriformes > Anatidae > Anas > Anas acuta. Next base: position 132,325,167 of record NC_088980.1, read on the forward strand.
ACACAGAATGGAGATGTTCTCAGTGTCTCCTTCACAATTTTCATGGCATAATTGTGACAGCCTATAATTTTAGTACAGGGTGCTGGATGTGGTTTGCAGCCTAGGAAATATGGTATATGTGAAGTTTCTGCAGCTTTTTGAACTAGAGATGCCCTTGGCTGCCCACAGTTCCAGGGATTCTGACCTAGATGAACCAGACTGCCTATACATCATGAGCTGCACTGTCCCTTCCAGCCATATGCTCCTATTTTTCTGTCCATATCAATATCATAATCCATACATAGCTTAGTACTGAATGTTGGGAGAGCTTGCATCACACTGCCCTGAATTTTCTGAGAATTCTACCATACATGTATTTTTGCACTGATTACCTATCTCCTAGCCATTTTTTTCTGTGTGCCAGAACAAGTAATTGTTATTTTATTTTACATGTTCTGAACCTTTACTGTGGACTGGTTGTTTTCAAGTAATTTATGTCTCATTTTGAAGTATTTTTAAATCAAATACATGTTGGAAAGATTTGAAAATTTCTCAAGAAGGTGTTGCCACAGCTGCATATTTGAAAGTATCAGCCAGCTCTCAGTATAAGATGACTGTGTACAGAGAATGTAACATATACTAACACTAAGTCATGAGCATTTTACATGCCATCTAAGTAGCCAATTGTTTTACCAGAGGCTCCTGTATGATTATGAGGAGATAACTATAAATGGCCAGGGAGAAATAAAAAGGAAGAAATAAAACATTTAGAGGTGTGATATTTCTGGGGAAAAAATAAAAACCTACTTAGTGTCTGGGAGATTAGTGGGAAAATGCATACTTAGCTACCTTTCCCAGGAAATTAAAAGTGGGGTCTTAAGATCTTATTGCTCAGGCTCAAGTACCCTCTGGAGAGGAGATTTTGAGGAAAGAAAGCTAAGTTACTTCCTGAGATGGCAGCTGTTTCAGGAGAAGACTGAACACGGATTTGTGCTGTCACAGGACTGTGGTGCTGAGTCAGAGCATCCTTACGGGAAATGGTCCGGTTTTAGATAGCTCAAACCAGGGAAAGTGAGCCAGCATGTAAATCATGACACTGACCCACCACCCACCCCTCTCACCCAGATGTGAGGAAGCAGCTCAGGATCCTGGTGCAGAAAGCTGTAGCTGTGCTTTCCTGTGTCTCAGCTCCACCACAGATCCCACCTGAGACCTGGTAGCTGACTCCACATGAACCAGGCCAAAATCAACAGGCTGGCTGCAACCACAGAACAGTAGGAATATATTAAAGGAAGCAGAATTACACCAGCTATCATTTCTCATATTTTATTTTATTGTCCCGTCACTGGACATAGAAACTGCTGGAGCTGAAACAAGTCTACACAGGGACAAATGTTTCTCTCTGCTCTGCTGTTTTAATCCTTCTCCATGGTTAGTTGAAAGCTCTCTTTGACCTTGCCCTGAAATGGGCTAGAAATGCTCACTGAGGTCCAACAGTCCTCAGCAGCTTAGTTTCAATCACTGAGCTGAAATGGAGACCTTGATGGAATCCGTATATCTGGGCTTTGTGGTCATTGACGTGCCAAACCTGGAATCAAGTTTAGCATGTCAGCAGGTATGTTGATGACTGAGCCCAGGACTAAAGTTCAGTCATAAAACTATCACAACTTTCCCAGAGAAGAGGGCAGAGGAAGTCTGAAGAAGACAGCTGTGTTTGGCTAACAACTGGAGTGCTGAACTGTGTGTAGGCAGATTACAGCAGAGTATGGATTATTTTATTGCTGTTTTCTTATGTCATGGAGTGTTACTGTGAGCAGTATCCTGAAAAGGCTGTTGAGTCACCGTCTGTTCCTGCTCGCAGCTCCCAGGAGCAGAACAGCAGGTACAGGACATAACTCAGGCTTGCTGAGGAAATCACGGTTTAGCACACAGGCATCTGACATTCAAGCACTCTTTTTTAAAGTATAAGAGCCACTTGATACTATCTGAGGTAAATGACCTCTAAAGTTCCATTCCAATTGGACAGTGGTAGGGGTGGAATGGAAATACGCTTTCCTTTATTTCAGATGTGTTTTTAGCTTTGTCTTGAACAATTACTGGTAACATTTCTGTTAAGAAAGCTAACATCTCATTTTTTACAGATTTATTGCATATTTATAAGCTCTGGTGCCTCTTCAAGGAAACCGGTGACACCTTCTGCTATTTTCTTCATAGTTACATCAGTTTTAAAAGACTTGATTAAAGAGCTTGTCTTTAGCATTATTTCCAGCTCTAACTTAAGCTTTCCCTGTTGTATATCCTCTGCAGAAAAACACAACTTTATATTACCTGAGAATTTGAGGGGTCCAGAAACTAATTCTAATTCCAGAATTAATGTGAATGTCCTTTTTGTACATTCAGTCCACCAGAGCAGGTAAGATACTGCTTTATGCTGAATTTTGGTGAAAAAAAATGTCCAATGGCAGCCTTCCTATAATTTCAGGAATACAAAGTATCTCATTCAACAGAGGTTAGAGGTAGAAATAAACTTGAATTTCTGGAGATATTAATCTTTTCTGATATCTGGGAAAGTGGGAGTCAGAAAACAGGTAGGATCTTTGTCCCTGACATGCTCTCTCTGTTCATTCTGTTTTTCTCACAACTTGATTTTTTTTTCTGCCTTTCCATTCCCCAAGGCAGTTCAGACAGTGAACCCCAAAGTAGTGCTTACCTGATCATCACTATCCTACTAGTGGGACCATGTATTGGGTTTACGCGGCAATGTTTTGGTGGCAGGGGGGCTGCAGGGGTGGCCTCTGTGAACAGAGCCCAGCAGCTGCCCCATGTCAGATCAGATAGGTCAGCTCCAGACAGCTCCAGAAGGGACCTGCCAGAGCCAAGCCAGTGAGTGATGCTGGTTGGGCCTCTTGGAGAGCAGATTTAAGGAAGGGGAAAAACAAACAAACAACAACAACAAAAACTGTTGTGCAGCAGCAGCTGGGAAGTGGAGTTAGAACCAGCCCTGCAGACCCCCAGGTCAGTGCAGAAGGAGGGCAGGAGGTGCTCCAGGCACACAGCAGCAGTTCCCCTGCAGCCTGTGGAGAGGCCCCTGGTGGAGCAGGCTGTCCCCCTGCAGCCCATGGGTCCCACATGGAGCAGATCTCCACGCTGCAGCCCATGGAGGAACCCCCAGTGGAGCAGGTGGATGTGGCCTGGAGAAGGCTGCAGCCCATGGAGATCCCCCGCAGGAGCAGGCCCCCAGCTGGAGCTGCAGCCTGTGGAAAGGAGCCCACGCAGGAGCAGGGGGACTGGGGGCAGCTGCTGCCCATGGGAGACCCGTGCTGGAGCAGTTTGCTCCTGATGGACGGACCCCATGGTATGGAGCCATGTGGGAGCAGTTCTTGAAGAGCTGCTGCCTGTGGGAAACCCCTGCAGGTTCAATTCGGGCAGGATGGCATGCCGTGGGAGGGACCCCATGTGGAGCAGGAGCAGAGAGGGACCGTGAAGGAGTGATGGGGATGAAGCCTTATGGACTGACCACAGCCCCCATTCCCCAGTTCCCCTGCACCACTGGGGGGGAGGAGGTGGAAAAGGGTAGATGGGGGAAAGGTGTTTTTAGTTTGCTTTTCATTTCTCACTGTTCTAGTCTGCTAGTGACAGGCAATAAATTATATTAATCTCCCTATGCTGAGTCTGTGCTGCCTGTGATTATAATTGATGAGTGATCTCCCTGTCCTTATCTCAACTGTTGAGCCTTTTCCATTGTGTTTTCTTCACCTTTTCCTTTGAGGAGAAGGAGTGAGAGAGTGGTTGTGGTGGAGCTCAGCTGCCCAGATGGGTAAAACCACCATAGACCACTCAAAAGGATAACTACCAACAACATAGCTAACAGAATGGCCACGGTATGGCTCATATTGTTCTTCCTATACCAACAGAAGTCAATAGAAAGATCTGACTTCCCTATATTTTGGTTAAGATATGGTTTTATAGCTTGAATTTGGATGTTAGGGCAAGGAAAAAAAATCTGTGTTTCATAATCAGACAGCACAGTATTAAAACAAAAGATGGACCAAATGTAAATCTGAAGAAAATCTTTGAAACATATAAAATTTGTTTCCTTAAGTTAACAGTTTGAATTAATCGTCTCCTTTAGAACCACATTAGCCACCATACATGAGCGATTTCTTTTGTCTATTAATTAAAAAAAAAAAAAAATCAAAACCAAAGATTTATTTAAAAAAAAAAAAAAAAAAAGATTGGAAATTTCTGATCCCATTTGTCAGAGCACCAAGAAGCCTGCTTAGACAGATATCAACTCACAAGTCTTCTCAAGTGCCACAGGGGTCCCCTACTTTCATTTTGCCCTTCAGGTTACCGCTTTCTTCAGACTTATGTCCCTAGCCTTACTGCTTTGCCAGTTGATGGTTCCATGAATCAGCCCAAGGGAATGAATGGCTGGTTTCTGGAAGGCAGACTTACAGAAGGCAATGGATGATGAATCACTGAAGTTAGTAGGTGTTACTCATTAGCATTGTTTTTTAATGAATGAATCTCACAATGGCAAAAGCAATACTCACCAGACAATGAGGGAAGTGGTAGGATGTACTTGTGTAATGCATGGAAATGACATGACAGCAAACACCGTCATCTAGGCTGCAGCAGCATCTGCCTCTGCTCATTCTAATAGAATTATAGAGGGTTTACATTTGTTCCAATACAAATAGGTACAGAGAAAAATAAGAGATGATAAGGAATGTTTGCTTCCACATGCCGCAAATAAAGACAGATGCAAAATACAAAGGGAAAGGTAGGTTGTAATGAAAGCTGCCTTCTCACAGGCCTTGATGCATGCACAGATGTTCAGATCTCTTTTGCAAGTATCTTCAGGAGCTAAGAAAAATAACTGAATTTAAGTAATTTAAGCTACATCTACCTAAGAGAACAATGTGTTTCAAAAAGAGAAAATTTGTAAGTTAGAAGAGTTGGTGACAAGGATGTGATGTACATATCCAGTTTAAAGGTTTTAATGAAAACTAGATATAGTCTGATCCTGCCTGTTCACTGCCCATTAGCTTTTAGAGTGTATTAGGTACCATCCTGCAGCATTTTTACTAGTTTATTTACACAAAAAAGAAAACCAGCCTGCATGTTCCAAGACTATTCCACAGTCCGAGGACAATAGGGAAATTCACAAACATGCACCTGATCTAAACTAAAACAATAGGGTACATATGTGCATTTATAGTGTCCACCCAGCTGTATCTTTAGGGCAATCACATCTGAGAGACTGCATTCACAACCTTCTCCAACTGCGAAGTAAGACACCATTATTAAGCTATTATAACCCACTAGCTACTATATCTCTTTGGCTGCAATTTTATTGAAGCCCATAAAACAGAATCATATCTTCCTTTCTGCTAAGGGCCTTATTCAGCACTGCTAAACTCTGTGAAAATCTTTTTGGTGACTTCAAGCAATCGTAGAATAGCCTCCAGGAAAACTGTTCACTCGTTTGCTTTGAGTTGGATTTTTAAGTGACTTTCATTGGAATTCATGATGTGAATTCATGATGCTGTTTTGTCTTAGAACCACTGTAGGACCTATTCTGTATTGGCAGGAGCAGGCGTTCCTTCTGCTGAGAAGACAGGAGATGGTGCAGAGCCAACTACGGTTTCTGTAGTTCCAGTGCTTTTCCAACGCCTTCCAACACCAACACTTTGACAGCTGCTGCTGCAGCATCTGACCTTATGCACAGTATCTGTTATTACATCTACTGCCTTCTGCAGTAACATCTTTTTTCACTTTTCCCATGACTAGGTGTGTTCTGTATTGTACTTTTTCCTCTAGCTTAATTCTAGCAACAGTCTAATTTCATAGCCAATATAAACATGACTTAAGTTTAAGAATCAAATATTCACTTGTGTGAATCCCACAGTTACTCTATGTTTCATGTTGGTCTGCCTAATGCTTTTCTTTCCTCTGTGTCCATAGTTTTGCGCCACTATGACGTGAGGCACGTAACACAAAAAAGTACTGCCAGCAAAAGCCACATTGCTGTCCATGGAATATATCCCTGTTCACTCAGCATTTTCTCTGCTGCAATGGGTATGGTTCATATCCTCTAACTGAAAAACAGGTCCCTGGAGGAAAGTGCCTGCAGATCACAAAAATGCAGTCAAACAAAAATAATGCATTCATCGTTTTTAATGTTTAATAGAATTCCATGATGACTCCCAACCACATACCAGGGACTTCTAACCTAGATGATACTGGGCAACAGAGAGAATTAGTTAAACAAACGTTCATTTTTGTTTAGCAAAGCAGTCCCTATGTGTTCTACCACTGACCTTTTTTTTTGTTACAGATTAAGTTTGTTTAAGAAAAACTGGCAGACAATTTTGTGATGAAATAATTGTCAGAAACTGTTGATGTGTCAAAGTAGAAAAGTACCACTCATTACTTTTAAAGGACAAGATTTTCTGGTCAAACTCAGATGGAAGACAGATGTTCACTGGCCTTAAAAGATTTTCAGGCAGCCATATGGGAGTAAGAACCCAACCATGATGTTCTTGCTTTACTTAGTTCATCCCATGGATCTGAACCTCATGCTCTCATATACCCTGCAAGTTTTCTGCTCTCTGGACTATTAAGTCACCTTCCCTTACACTGTTACCAAGTAGATACGTAGTTATCTATGTGAAGTGGAATATTCCTGATAGGAATGACTGACAGAAACAGAGATTTACTCAACAGCATGATTTAGGCATTTGCCTAAAATCATGATAGATAAGTCCAGTCAAATGTCTGTTTCAGAAAGGTAAACACATAAAGCTAAATGTAGACAGAAAAAAAAAAAAAAAAAAAAAAAAGAGAGAAGCTCAAATCCTTTGGCATATTCAGACAGACCAGAGCCTTCAAAAGAGATTTTGATCTCGAGTGTGCCTGTTCCTGAGATGTTACTTATTATGGGATAGATAGGTCTGTCTTGTTTTACTAAAAACTTTGAAATGTCCTAATGCAATTTCAAAGTATACTATGCATGCACACCCTAAAAAAAAAAAAAAAAATGAAGAATCAAAAACTCAAAACTGCACAAAAATTCACAGTGGGAAATGGGAAATATTTTTTCCCTGAGACTTTGCTTAACTGAAGTCTTTCTATAACATGGGAGTGGGAGAATCAGCAGTGTCTTGCACTTATATGGTCCTCTGAGATCTCATGTTCCTTTAAAATAGCTAATAAATTCATCTTTGTCACATTCCTTTGAGGTAGGGAGGTAATATTATCCCCATTTTAAAGATGAGAAAAATGCAGTATGGAGGTAATAAGTTCTCAATATCAAATAAAAAGTCATTGGCAGCACTGCAAAGAGAACCTAAATATATAGCTTTCAGTCTTAACTATGATATTACCCTTTTCCATAAAGTGTTCTTCTTCCTAAAAGTATCACAGTCTGCATTGAAAGAGAAAGATACTCTTTCACCTCATCTGTACTGCTGAGGCTTCTCCTGTTCCATGAGATCAGTTCAAGTACTGTTTATAAAACAAGGAAGAATCATCCAGATCACTCAGTCCTCAGTATTTCAAACACATCCTCTAATCACAGGAGTTTGAATTGTTTTGGCCTTGGATCTCTTTTCCTAATGTTGAAGATAAACTCTACAGTATACTGGAGGAATTAGGGTTTTATATACAGAAAAAGAAAAAAAAATCATTAGAGCCATCATGCTTCAAAAAAATTATTTCAGTGAATCAGTTTATTTTTTCCAGTGAAAACACATTTTGCTGAGAAATTTCTAACCACTTGGCTTTCAGAATAAGTTAAAAACCTACACTTTAATCCTGAATTCCTTCCTGAGGCATATTTTGTCCTCTCGGGGATTTAATCTGCCAAATTAAAAAATTGGAAGTAGTATTAGAAATAACAATGGTTTATCATGGTTTATCTTAGGAAAGCAATTTTATTCACAGTGAAAAATCCCCTAGGAACTTTGTTTTGACTGCAGTGACATCTACTGGTATTTAGAAATTTTTCTGAAAATCAAGTAAAAGCTAACATGAACATTGTGCTATATATGAGGCCTTGCAGCCTGAAGGTTTAGTTTTGGGGTTTGTTTTGTTGTTGGTGGTTGGTTGGTTGGTTTGGTTTTTGTTTTTGTTTTTGTTTTTCTTAAGTATGAGAGCAGAAAAAAAGCAGATATTCCAAAGTTCAAGCATGTATCATCCCAAAGATGGCAGCTTTGCTCATGTTTTTTTGATGTAAGAATAAACACTTCAAGAGAAGAGAGTAAAACAGGAAGAAACCAAATCACCTGAGACACAGAGAGTGGATTCTTACTTGTTTTCTATTCCAGAGTGAATATAAAGAAGGGAAAAGACTACACTGGAGGGATGTATTCAAGAATGCAGGGGGTTCTTCTGGAGTTAGGGAAGCAGCAGTGCTGGCAGAGGGAGCAGTAGGCTGATGCCTGGAGCTGTCAGACATTCCCCCCTCTGCAGCTTTGAGACAAAACACAAACATGGTGAGGCTAACAGGGCAGTAAGCTAAGAAACCGAAACCCTGCACGGATCACCATGGAGCATCCGAAACCCCTTATCCTGTTCACTTTGCATGGTGCACAGTCAGCTATTGACCTCTTCCAGAAAACTGGGTCCTCAACAGCACTGGGGATGTTTATGTCCTCCTGCTCTTTGCTAAGTCCTTGTCCTTTACCTTTTGAGTACTGAGCGGGTGCTTGAGAAGTTGCAAAGAGAGTCCAATGCTGCTACATGGCTTTAGATGAAAGATATAAACACTGGAGATGAAAAATGGTTGAAGGGAACAGCTGAAAAAATGAGACTGTAAATATTTGTTTATATTTTCCAGCTGGTTGGTTTACTGCCTCTGTACTCTGAGGTCTGTAAAGGAACAAATGAATTGCCCTGACATCCCTGCCCATCCAGATCCTGGACAAAGAATGAAAGGCTTCCTTGTACCATGCTGCTGTGTTCAGAACATTGGAGCAGATTATCTTGTAAAATGAGGTAGCACAACAAGCACACGTTCAGACATTAGGAAGACCTTCCTGGTATCTGTACTTCATCAGTCTACAAAAGAGGATGGTAAGAGCAGCCTGCTTGCAGCAGAAGCACAAGAAAATAGAGTTAAACAAGAGACACCAATGAAAAAAATGAAAAATCACCAGCACAATTTAGCCATTCAGTGAGCAGATGATTGGAAGTGATTGACAAGTTCTAATAATTGACAAGTAATTTTCAAGTGGAAGAACTTGCCAATTACTTGTCAATGCTACGAGATGGTAATAGTGCTATTTGCATCTACAAGATGCTAATAGTGCTACTTGCATCTTCTGTGTAGCATTTAGAGACTTAGATAAGAAAACACTATATAGGAGCTAAGGATTTTTATAAAATACACAGATAGTCTTTTCCATTGTAAATTCTCTCCATTTGTGATCCATTCAAATTAGATTTCTCTCTAAATTCTAAGCATGTAAGATGTGTCACACATATGAAACACCACAAAACATAGCTTTGGAGCAATGTACTGTATAGTAATATGTGTTATTTATACACTAGGAGCCCCCATTTTCTTTCTGTAGAAAACAGAAAATCTTGTATACTTGATTGTATGCACTCAATTTGCCAATGTGCACAAAGGAAAAAATATGTTAAAATGTTTCCTTTTATTAACAATGCAGAATAATGACATATGAGTATTCTGAAAATCATTACTGAACATATTCAGATACAAAATCCTTGCCAGGTCTTTCTGAGAAAAAAATGAGAAGTGTTTCAAGAAATACTGTCCAGTGACAATAATTTACCGTTAGTCTAAGCCAGAAAGCTGCATCGTATAATGCATTAAATTATTCTGTTCCTCTCCGCCTTTCAGTTAAAATCAAGAAGATGTACTCTAATAAGAACAGTGGGCCATTTCTCTGGACTTTGCAACCTTCCACATTATGCATGAATCTATCCTGCAGCCATTTGGAGAAGCACTGGGAGCAAATGAATTATGAGTCATGGGAAGAAGAAAAGACATGTCACAAATATTGAAATTAAATGCAAAAGAAAATGACAAATACTGGAAATGTGAGCTGCCTAACAAGCGACAGATAGTAAAACATGGCAAATGCTGGAAATGGCAAGTAATACAAGAAGACAAGTACTGGGAAGAAAACACAGTAAAATAAAAGAATGAAAACATGTACAGAACTAATGGTATCATTGATCCTAAGGAATTTTGAAAAGGTAAGACAAAAATACTGCAACAAACAGTGCTCTGGGGAAGATGCTAAATTAAGGCACAGTACAAAATAAGAGACCAAAAGATTTATTTAGAAGCTTGATCAGAAGCACCAGAATTGTCATTGATGGGCTCTCCAATGCTGTCCATTGTTTTTTGTGTAACTTCAGTATACTCTTTTCTACTCTAATCTATTTCTTTCCTGGCATGTATATCTACATGTGGATACCAGTTTGAGTTTGTGGAAGCTTTTTATGATCTTTGGCCATTATTTTAAAGGTGGTCATACAGACTTTGATTTACACCTTGAGTAGTCTCAGTGACTTGCAAAAACTACACTTGCTAAGGGAGGAAGAATTTTTTCCAAGTTCATTTATTGATTCTAAAGTAAAAAGAAAGAAGAGAGCGTGAAAGTAAAGATGAGAGATCACAGTCTCAGTTGACATATATGAGTGTAGTTAGATAGACCTCTGATTTATATTAATTAGGAAACTTGATGTTCTGTCACTGCAATACTACTTCTGAGAATGACAACTCCTAACAGAACAAGGTCTAGGGAGAAAACAGATTTATAATTAAGAGAATTATTCTTTCAACTAACCTAAGGCAGCTTCATGAGGCATCTGCTCTGAGTCACACTTGACTGGAGACTCTGCATGCACTGATTTAACAGGGAACCAAGGAAGATACAGCAATACTTCAAAGGCAGAGAAGTAGCTACACCAACACTTTTATGAAAAAGTTCACTAGAATGAAACTATTAGATGAACATAACAATACTGGAAATCTTCAGAAAAAGGTAGAAATGAATTTCCTGACTCTAATGGTCATAACCGATTTCAGTACAAGTAATAATGTGATTAAAATGAAACTTCCATACTTAGATAAAAGTTGGCAGCATTGTAGATCCCAGCTGATTTTAGAGGTTATAAATGAAGCATTCTAAGAACAGGGACTTTCCATCTTAATGCTGCATACATGCGTCTGAGTAGCTTTATAAAGGTATAAAAATAAAAAAAATAAAATATATACATCTGATGGAACAAGACCTGGGACTGGAAATCCAGACCTTTCCTCAATTGTATTAAAGATCTTCTTACATTGTTGTTTTATATTTGCAAGGGATCTTCACTTGAGGACCATCAAGTGAAGTAATCATCCAAAATGATATAGATAAGAATTATCCCATAAGCATAGCTTATCAAGAACTATACCTCTTTGCCTCTTTTTACTTTGTTTTATATCAAGTTTTAGTGCCTAGTTGATATGATTTGTCAGTTGAAATAGGGTATCTCAGGATATTTACCTTGACATCTTTTCTGGGACTTCTTTTTTTAAAAAAATATCTGATTGGAGAGCAGAGAGATTAATATAAGACATAAAATGTTTCAAGTTAACAACTTTTAAATTAAAAAAAAAAAAAGGTTTTCAAACATGGAGTCAACACTCTCTTTCCATGGAGAAACATCACGACTGATTCCGTATTACTGGCCAAGAGTTCAATGAAATTTATGAGCCTTTTTAAAACAGAACAGTGAATAATATTTACTAAATATACTTTATGCAAATTATACTTTAATATTTTTAACAAGATGCTACAGCTTGAAGAGTAAGGACAGGAAGAAATGAGGAGATTGAATTACAAAAGGAGAGCGTAAACAATGGCAAAAATAGTACAGAAATTAGTGGCTATTTCTGACATAAAACATAGATCCTGTTTAAAATTGACATTGGTTGAAAATGTGTTTCTCCATACATTAGAGAGGACAGAAGGCATTAAGTCAAACATCATCAAAGTAACAAATAAATTGAAAGATTTGCTCTTCCCTATATTACCAGGTATTACTATTATGCACCCACTTAGAGCACTTACAGGTCCAAACACTTGACAAACACAGTCCTTGGCACCAGTTTACGTTTTATCCATAGGCTACAAGGAACAACAGTTAGACACGTGCATCTCTGCTGAGTAGAGATTAACTGAGGTATTATTTGACACAACTTTCAAGAGAAACATGAAAATTATCAAAATTAAATAAGAAAGGCAACTACAGAGAATTTTGCAATGATAGCTGATTTTCCTAATATTTATAGATTTATTATTTGTTTTTTGGAATACAATGAATTTCAATTATATAATTGCTTCCTGGATGAATAAGACACCAAGAAAAATTTACTTGTATATCATACCATCACAATCGGGGACTGTAAAATCATGATTCATCAGATATAATAGCTCAAAAAAAAAGAATTTTTTTTATTTTGTCTCTGTGAAACTAGTGCATTCAGAGACATTATTTTTACCAGTATTGAAATACAGCTATATAGGAAATAATTATCTAAAATTACTTACGAGATGCATGTGACTCCCAATTGCAGCAGTTTAAACCCTATTTGAGCTGTTTGAAGCAGCCAGGTATTGTGAGATACAGTTCGTCAATACTTAAAAACTAAAATCACAAGGGTTTTTGTCCCCAGAAATAATAATGAAACATGGGCTTAACTGAACAGAATGATTTCCAAGGTTGAGCATTTAAAAGTTTGCATAGGGATGAGTCATAGAATATTAACACTCGGCTGCTTGATTCTTGAACACGCCAAACTTTTTGTTATATGCAGAATTTTCACAGCCAAATTGATGCACATGGGACTACCTATTTACACTTGGAGTTGTATGATTTGTTTATAAAAACATAAACAAACAAGGCTTTAGTCATGACTGTGTACTTTCTGCAACTTCCCTGCAGCACGGGCTTTTGAAAATATATGCAGAAAAAGAAAATAAGAATATTTAAAATGAGCTGGAAAATATACATCTGAGAAGTTGCTGCAGCATAGTATGAACTTCCTTCTGAATAGCAACTCTGATTATCTATTTCAATAACAAGGTAAGAAAAGAAAATATGAAAAAAAAAAAATGGAGTAAATACATATTATACATATTATATTTTAAACTCAAAGATAAGGTATTTGTGCTATTTCATGCCACCAATACTTTATGTATCACTACAAACGGTAATAAAATCAAAGATACTATTGTCTTCCACACAAATCATAATAAAACCAAAACATCACAGGCCCCTAGTATCTCCCTGTGGACAAATCCACATACACAATGCTAACCAAGCCAAGGATGGCGTGTCAAGGCAAAAGCATTTTTACTTCAGTCATCCACTCTGTAGTGCTGGAAACCACACATTTCTAAGTTCATAGTACTATGCCTTTTATCCAAGGATTTTGATGTGCTTTACAAACTTTAATTAAGCTTCACAGCATGCCTACCAGTCAGGCAGAACTTATACCATTTTCAGAGAAAGCGTGGCATGGCCTTCATTCCTTACACCTCTGCTCTGATCGCACACGGCATTTTCTCCACTGTGATATATTGTGGAAACACGTAATAGCAGAGCAAAAGGCCCCAGTGTGCCCAGCTTCTATTACCATAACTTTTTTTGATTTGATTTCTTACTTTTCCAATAATACCTTACATAAACTGTTGTGGTTTTTGTTTGTTTGTTTGTTTTTTCTTGTTTGTTTGATTATTTTTTTCTCTGCAGCTGAATTCATACCTGTACATCTAATCTGAGCTTATGACTAATACACACATTTTTTCTATTATTAGTTTTTAATTAGAAAGAGTTATAATTTAGGTTGCACTTTCTCCTAGAATCAAATATAGAAAAATATATGCAGGAAAAACACAACAGAGACAATATGGATTTGTAAATGAATTGCTGCAGGAGCTGTGCAAAGTAATTACTATAGGAGAGTGGTGTTTTCATAAACTGAAAGACTGTAAATTGTTGATGGATTGCCTGTTGAGCCGGGCACTACAGAAAGACATGGTGTTAGGTGTCCAGCCAGTGTGCAGAAGCATAACAAGGGTCACAGCTCCTCACAGCTTCCATCTTCCATCTCAAACACTACGTCTGTCTTGACAGGTGGAAACTGTGAGATGCCCAGCCCTGTTTGTTAGCTTGAGAAGCCTGGAAAGACCTATTAAGATAAAGGATGCTGTGTTTGCAAACATGCTGTCTAGTCGTGTTAATGCCAGGTTAGGCAGCAGCATGCCCTGTTGTCTCTTCAGCAATCATTTCAGCTCACAGCAGGGCAACCTGAGCTAGCACAGCCAAAAATCAACCTCAGCTTGCCCTTCCTCTTGTTCATTTGGACTGAAAACTTTTCAGAGCATAAATCCTCTTCCCTACAAGTTAGTGTGCATATAGAACAATACAACTGCATTTTCTTTTGTGACATCTAAACACCTCAATAAGAAACAGAGCACTACATTAACAAGTTCATTAATAACCTCCTTCAGAGTGTGTCTTAGGGTTTATGCTTCATTTAAATATAGCCTATAGGACAAACTGAGGAAGTGAGAGAGAGATATTTATTAGTTTTTGCTTATTGTAGTTGCAGTTTTAGTGATCCTGTGATACATCTGACCAAAACACTTCCAGCTTGAAAAGGGGAAGTTGGATACAAGCTTTATGAACTGAAGTTTGATATTGTATCTACAAATGAGCAAAATATGTTTACAAAATAATTGAAAACAAACTTGGATTTAAACCAAAGCAAGAACTTTGAAATGTACATTAAGTCATGAAAGTGTATGTGACCAGATCTCCTAAGGCATCTATGATTCAGAGCAACAAGTATAAAAGGCAGCTGAAATGTAGCATATGCAGTACAGTCAACTAAACATAAAAGAATTTACTGTACAGTATTAAAACCCAGTAATAAATTTTAGTATCTGAAATATTAAGGAGGAGATCAACATGACTGTTATTAGAACACTGTGATGGGAATTATCATGCAAAACTTTAACTATAAAGCTCAAGAAAAAGATATTTGTAGTAAAGAGGTCAAAGTATTTCACAAAAAGATTGAGACAGTATAAACATGCACATCAGGCAGCAATGTGCTGCTAAGAAGGCTAATAACATTCTTGGCTGCATGAGGCAAATCACTTTCAGGCCAAGAGAGGTGATCCTTCCCCTCTGCTCAGCATCAGTAAGGATGCACCTGGGGTACTGGGTCCAGTTCTGGGCCACCCAGTACAAGAGAGACCTGGACGTACTGGAGAGAGTCCAATAAAGGGAAACAAAGGTGATGAAGGGACTGGAGCATCTCTCCTATGAAGAGAGGCTGAGAGAGCTGGGACTGTTTAGCCTGGAGAAGAGGAAGCTTTTGGGGGATCTTATCAATGTATATAAATACCTGAAAGGAGGGTGCAAAGGGGCAAGAGCCAGGCTCTTTGCAATGGTGCCAAGTGCCCGTAGGCAATGAGCACAAACTGGAACACAAAAAGTTCTGTCCAAAATATCAGGAAATGCTTTTTTACTCTGCAGGTGACAGCCCTAGCACAGGCTGCCCAGAGGCTGTGGGGTCTCCTCTCCCAGGACCTTCAGAAGCTGCCTGGACATTGTCCTGAGCAAGCAGCCCTGGGTGTCCCTGCTTGAGCAGGGGTGGCATCACGTGGCCTCCAAAGGTCCCTGACAGCCTCAGCCACCCTGGGATTCTTTGATTCTGTGAAATGTTGATATAAGTTAGCCATAAGGATTTTTAGCTTACGTGTAGGCATTGCTTTATCTTTGAAGAAAGCATATGAATGCAAGTTTGTGTCCCTCTGTTTGTATGTCTGCATTATTTTTCCCTTTCTGATTATACAATAAAATGTCATAAAACAGCCATGTAAAAATGCTGATTATAATATAACCCCAAAATTTTATGATCAGTAACTTTAAGCTATAATTACTAAGATTTACTTTTTCATCTGTAAAGCTAGAAATACCTGTCCATCACACATCATTTTTCTAGTGGGATATATTTGGCCTTGTTAAAATGTAGCAATCTCTATGAAATACATATTGCTAGCAAAGGAATGCGTCTATCCATGAACCTGTATTTATAAATCTTGCTACTTACAAAATTTACTTTACAACAGAGCTCATGGCCATCACAAAACCTCCCCACAGCCTTTCTCCCCCGTGGGTACAGCCACACGTTAATTCAGGATGGTGCTCCATCAGAGGTGTCACTTTGGGTCACGCAGTTTTGCTGACTGGCAGGAACTGGCTCCAGCATGAGATGGCTGCAGTGAGACACGGCTTAGTTGGGAGCGTCGCTGCAGCAGGGGCCATTGATGGGCTGGGTCTTGCCTGGTGCAAGGTAAGCATCTCCCAGCCCTGCCATTTTGCTGCAGCAGCCAAACCCTGCCAGGCTAGAAGCATGCCCTGTCTTCCCCTCCTGACAGGTTCATCACAGGGATATTGACTGCTTGCTCAGCTGCTTTGTTAATGCATAAGCATGAGCTCAGAGGATTGCAGCACAGCTGTGCCAGAAAAGTGGAGCGTGGTGCAGGGATCTGAGCTCCCTGCTGCACTAAAATTGGCCCAGCGCGGCACCTGCATCAGCACAGGGCCCCCAGTGCTGCGGCCTGTTTCTTCTGCTGATGCAGGGTGCAGGGAGACTGACACTGGGAGTGAAAGAAGTGGCATTATGTTCCTTATCCATAGTGCTGGGGAAAAAATGAAAGAAGGGAGGGAGGGAGGAAAGGGAAAGAGGGGGAGAGAGAGAGAGGAAGGGATGAAGGGAGGAAGGGAGAAAGGGAGGGGAGGAAGGGAGGAGAGAAGAAGGGGAGGAGGGGAGGGGGGAAGGAAGGAAGGGAGGAAGGAAGGAAGGAAAAAGAAAAAAAAAAAAAGAAAAAAAAGAAAAAAAAAAAAGAAAAAAGAAAGAAAGAAAGAAAGAAAGAAAGAAAGAAAGAAAGAAAGAAAGAAAGAAAGAAAGAAAGAAAGAAAGAAAGAAAGAAAGAAAGAAAGAAAGAAAGAAAGAAAGAAAAAGAAAGAAAGACAGACTTTTCCCAATCTTTCAGTTCTTAAATTTCATGGAACAAATGTTTTCTGTTTATAGGTATTGTGTGTTATATAACATGGTTTGCCAAAATATTACTTTCTATACACATATCCACGTTATTTTAAAATCCTTCTGCCTGCAAACAGAAAAATTAAGCTGAGGGTTTACAGGCCACAGGATCTGAACTGAAAATCCATGTCTTGCAGTTTCTAGGTATACACTATTTACCAGCTTAGCCTCTGCACAAATTCAATTGACCCTCCTGAGACGGTTTGGCTGCTGGAGAGATAATAAGAAATCATTAATATTTTTTATAATCTGCAAAATTTTATAATATTTAAGAACACGCTGTCATGGCAATAACTGCTCATGTGAGAGCAGCTCCTAAAAATACTCTTGAATTCATTATAGGATTAGCATATACGTGATCCCTAAAAGAACTATTTCATAAAGTAGCACTTTTGAGGGCCTCGTGCCAATTCATTAAAGTTTTTGATGCTATAAAATCACTGGAAGAAAGTCTATGTTATGACTAGAGGCATTTCCTTTGCGCTAAAGAGGAATCTAACTCATTGACATGTTCAAACTCTCTTTGCACCCCTGGAAAATCTGATACTTCATAAAATGATGTAGTATGGGCAGTGCCCACACACTGCAATTTTTTATCAACAGCAGGAAACTTTCACTTATTTCTATTAACAGCATCTTGAAAATCAGGTCAGACTTATGGTTTCCAAAATGGCAGATTCATCATTTAACTCAGAATACCACTTTTTCACAATATTCATGGAGTTCTGCTGTCTTATTGCAGGGCAAAGAAAAAAATTAGAGATTTCATTTAAAAATTGGACTCCAAAGGGGTATTCTGATGTTCACCTGGAGCAGCATTATATAATTCAAATGTGATTTTCTATATGCATATATAGTTTCAAAGCAAGAAATATAACCCCATAATAAATCATCGTGAGTGCTTTAGTTGTAAAAAGTTGCTTGCCTGAGCATTGTGTCAGTAGCTTAGTTATGTTCTTCTGGCTGACAGATGTGGAATAGTGTGCAAAGCTAAGGCACTGTCACCATAAGCTTACTCAGCACTTTCCTGGTTGCAAAGTGCATTAAAAGTAGAGCTGTCAAAAAGTATCTTGAGACAAATGCTTATTAATAAGAATTATCAGATCTTGCTGGTTCATGGTGACTCTCATTTTCATTTTGTAGAAGGGCAGTGATTAATGAAAATTCTGCATGTGGGATATGATTAGGGAAGAGAAACCCAGCTTTTCCAATAAAAGCAAGATCTGTCCATATGAGCGACATCAAGGCTGAGCTGTGACTCACCAGCCAGAGAGGGAAGAGTGAGGAATGAAAAAGAAGTGGCTCATCTGTTGGAAGCGAATTGCCGGAAATCAGTGCTCCAGGACTGGATCTGTCATCTACATGATGTATGAGCCTTCAGAGGCAGAGGCAGATGTCTGCTGAAGATACCCACAAATAGCTATTCTAAATTAGTTTGATGGTAGAAGAGCACAACAATTCAGCATTTCAGGACTGCCTAATCACAGCCCACCCACGTGATGATCCTTGGGCAATATCTTTATCGTGAGTCTGCTTTGTTCATCCTGGGTAAAATGGTTTGGAGCAGAAAAGGTCCTGCCAATTCCATACCTACTTACAGGAAGACTGCTGTAAGACAACTACAGTGGTTATACAATGTCTATAGGACTCATTACATGGATGAAGTACACAGCCACACACACTTGTTCTCTGCTGCAAGGCTCAGATCTACCTGAGTTTCGAGGGGTCCTCATTTGACTTCTAAATTTAAAGCATTCCTCTTTTCCAGGCATCTGGAGAGGCAGAAGAATATTGAATTTTACCATGTTTCTCATCAGGAAGACTTGTCCTTCAAGAGATGTGTTTCATGAAACCGCCACAGTACTTAACACCTTTCCTTCAGCGGCTGTTCTTTTGCTGTTCTGCCAGTAAGAAGTAAGATGGAAAATGCAGGAAAAAGAAAAAAAAATCTCACTCTTCAGGATATGTCTTCTTTAGCAAAGGCAGATCAAGCTTTCTCATACAAGCTTTGGCACTAAGGGGAGGAGAAGGGCAGAGCTAAATAAGGTTCCCAGGAGCCTGAGCTATGCTGAGAGAGAACAAATTGTACTGACAGGTGACTACTCCTCAGGACTTCATGCATTTTCTGAAGAGGCCATAAAAACCATAGCATCATAGAATCATAAAATCTCAGAATCATAGAATATGTTGAGTTGGAAGGGACCTACAAGGATAATCGAGTCCAACTCCTGGATACACACAGGACAACCCAAAAATCAGACCATGTCTGAAAGCATTGTCCAAACACTTCTTGAGCTCTGGCAGCTTGGTGCTGTGACCACTGCCCTGGGGAGCCTGTCCCAGTGCCCGACCACCCTCTGGGTGCAGACCCTTTCCCTAACCCCCAGCCTGACCCTCCCCTGTCCCAGCTCCATGCCGTCCCCTCGGGTCCTGTCGCTGTCCCCAGAGAGCAGAGCTCAGCGCCTGCCCCTCCGCTCCCCTCGTGAGGGAGCTGCAGGCCACCATGAGGCCTCCCCTCAGCCTGCTCTGCTCGGGGCTGAGCAAACCGAGTGAGACACCTGACTGAGAAAAATGTATTTTTGTCTCAGATGTCTTCACCCTTTGTAGCCCATGATTCTTCACATCATACATAAATGTCTCTGTCTTTCAAGCACTTGCTCCCTAGGTTTGCAGGGTTCCACCTGCAGACACCCCTTTAATCCCTTTCTTGCCCACTTGAGCTCTCTGTACTGGTCTGAAGTTACAGAATATAGAATATGACCCAAATAATGTAAAAGGTGTATCTACCTATGTACTTTGGTTTTCCTTTCATGAATACAAAGTAGATACTACACAAGGGGAAAAAAAGAAGGAAAAAAAAAATAAATTTCTTTTCACATTTTAAAGTACAAATACAGTTATTAATAAATTTCTTTGGCAAATAATGTTCTAAGATAATAATTTTGTCCATCTGCTCCCCAAAAACTCACATGTTCTTCTCCATCACTGTAAAATGTCCATGAAAACTTAAACCTGCAATAGCTCTGTGAAAAGGAAAATATGGAAAATAGCAAATGCAGATCTCAACATATTATTATGTTTGTCCTGTGAGTATTTGAGGAACATGCAGAAGAAAATATAATATGCCCAAGAGTGTTTTAATAAAGCATATTAAATTATACATGTTTATACAGCTGTTTAAAAAGATGTGTAATGCTGATCATCTGCAATGTCACATTTATATTCGCAGCAATATTAAACCACAGCTAACCAAGTTTTCTCAAATATAAATCTGAATGACAATAGTGACATCGAGTGGTGATCATTGTTAACTGCTACAGTGTATTGCCATGAAACCCCTGCTGATGCCTTCTGTGCTATGACAGTCATAGTCCGGTGAAGTTCCCACTGACTGGAAAAGAAGAAACACAATGATAGTACCAGCTGTATAGACTTCAAATAGAATCGTAGAAAGGTTTGATTTGGAAGGTACCTTAGAGACCATCTAATTCCAACCCCCCTCCCACCAGCCCAGGTTGCCCAAAGCCCTAAGCCTGGCCTTGAGCACCTCCAGAGATGGGTCATCCACAGCTTCTCTGAGCAACCTCTGCCAGCACCTCACCACCGTCACAGTAAAAAATTTCTTCCTTATATCTAATCTAAATACACTCTTATAATTTAAAGCCATTACCCTTTGCCCTGTCACTACACTCCCTGATAAAGACTCCGTCTCCAGCTTTCTTGTAGGCCTCCTCTAGGTAGTGGAAGGGGTACTGTCCCCCCGAGCCTTCTCTTCTCAATCATACCACCAGGGAATCACAGAATGCCTTAAGTTGGAAGGGATCTTAAAGGTCATCTAGTTCCAATGACCCTACCATGGGCAGGGACACCACCCACTAGATCAGGTTGCCCAGGGCCTCATCCAAGCTGGTCTTGAACACTTCCAGGGATGGGGCATCCACAACTTCCCTGGACAACCTTCTCTAGGCAACAACCCCAATTTCCTCAGCCTGTCTTCACAGGAGAGATGCTCCAGCCTTCTGATAATCCTTGTGGCCCTCCTCTGGACTCACTCTAATAGGTCCATGTTCTTCTTATGCTGGGAGCCCCGGAGCTCACAGTGCTCCAGGTATAGAGTAAACATATGTATTATAGCCTAAAAATAATATAGAGTGTTAAATCATAGAGCATTACTTGTACAAGAACTGTAAAGTGAACTCATAATGAATTTTAAACATGTGGTTTAAATTCACAGTCACACATTTTAAACAGAATCATAGAATCACAGAATGGTTTGGGTTGGAGGGGACCTTAAAGCACATCTAGTTCCAACCCCTCTGCCATGGGCCGGGACATCTCCCACTAGACCAGATTGCTCAAAGACACATCCAGCCTGGCCTTGAACACTTCCAGCAGTGTGTGCTGCAACTGGGTCGGGGCAATCCCAGACATGAGTACAGACTGGGAGAACTCACTGAGAGCAGCCCTGCAAAGAAGGACTTGGCAGTTCTGGTGGATGAAAAGCCCAACATGATCCAGCAGTGAGCACTTGCAGCCCAGGCCAACTGCATCCTGGGCTACATCAGCAGAGGAGTGGCCAGCAGGGTGAGGGAGGTGATTGTCCCCCTCTGCTCTGCCCTCATGAGGCCCCACCTGGAGTGCTGCGTCCAGGTCTGGGGCCCCCAGCACAAGAAAGACATGGACGTGTTAGAGTGAGTCCAGAGGAGGGCTACAAAGATGATCACGGGGCTGGAGCACCTCTTCTATAAAGAAAGGCTGAGAGAGTTGGGGCTGTTCAGCCTAAAGAACAGAAGGCTCTGGGGTGACGTTATTCCAGCTTTTCAGTACTTAAAGGGGGCTTATAAAAAAGATGGGGAGCAACTTTTTGCTCAGATAATGACAGGACAAGGGGGAATGGTTCTAAACTAAAAAAGGGGAGATTTAGATTGGAGGTTAGGAGGAAATTCTTCACTCGGAGGGTGGTGAGGCACTGGAACAGGTTGCCCAGAGAGGTTGTGGATGCCCCATCCCTGGAGGTGTTCAAGGCCAGGTTGGACAAAGACCTGGGCAACCTGGTCTGGTGGGAGATGTCCCTGCCTATGGCGGGAGGTTGGAACTAGATGATCTTTAAGGTCCCTTCCAACCCAAGTCATTCTATGATTCTATGATTAATCATGCACATAAGCACTCACCAGGGTGGAGCTATATGCTTGTCTTTTTGCAAGGCTGAGAAAATGTCACCAGACAGCAGCAGGAGGGTAAAGACCAGTAGTCAGGGATGCAATGAACAGTGGTGGTTATTTATGGTGCTTACTGAATCCACATAATTTTCATAATCTGTTCTTTGTTTTGTTCTTCACTCCCCTCCCAGTGCTCATGACCACAGCATGACAGAACTTCTACTAAAATTCCCCAACTTCTTCAGTTCTCTATTACTATTTTTATTTCTGCACTTAAAAGTGCCATTTCCTCCTTACTGGCTTTACTGCTTACACGTTAGGGCTGTAGCCTTAGCTGTGAGAGCAGATACCTTCTCTAAGTGCTCTGGCCATTTCCATCAATAAAGCAATAAATCATCTGGCTTATTTATGCTTTGCGTGACACCAAAACAGAGCTGCTGCAAATGTATCCAAAAGCTTAGAAGCAGGTCTCTGCTCAGTGACAATAAAAATACAGTCTCATCCAGTGCTCCAAAAATGCTGAATGACCACTTTTTTCAAAAGACTGTAGGTACCTCAGGTATTGAAGAGGCTGACAGTGGTCAGGCAGACACAAGGCATAAAACAACAAATTGCAGAAGAGCAAGAGTAAGGCTCTAGAGGAAAGAGGTCTATAAATATCTTAAGGGAAGACACAAAGAAGGTGGAGCCATGCCCTTTTCAGTGGCGCTCAGTGCCAGGACAAGAGGCAAAGGACAAAAATTGGAACACAAGAGGTTCTGTCTAAACATCAGGAAGCACTTCTGTTACGTTGGGATTGGACCAGATGATCTCCAGAGGTCCCTTCTGACCTCAACCATTCTGTGAATCTGTGAACCAGCTTCCTCAGAATACTTCCCAGAATGTCAATACTACTGTGTAAATCTCAGTTGTTTTCTTGGCCAGCATCAACAATATTTTATTGATGCTTTTATACTGAGGATGAAAAGGATTCCTATCCTACATATTTCCTCAGGCATTTTATCTTTGTTTTGTCTGTATGTAAACCACAATTTCCACAGCATAAATTCTGTCATTTTGAAGGTCATGTTATAAACTAACTTTCGGTTGACGCTCTTAAAACTCATTATTTAGAAAACTTTTATAAATTTATTTTCTCGGAAATTTGCAGAGACATGGCCCTACACTAGAGGTTTTATTTATTGAAAATATTTACATAGGAACATACCTGCAGTTTACTGAACCTGACAAAATTTCTTTCCCATTAAAGACCACAAGGTGGCATGTGAAGCATGCAATAAGCACAGTAGAAAGACTAGAAAGGCTGCAGTAGAAAACGTGTGAAGTTCTATCGAGATGAGCATTACCTGAAAATTCAAGCAATTTACAAAGCAGTCTAAATTGGGGGGGAGAAAGGGGGGGTGTTGTGTTTTCTAGTCCAATTTCCTTACATTGGAAAAGAAATGAAGTGCACGGGTCTTTTAACAACATGACAGTCTGTTGCTGAAGGAATTTCCATCGTCAGTTCAGAAGTTTGTAAATACACCTGAGATAATTCAGAGAGCATCTAGAATGACTGCTGGAAGAAGCTCTGGAGCAAACCTAGCTCCCTGAAAAGTTTCTTTCCAATATAAAAGTATATTTGGACATTCTGAATTGGGTCTTGTTATCCACAAGGAAAATTCAGAACAATCTATAAACGTAAGAAAATTTGTTCCATGATTTCCATTCAACAGCCATAAGAACTGAACAAACCATAGAGTAAGCAATTATAGTGTGGTAAATCTTCATTTTAATGGAAACTCCATTGAAAGTTTTTGTTGTTTTTTGTTGTTTTGTTTTTTTTTTTTTTTTGTATTGTTGTTGTTGTTTGGTTTTTAACCATAAATTTTAAAAGCGGCAAAATGACTTCTGCTTTTATTGTGCTACACCATGGAAGGTCTGAGCTTGTTCACACTGATGTCTCGTTGAGTACAGTGAAATATCTTTCACTTATGCATGTCTGAATTCAGCTGATTCAGCAGAAATCTTCTGGATGACTTAAAGCTGTGAGGGTGTTAACTATTAGGAGCCATTGTTGGGGTGCCTTCTTTTCATATATTTCATCCGAGATGACAACACCACGTTTGACCACTACCAACTAAGAGTGTATTATGTTGACACGTCTAGTTTTCTCAGTTGTACTCCAGAGAAAGACCTTTATTTGAAAATCATTTCAAATGCATGCCCAAAACAAACAAAAAAATGTCCTTCTTTCCCAACCAAACTACCATCCCAGCCTGTCTGCAGTATGTACCTGTATGATGGTCAGCTCTTGTAATTCCAGGTCTATTAGATCCCTGTGGGCATTCCACATGCTGGCCAAGTGTCAGTAAGCTGGTGGAAGACCCCTGCACAAAATCCCCACATGCCCTGGCCAGGGGACTTGGCAAGGACTCATGTTCATACATAAGCTTTCAGGCAATTTGAACTTGTATGATTCCAGGCAATTTGAATTTGTAGGACTGGAGTTTGGTACTCTGTGTATGCGGGCTGAAAAATGGGGTCCCAAGTTAATATCTGCTTTATATATATGCTGTTCATGAATATATTCCCTCTTCATTTTTGTTGTTAAGATCTTTTCCTTGGATTTAACCTCTCCCATACTGTTATATTTGTGCTGAAAATATGCTTTACATATTCTCAGATGATACATGCTAATTAAGTATACAAACAGGAAAAGAGGGCCATGTGTTTATGCCTGAAAACCAAGGAAATGATTAATACAGTTGATTCACTTTTCCTTACTATAAATTCCTCAGCATAATGGCACATAGGTATCATTTCTAAAAGCCATAGACCTTCAGTAGAATAGTCATCAGGAATCACCTGCTCTTAAATGAACGAGAATGATCTGCACCTACTAACAAGATGACTAAGGCTTGGATTATTGGGGAATGCTGAGGAATGTTGTAGTCAACAAACATCAGAGATTTTATGTCTCAAGACAAGGAAAGGCAAGGAGAAAAAGAGAAAAGAGAAAAAGGAAAAGAAAAAAGGAGAAGAAGAGAAGATTGTTAGCATAACCATTAGCTTTATATAAGTAAAATAACATTTCATTAAGTGAAAAAGTACATATTGGAAATATGAAAAAGGACAATAAGTGATAAAGGGCATATTGGAAATGGTTCAGAATCATAGAATTTGGACAAGATTTGAACATGCTCAAAGCCTGAAGGGTTTCAAACCTGGAGCTGGGAATGGGGGTGGATGCTTCCATTAAGAATTCGGTCTTGTACAGCACTAAACATGCTCAATTCTAATTTTAGCTACCAATAAGCTGCATCTTAATTTGATTTCAAGGTGCATAGGTGCATTTTCAAATAAACATGACAATTTTTTACCCTTATTGAAGGGCCAACACAGAATGTAAACAAAGCAAATGCAAATGTTTAATATTTTCAGCCCCTACTTCACCAGCTTGTTCTACACACCCACTTGATTTTTTGGACTTCTCCAGTCTTGTAGTAATGAATGTTATCCTTGATGACTCTGTCATGACTGACAGCTTGACAGCTATTTGGAGAGAATTGTAGCTTCCCAAGTGGCAAGACAAAGCTCCAGCAGATTATGTACTTCTGGAAACTGTAATTACCGACCTGGGAGATTTTTGGCACTCTACAGTGTTTTGCATGAAGTTTCCAGCACTTGTGTAATAGTTTGGATTTTAAATGAGAGAAAAGGAGGAAAAAAGACACAAATTTTGTTCCAAGGAATTGCTGAAAGTAATTTTTCCAGTTTGCTATTGGCTTATATCATTATTATTTTTTTAGCCACCTTCTGTGTGAAACATCAAGAAGTGGCTAAAACCCAGAGGCAGAGGGGCAGAAGTTGAACTATTTGAGTATATACACCACCTAAGTAACAATCATAGCATGATCCTGAATGTAGGAGACCAGATTAGCATAGATTACTTGTGTTAATAAATTCAGAGTTGTCAAGGAATGCTCCCAGGCACTCAGACTGCTGTCAGAAGATTGATCTATTACAATAATCCCTTGTGGCTCACGAGAAATACCATTCTCCTAAGCAATCCCAATGCTTCAGGTGTTAGAGACAGGAACTGTTCTTAATAGACCTTTTTGGTGCAGGTTCTCTTTTGGATGTGTGAAAGTCATCCCACACGAGCTGGCCTTGGCGTTAAGAGATGGTCCAGGGCACGTTCCATTTATTAGCATGGGTGCAGTTATGAGGAGACCTGGGCTCCATTTGGCCTCGGAGAATCCAACACAGCACATGCTGAAAAGGCTTCAGAGAAGGAATTACCACAGTGTTACTAGTGTCTACGAAGAGGGCTGGCATCATAAAACTGGACAGGTCTCACAAGCAACAGGAGAAAAAGGAAGTCTAAGTGATAATAGCAAAATAAACAAACAAAACAGCAAAATGATTCAAGAGTGGGGTGGCTTTTTCAAACTATTAGTGCTGAAAAGAAATACCATTTGTCTTCAAGACAGCTCCTAAGTTTATCCTGACATTATACCTGGGACTTGTCATCACCATATGGGCACCACCACAGCTGGAGCACAGCATGGAAATAATGGGTGACTCAGAACTATTGTTCTCCCAAGGGCTCCCTCCCTCCAAACTGCTAAGAAAAGCTCAGAGCAGCTCTGCCCCTTTGCTCAGTCAGCTAGGTAGTATCGACATGTTGCAATAGCTGGGTACATGTACTTTCATGCAGATCTCTTCATGTAAAATTGTGTAAACAATCACCTAAAACAATATGCAATAGCTTCCAAAAGAATTCAGATGTTCTGCCATTCAGGCACAGCCCAGCTTATGCCTGGCACGTGCTAGCAAGGAGGAGTGAAGGCTGGTCTGAAACCACAGAGGCGATTGTAAAAGGTATGGGCTTCCACGGTGCTCCCCTGTTGTCACACTCATTAAAAACAGATCTGTGCATGTGTACCACTATATTGCCAGGGTGACAGCAGGCAAAGCGATCCCAGCCAGAAACTGAACACACAACATTTTGTTTTGGAAGATATCAGGACTGGAAACATCTTATCTCATTGATAAGAACAAGCACAGCTGAAGAAGTCAATACCAAACTCCTTTATTCCTTGTATGTGGGTAGTACAAAACATACCGAAATATTTTGAAGAGAAAACACTCCTTAAACAAACCTATTATAAAACAAATATACGTTCTCTTTTCATTTAAAAGCCTGTTAAATAAGCATTCTCTTTTTATTTAAAGGCTGTAAACACCACAAAAAGCAAGGACAAAGATTCCGATATTACTGAATGAAAACGCATTTTCTGAAACATAATCCTTTATTCAACTCTAAATATACATATAAAATTCAGAACCTGTGAGTAGATAAGAGAAAAATAGCATCTGTTTCTCAAGTGTTTCTGACTATTTAATAGGTAATGAGGTCTGTCATGCTTAAGTCCAATAGCCAAAAGTTTAACGAGCGATATAAAGGCAAAGTACAGAAGTCCATGTTCTGACTACTGCCACGCTTCTCTGTTACTTCATATGCTCATCTAAATAGTTTTATCTAAGTGATACAGATTAGTGTACTTAAGATTAGCATTTTCCTGTCCTCAGGTGAGTCATATGCAATACATCATGATAATGGATATTAAATGTTAACATGTTCACAGAAAATTGCATTAGTGACCCGAGTAAGTGTTTAATTATCTTCATAAGACATAGCCATTTCTGCTACATGATTTTAATCATTTACCACTTACTTTTTTTACTACCTTGCTAAAAATACAGCAGCTTGCTATACACACCTCCCCAGACTTTGTGGGCCAGATAACAATTCCATTTTACTGGGCCTGCCATTTTAAATCCTGCCATAAAATCCTACTTGCAAAGACCCTGCCACTTAAATCCTGCCATTATCCTACTTGCAAAGTACCTGTAAATACCACCACCAAAAAAAAAGTAGTTATTAAAAAACAAAAACAACAACAACAAAAATTAGAAGTTCGATACTTCTTAAATTCATGACAAAGAATTTTTTTGTTTGTTTATTACAACACTAATCAAGGTATAAGGAAAAATACAATAAAATACCCTGTTTGTTCTGGACCTTCACTTATCTCACTATCTGTGTGGAAATTCCCATGTGAAGAAGCAAGGCAGACCACAGACTTCTTCAGAATGCAAATGATCAATGGGAATTCTCACAAATAATCAGCAAGTTAAAAGCTCAAGGAAGAAACCAAGAGGCAGCTGCTTCTTTGCTCCATGGCCTAAATACTCTATCATTTAGAAACAGTATTTAACAAAAGCGTCAGTTTTATCAAAAAGCTGATCTACCCTGAGACGCCCACATGAAGAGGTATCCTGTCTATAGGCACAGTGAAGGATTTTGAGACTTCTCTTTTAGTATCACGGAGCACCTTTTCATTATTATGTCCATTAGATAACAAGCAATGGGAAAGGCACAGCTTGCTGCACCAGGTCATTTATCACCTGACACAATGAGACAGATGGTGAATTACGGATTACATCACCTCCTCGTTCAAACATGGCAGCAGCACTGTCAGAAACAGTGTAGACTTAATTAGGCTAAAAAAAAAAAAAAAAAAGGTTATTGCATTATTGCATAAATAATGTATTAAAAGGTTATTATCATATATACTAGCAGTTGTTTTTATTAGCAGTTGTTTTATTATTTATGCATCTTCTCTATTGCCAACTGCACATTTTCAAATCACAGCTTAATGGGCTTGTGTTTGCTAAGGGCCTCTGCAATAACAAGCAAATCTGTTCTGACAGCCAGCCCCAGGAACTGGAGTAAAGCACCAACCTACTTTTCCTCCCCAGTCCCATGCTCAAGACCTAAATCCTGACCTTCTTTACCCTGAGGTTGTTCAGATAGAAATAATCAAGTTAATTTACCCAGAATGTTTACTTGCTTGCTGCTCTAGAACTTCCTACAGATTTAAATACCTCACATGGTTCCAGTGTACCAGAGTAGAAAATACCAGAGCTTAGAGACAGATGTGCTTAAGTTTCTTCTAGGTAAGCACTGCATCCCACTAACAACATTTGATGGGAATACACAAATTGGACTGGCACAAGCAGCTTCAACACACATTACCTCCAGAAGTCCAGTCCCATCACACTTTTCTTCTCTAAGACCACGTGCTGGGTAAGTCCATCGCATATTTGTGCGTCACTGATGGGCGTTGTATGTCCTGCACAAGCAAAGTCTGAGGTGCTGCTATGGTTGCATAAGCAGATATGTGGAGTTTTACTTGAAAATGTTTATTTTCGCAATCTTCAGCATATTCAGCGAGTAGAAGCTAACTGAAGTCCATCGTGCAGTAACTGATTATCCTTAAATCTGCTAAAGATTTTTCCTGGTGGTCACTTGGCATTTACTGCAAAAAGGGACTCTTGATTACATTTAGAGAAACCAAAGCGATTAAGTTAAAAATCAGTAGCAAAGGAAACAAAAAGGTTTAGAATTTTTTACATGTAATAAACTGCTGAAACAAGTTAGGTCTTGTATTGATTGAGACAAACAATTATAAAGGTATTTCTCAACAGTGGTTAAAACTGAGCGATTAAAAGGAAAATCAACTGCATGTATTGTGACTGAGCATAATGAAAGTCTTTCAGGCACAAGGCCATGAACCGATTTATGGTTGGAAACAAAGTCAACAGGTATTGTTACACAGCTATTCTGTAAGCCATTACAACATAGATTCAAAGACAATTGCACTTGTTAATCTAAAAATCAGGACACCACAGACAAAACTTCAGTTGATACACGATGTATTTGAGTTTTACAGCCATTAACAGTTTCAGCAGAATTTCAAAGGAATGATTTAAAGATTTATTTTGGAATTACTTTGTATTTTAGCTGCAATTTAAGCCACTTCACTTGAACAATGAAAATTTAAGCCAGTTATGATGTCATTTAAGTTATCTGACAAAATGAATCTAAATTTACTAAAGGAAAAAGAAGGGGGTTTCCAGAAGCAGCGATATTCTGATACTGAATACTCTGATTTTTCCCTTGGTAGCCAGCCTCTCGTTTTGGGAACTCCGAGTCACCAGTTTATCTTCTTCAAACTTCTATTTTAGAGTGTCCACAAAACAGGCAGCTCACCACAGAACGTGAATCACACGACTCTTCTTCCCCTTCCACCCTTACCGGCAAGTTTGTCTTCAAGCTCTGACAAAATTCCCAAGGACCTGTAGAAAGCAGCAACTGGCTACTTACTCCTGTTAGGCGTCCTGTTTTCATATGGTATCTTTAAATTTTTAGCATAGTGATAATCATAATCTCTTAATGGGAAATACCTTATGTATGGAGTTACTGAAGGGTTTTGTAGCACATGCTCACTGTGTATGTCCATTGCATGTCATTTTCTTTAGGAAACAAAATCTCATTTATATAACAAAGCCAACACAGGATGACAACTACAACTACTGACATGGTAAATACAGAAAGGCATATATTTATATCAACTTCTAAAATTTATGTATCAAAAACATTGCATTGAGATTATACTTCTGCGTAATCATCTAGTGTGCCTGAAGGATAGAGACCAAATGAAAGCTGAAAACAGGACACTTCAGGACTTGCTTTATTTGCTTTTTGGCACAGGTTGCCCAGAGAAGCTGTGGATGCCCCATCCTTGGAGGTGCTCAAGGCCAAGCTGGATGGGGCTTTGGGCAACCTGGGCTGGTGGGAGGTGTCCCTGCCCATGGCAGTGGGCTGGAAATAGGGGATCTTTAAGGTCCCTTCCAACCCAAGCTGTTCTGTGATTCTACAACTCTATGGGCTCCAGGCCTAAATAGAGAACTGAGAAATAATTGCCATGCCTCCACCCGCACACTGTGACATATCACCCAGTATCACAGCCTGAAAACTTGGCTTCTTTCCCTCTTTCTCTGCTTCCTACCCACCATGGGGCGAGAAGAGGGCAGGTGAGAGCCGCACACAGCCCGAGGTCCATCCACGTTAAGGCGAGGCATCGGCTCCGCTCACCCTGTTAGAAGGGTGGCTTTCTCCTCTGGGGAAAGCCACAGACTGCTAATTCCGAAATAAATCACTTTTTAACGAAAAACGTGACTCGGTGCCCGAGCCGTGCAGCACCTTCCCGCTAACCCTCACGTCAGGTTACCTCAAGCCGCGCGGGCAGGGCCGGCGATGGCTTTCTGGAGATTTCGGCTGTGCCTCTCCTTGTATCGCCGCTGTCGCGATAAATCCCCGCGGAGGGGGCCTGGCCGCTCTCCTGGGGGAAGCCGCTCCTCGGCGGGGAGGCGGGCCGGGGTGTGGGGGGAGGCGGGGAAGGGCGGCGAGACGAGACGAGCCGGGGCGGCCGTGCTGGGGCGCTGTGGGCTCCGCAAGCTTCTGGCCGAGACACGGCGTGGCCGCCCCCGGCACCCCACGAGCAGCACGGAGCCGGCCCCGGCCCTGGAACCGGCCGAGGATGAACGGCGGGGAGGGCGGCGGTGGCCGGGCGGGCGCCATCAGCTGCTCCCTGCCCGCCGTCCCCTCCAGCAAGCTGCCCGACCTGCGCTTCCTCAGCCGCGGCGCCTACGGCACCGTGTCGGCCGCCCGGCACGCCGACTGGAGGGTCCCGGTGGCCCTCAAGTGCCTGCAGGGGCCGCTGCTGGACAGGTAGCGGGGCGGCCAGGGGGGTTTGGGGGTTGGGGGGGTTTGGGGAGGGTCCAGGGGGACATGGGGGGAGCGGCGGGGCCGCCCCTGCCCGGGCGGTGGGGGGGACGTGGGGCGGCCCCGCTGCTTCCTCCCCTTGGGGTGCTGAAGGGGGTGGTGGTGGTTTCACCCCAGGTCTGTTAAATTTGTTAAATATCAGGTTTGTAGACCCCTACGTACTGCTGTTTTTCACTGTTTCGTCAGCTGGTAGCGATCGCGTTCCCTTTTCCCGGGGGTCAGGTGGCAGCGCGTTTATGGCCGAGCTGTCACCCCAGCAGCAGGGAGCAGCTTTCCAGCTGTTCCTGCCTCCTTCACTCTCTGTAATGCCATTTTTGAACCATATCGATGCTAGTTTGCCTCTCCTTAGGGTGTAGCCTCCTGTTTTTTCTGTAGGTGTCTTTCATCTTTGCTGCCTCAGGTTTTTTTGATGCGGTGTCAGGCAGACAGGCGGCTGAGACACACGGGTGTACGTGTGTGCGTGTGAGCTTGCACACTTAAACCTATGGGATGTGGGGTAAAAACGCGTCGGCTGTTCCTCAGTTCACAAATTTTTGGGGTTTGGTTTTTGGAAAGGTTACAAGCTAGCCCAGAAGACTTCCCAGAATAAATACAGTGTTTGTTCTCTGAACTCACTTGGGAGAAAACAGTAAATACTACTTTTAGCCTTGCTGGGATCTAGATCAGTGTGACATCTAACCTGTGAAAACTTGACAAAAAAAGGCAACCAGGGTAATCAAAACCACTCGGGTTAACAACCATATACCATGCAAAGCTCAGAAGTACTGTAAGAATAACCAAAAGCTGCAGTAAACCTGCGCTGTGTCTGCAGTAAGTTGTGGGTTGTACTGTAGGCAGTGTAACATACCATCCTGAAAAAGCTGCCGTGAGGACGGAAGGCCAGAGAGTTGACGGTGCAGTTAATCCTTCCAACCAGGAAGCCTGTGCTGCGTATCGCAGAATTTGGCGTGCGACCTGCCCAACAGCAAGGCAGCCTGGGAGCCGCTGTGGGCTCCTGCTGGTTTAGGCATTGCTCAATGCCCCTCTGGTATGGAGCAGGCAAAGGTGAAGTGACATAGAGGCGCAGGAATAAACCTCCGCGTGTTGCAACTCCTTTCCCGGTTACAGCAGAATCCCATGCAGATGGGATGCCTCATGGTCTGGGAAAACCCCTAATTTTTCTCAAACCTATTTTTTACTAGAGAGAGGGAGGGAGCCATGTGTTTTGTCCCATGCTTTTCCTGAAGACTGACTTCTTACTTTGATTACTACCTAGAGTTTCCCAAAATAGAAGCTTTTTTCCATCACAAAAAACAGGATCAACAAGCAGACTTGATTTAACATACCACTAAATTCTAACTTTCGCTGTCATAAAAGCAGCAGGCTTTAGTTCTCTAGGCTTCCATTTTTTCCCATATATTCTGAAGGCCTTTTCTTTGCGAGGGCTACATCTACACTGAGCAGTCCACATCCCTCTGGACCCGTCGGTCTGTGCTCTGAGCTGGATGGGCACAAAGCAGCTCTCACCTCGGAGCCGTATCACCAGGTTGATAAGGTGCTGTGAATGGACTTGGCTTGAATGCTGCCTTGCCCTAGTACAGCCATACAGCTGCTGAATCAGGCTGGCTCATCCAACGGCTCAGCCTTAGATGTGCTGTAAAAGTCCCATGTTTGGTTATCCTGCACGTGTACTTGTACCTGTACCAGTCCCCATTGGTGTAAAGTCTAAATCTTTTATTATTTTTTTCTTAGGCTCCTTCGTGGTCTGAGTATGCTCACTGTGGTATGTTTGAGATATATGTTCTCTGAGTTATAATATACTATTTGAGATATAGGATGATTTGAAATATAAAATATGTTATATGTATATATATATATTTTCCATTTGCAGGGATAGAAGCACACTTATTCTTTAATATAACTTGACCCTCACATACCATATGCTACAATGTCTGAAGTTGTAAAGATGCATCAAATTCACACCTATGAGGAGATTTGGCAATAACAAAGGGCATTCACACCACCAAATTCAGGTGTTGGTCTCTCTCTGCCCCCCATGCAATCAGTGTTTTTTTTTTTCCAGAGGGCAATTCAAAGCAGGAGCCAAATTTGAAGGAACAATTTACACGAAAACATAACATAGCTGGTCCTTCCTTTTCCTTCAGAAGGTGAAGGTGTATCCCTTTAACCAGTATTGTTTTAGTGCACACCAGCGTCCTCTAAGTTAAAATAGTGGAAACTCACAAGATAAGTATTAAGATCTCTACTCTGTAGGAGGTAAATAGTGGGCCATAGTGGACACTCACTGTCTGAAGACGGACAGTAAAACGGGACAGGTGTAGTTGGTTGTTCCTGTTCTGGTTGCTCAGGATGGTGCCAGCTGGAGTTCTGACTATCCTTATTTACTGGAAACATGGGTGAAATGTGTTGTGGAAATAGAGATACTTGTATAGAAGAGCAAAAGTAGGGAAGTTGTTTGGTATTTGCAGATTCTGAGTTGTCTTATAGCAAGCATCTTGTTATCAAAGCACAGTACAGAAAAAATACTGAAAGATGGTGGTGCTGCATATAGATAAATTTATTTTTTTTTAACAGAATATAGGGAAGCTTACATTTGGTTGGAGTTTCCTAGTAATGGTATGGTAACCTTCTTTCTTTGTTTCTTTTATTTTCTTTTTATTTAAGTGATAGAAACCACCTTCTAAAAGAAGCAGAGATACTGCACAAAGCCAGGTTTAGTTACATTCTGCCAATTTTGGGAATTTGCAATGAACCTGAATTTCTTGGGATAGTAACGGAGTACATGACTAATGGATCACTAAACGAGCTTCTACATGGGGTAAGTGTACTCAAAGTCATTAAATTGTCCCTGATTGTTTTAAATAGACTGTGATTTCCATACTTAAGGGAAGTAGTATAGTAAAGTTTATTATTAGTAATACTTAAAATTAAAGGACAGTCACTGGTAGTTTATGTTGCTCAGATGGACTTCCTGTACCCCCAAAGGGCGACCAAACTCAGTAGTCTTTATTTATATTGCACTTTTTCCTGTAATGCTGTAATCTATAACAGGCTAAATGATGAATTATTGTGTAGAATCATGTTTAGTATCTCAGTTGTTCTGTAGTTAGAAGCTGAAATACTTGTGCTTACTTTAATCTGGCTTTCAGAGCTGTTGACAGTGTAAATATCACAAAAAGATTACTTTGTTTCCTGAATTTAAATCTTTACTTAAAAAAAAAAGAAAAAGAAAAAATAATGTTTATAGAAGTCAAATATTGCTAATCTAAACAGATACAGATATTTCTACCAGGTCTTACTCTCAGGAGTAATTTCTCCTGTGCTGAAACGAACTCAGCTGCTGCAATTAGGCTGGTCCAAGCTAATGTAAAGCTACTGCAGCTGTGTATCAATAGCACTGCAGTCCCTTCTGTACCCTTAATCAGTACCTGCCTATGCCTCAAAGAGCTCAGCTCTGTATTTTACCCAAATACAATAGTGTTTAGGTAACTTTTAAGATTTGAGTTTCCCCGCTTTTTTGCTGTACTTATATTTCTAAATGTAGTGTTCTGTGGTTAGTTTTACCGTTTTTTTTCCCGAATGTTAGTAGCAGGTATGATTTGTGTCTTTCTTTGTGCAGTACTCATAGGTCGTGGTTTACAGGTTTCGTACAGTTCATCTGTAACTCATATTTCCATATGAGTAATTATGAGTAATGCGGTAAATGTCCTATATACAAATTATGTATAGCAGTCATGAACTGTATGAATGTTAGGGGATTGGAAGTGTAACATCATAACATGCATGATTAATATTTATGTATTTGTTTTAACAGCTAGCCAGTATCAATGTGCAGTTAATGTAATATATGTTTTAAAAGATTACTGCTTGTCCAACTCACTTTCTTATTATTATGAAAGCCTTTGTGTTATCTTGTCAGATCAGAACGGAGGATTATATTCTGGTTTTGTGGTTTTATTTTGGCAGAAAGATATGTATCCCGACGTTCCCTGGTGCCTGAGATACCGCATTCTTTATGAAATTGCTTTGGGAGTAAACTATTTGCACAACATGAATCCTCCATTGCTGCACCATGACTTGAAAACCCAGAATATTTTGCTGGATGATGAGTTTCATGTCAAGGTAGAGTTATTTAATTCTTATGTTTTTCAGCATCCAGAATAAGCCGAAGTGTTTAATTGCTTTGAGAATTTAATTACTTTGAGGGAGAAGAGTGGGGTTGTCGCCATGCAGAAGGGACATAGCTGTATGCCAGATGTTTGATTTTTATCTTTGCAGAAAGAACTTACAAATTCTTTGGAAAGCTCTGTTTTGTTCAAGTGTGGATTTCTGATCCATCTAAACACAGACTAGAACTCCAGAATATGCACTGCTTCCACTATAGCAGTGTTACTCAATAGCGGCGACACTTTCTGATGACGGCCTCCCACGGGTAGCTATGTCTGGCCCTTTCTGAGCAGAAAATAGAAAGTTTTGAGATGCTCAGGCAAGTTAGTTCTCGAGGTCAGAAAAAATGAACTCTAATGTTAACACCATTTGATGCTTATCATTTAAAATGCACGTTTATTCTGTTAGTGTAGTATAAGAACATGTAAAACAACTTCAAAATCTGAACATGCTGAGATGGGTCTTTTGATGCTGCTAGAACAAGCAAACATACGTGAAGAAGTAAGAAGTTTAAAACTTGCATTCTGTCTTTCAAAATATTATTGCCATGATGTGAAAAAGAGACTAAAAGTACTTCTGACAAAACGGTTAGGTGATTCTATAATTGCAAGAGGTCTTCTGTTAATGAAAATAACAAAAATTTAAGCTTTGTTTTCCCTTCAGATCCTCTGTTTTTTACATTGGTAGAATGTACTATTCATGTACATGAGAAATAAGAGATACATTACACTTAATTTAATCTTGAATGGCTACTGCTTCAGTTAACATGAAATGAATCCATCAGTCATTCGCGCGAAGATCAAAGATGCAGTGTTGATTTTCTTCTTTCTCCCTTGCAAAGACATTTTCCTTGGCAGCAAGGCAGCTTACGCAGCATTCTCTTCACTCACGCCCTCTGCAGCTCATACCTCCTCCCACTCAGCTGTGCCAATGTCACCATCTCTAGAGCTTCCTGATAAACCTGACTGGGAACTGGCCCAAGTAATCCACGCTTTTTTTTTTTTTTTTTTTTTTTTTTAATCTAGCAGCACTGGTGCGGTCTGGTTCACTGCCTGACCACATATAAACAGTTGCTTTGCTAGAATAATTGGAAGGAAGGTTTTTTTGGGCTGAAGCACAGTTCTCTAATTTAGGACAGCTGGCAAGAATTGCAAAAAAGGAAGTCACATGTTCTAAATAGGAAAAGTATTGTATGTGTATAAAAGCAACACCATTCATAGAGTGCTTCCAACTGTATCAGATCAACTGAATGAACAAGATAACCTGACCTGTAACAGCAAGTTCACTGCATGAGTTGTAAAGAAAACAAGGGCATTGTTTATACTCTCCAGAAAGCTTATTTCTATTACGTTAATTGCTCACACAGGCATCTCTGAAAATTATTTTGCTCTGATACAAATGCTGGGCAAGTCCAGAGCTCATTGCTGCCTACATACATATCTTTCTCCCTTGTATGCTGAACACTGCAGGTCCACCAGCAGTCTTATTCTCCTGGCTGTGCATCTCCCTGCCTGTAACCTGGTCTGACATCCTACTCCTGCCTGGTGTATGTCTGGGAGTGTTAACTAAGTCAGTTAATTCTTGATGTAGTTGTACTCTAAACTCTGTAGGAAGGGACAAGAAGACTATTTTGGGATGGCCCCAGAGGTCACAATAAACAGAATATTTGGTTACTTTTTGCAGCACTGAATTTCAGAATGCCAAATTTGTTAATCTGAGACTAATACTTCATAGTTCTGGGGATGACGTGGGCTGTCCTGAAATGGTTTTGTACAAGCAATTGTCCCGGGATATGTGCAGGCTAAGTTACATAGAGCTATTATGATCTTTAACTTTGTGCAATCTAGACAGCCAGTGAGCTGGAAATAGTGTCTTGGTTTGCTTATTTTCCTTGAAAGAAAGTGATTTTCATATAGGACAGGCTTCCGCCATGGATTTTCCCAGCCACAGAGATGTGAATCCATCCTTAAAAGAACAACAGGACAGGGCAGTGCTGTAGGAATAGTGTGAGTCATGAACTGGGAATGTTTTCTGCACTGGAGCGGGTGTTTCCTGTTGTTAAGACAACCACATACTTTTTATGTGTCAGGTTAAGGATTTTAAACAAGCTGTTCTTTCAGGTGTATTTGAGGAATTTGTAACAAGGGTTAACAGATAAATCCAGTTCTTAGAACAGCTGCTCTGTCCTTTCCAGATTGCAGATTTTGGCATGTCAAAATGGCGTGTCATATCCATGTCGCAATCACGCAGCGAAACTTCCTTGCCAGAAGGAGGGACCATCATCTACATGCCACCTGAAGATTACAATCCCAGTCAGAAAACCCGGGCAAGTGTGAAACACGATATCTACAGGTAACCCATGCTGTCCTCAAGGGGACTTTGCAATCTGAATCAAATCTGAGTTGCTGAAATTAAGTTTTAACATGTTCTCAGCAATTTTATTATTTTCAGTGATGTTGAAAGTCTAAGCAAAATAAATCAGGAAAAAAAGAATCAATTGGTAGGTGGAATTGTTGATCACCCATTTCTCTAGGAAACGCTGTGAGAAGTGTAATACTCCAGAGTTTAAACTAGAAAGAGAGCTTAAACTGTGTAAAGAGACAGAGGAGACTGCTTCCTTTGAATGAGAGTATATACGTGCAGGCAATGTAGGGAGGAAAAAGATGTTCACTCCATTACCTTGATTAACATGCCTTTGTACTTTATGTTAATTGATACACACATTGGCAAAATGTACTGTGAGGAAAGAAGAAAAATGTTGTTTGTTTGTTTGTTTTTTTAAAGGGGTTAGAAAAAACAGGGTAATGGGGTTGAAGGAAGTGTAGAGATCTCCTGTCTCTCACTATCTCCAAATAGAGATCTACTTAAGGAGTAGCTTACTTTATGAATGTTCTGGTGGATTTGGTTCAGTCAGTTCTGAGTCATAGCTGAAAGTAGCAGAGTGGTGGCTACCTGTTTAAAAACAGAAATGGCTTTTAGGATATTAAGAGTTATGATCTGCTAATTTGAAGACGTTCAGAGAGCTCAAAGGTTATTTGAGCAATTGTGGAAGGAATTATCATACATAGATGGAGATTTAGGAAGTATGAAGAGGCATACCACTGTGACAAAGTCCATCTGTGTTGCGCTTTACCATCTTTAGTTTCAGCTATCTGTGACAGGGTTGTGTTTTGGTGGAAGATAAATCAGCCTCGGAGGGACTTACTGACATCCAGAGAGACCATTATTTCTTTAAATTATCCCTTTACTCTTGAGGAGCACACAAAGTTCTTTGACATCCTGCTTTCATCACCCTAGACATTGAAAAGGAATACCAATGTATTATGGAGAAAGAAGTAGCAGTGTGAAGTTTATCTAATCTAGCTTCTGATTTTAGAGGATTTGAAAGTATGGATTGTGTATTAATGAGTGAGTGTAGATGAGGAAGATAAATGTTAGGAAAAAAAAGTTGCATGCAGAAGAATAACAAATGAGTGGGAAAAAAATAAGAGATAAAAGGTAAGGAGATCTTAGAAAACTGTTAAGAAGGAAAGGGAGATTATTTGAGGAGAGAGAAAGTAAGAAAGCATAGTGAAAACAGATGGAAGTTCAAGGCAGGAGAATGTGAAGGTAAAGAGCCAGTGAAGGAAATGACCAACAGGATTATCACCCGGGTCAGAATGTGCCCAGGGTCAGAAGGAAGTGCTGTGAAGCAGAAATAAGAAAGGAGAACATAAATACAGTAAAGGGAATATCAGCAAGAATTGGTATGCTGTGGTGTTACAGAACAGAGAGAATAATCTTTCATTATAGAGAGATTCCAAATTGAATGGAAGGCTGGGTGTCTGGTTAATAGACTACAGCGGATAAAATAATGTTGGTGAGATATTAAAGCAAATTTGTGATCTTTCTAAAGAAAAAAAAAATTGTTCAAAGAAAAAGCATCCAAGCAGGACATTGAGGTGCTTGAGCAGGTCCAGAGAAGGGTGACGAAGCTGGTGAGGGGCCTGGAGAACAAGTCCTACGAGGAGCGGCTGAGGGAGCTGGGCTTGTTCAGCCTGGAGAAAAGGGGGCTCAGGGGCGACCTTAATTGCTCTCTACAGATACCTTAAAGGAGGTATCTGTAGATAGGTGGGGGTTGGTCTGTTCTCCCACGTGCCTGGTGACAGGATGAGGGGGAATGAGCTAAAGTTGTGCCAGGGGAGTTTTAGGTTGGATGTTAGGAAGAACTTCTTTACCGAAAGGGTTGTTAGACATTGGAACAGGCTGCCCAGGGAAGTGGTGGAGTCACCATCCCTGGAAGTCTTTAAAAGACGTTTAGGTGTAGAGCTTAGGGATATGGTTTAGTGGGGACTGTTAGTGTTAGGTCAGAGGTTGGACTCGATGATCTTGAGGTCTCTTCCAACCTAGAAATTCTGTGATATTGTGATTCTGTGAACCTTTACAAGTAATAATTTGCCATGCCAAATAAATCAGCCTGCATGAATTTCTCAGGACTGCATCAAAAGCAGCCTTTCTGACAAGGAGGACTGTTCTTATTGAGAGTTATTGAAATTATTATTGATGTTGAGAACAAAGCACTGTGAATGGAATAAGTAGTTAGGAAAGCTTAGTTTAAACAACTGACTTTAAGCTTCAGTTATTTCATTCTTAATTTTTTTTCATTTTTGCCTAGGTGGCAGTTGTTAAATTTTATAATGTATCAAGGAAGTTAAATATAGCCCGCATCCAAAATTTGGTACTTCTTGGTGATCTAGGAAGATAATATCTTCGTGTAAAGTTATTTCAGCAGTTAAAAAGAATGTTTTCTCAAACATAATTCTTTGCATTGTATCATTTTTTTCTTATGATTTTTGTAAAACTGCTTCTATGGAAATTGGATTAAATTTTTTAAATATTAAGCTTTACAATTTCAGATCTACATTTTTTTAAAATAAACGTTTAAAATTTTTAAACATGATGAGAAACTTTGGTTGAGAAGGTAGCTTTATAAGTATGTTTGACATTGGAAATGACACTCTTGAGCAAAAATACTGCTTCTTCACTTTAGGCTTAGAATTACTAATTTTATTTATCATTAAAGATTATACAGAAAAGCCAGATTTGTTTTCTTTACATTATTTTTATTTTTTTCACTTGTTTTACCTGCATTGATTTTGTTATATAAATTATGTCACTGTTGCACTTAAATAATCTAATTTAAGTTAAAAACTTCTTTAGAATTACCTTTTATATTAATATGTCCTGATGACTGAAGGGAGTGACTAGTCTACTAAAAATGGAGCAGATTTGTATGCACTGGGCCACCTCCATTCCAATTGATGTGAATGAAAAAGATTGTCGCTGGTTTGAATGAGCAGATGTGCATTCAGTCTGGCTATCGTTCAAAGTAGTCTCCACAGAATGGCTGAGGCTGGCATGTAGCTTTGCCCTGTAGCTTTTCTGTACTTAAATTATTGACTAGTTCCAGCTGAAGTCATTGATTAGAATTCCTGCTAGTTTGCATAGGTCTGGGACATAATTGTATTTATCAGCAGGCAGACCAGTTTGTGCCATGCAGGATCATTTTAGTGAAATGTTTCTAATAAAATGCTAAGCTGAGTACATTGTTTTATCAGTGTCAGCAATCTAAACTGATATCTTCCATACTTTTTACACTTTAAACAGTTATGCAATTATTATGTGGGAAGTGATGTCAAGGAAACAGCCATTTGAAGGTAAGGCCATCTTTTCCTGTAATTTATTTTTCTGGACTTGTGTAAAGGCTAAGCCTGACACCTGGGTACCTGGGAGCTTATACATTTTAGGGGTTACTTCGTAATAATCCAGGTTGTAAGAATGTTGAAGAACATCCTTGTGTTATTCTTCCAATTTGTGTTGATTTAATAAATTCAAAATACTTTTCTTAAATAAAAAAAACATAGCCTTATTTTGGTGAACTGTAAATACTATGGCTGAAATCTAAACTGTCCCTCCTATAGTAAGCTATTTATATTGCATATATTTCTAATGAATGCACGATGTCTATTTTGACAGAAGTTATAAACCCCTTGCAGATAATGTATAGTGTGTCACAAGGACAGCGACTAGACTTAAGTGAAGAAAGCTTATCAATGGACATTCCTCATCGAGCTTTCGTCATAAGATTGATAGTAAGTGGATGGGCACAAAACCCGGATGAAAGACCATCATTCTTAAGTAAGTTTGTCTTGAGTAATGAGGAAATAGTTTTAAATTGGCAGATTTCTGTCTCACGTGGTACTAACAGAGCAAGGTTA
The DNA here is from genome assembly GCF_963932015.1 of Anas acuta. Taxonomy (NCBI): domain Eukaryota; kingdom Metazoa; phylum Chordata; class Aves; order Anseriformes; family Anatidae; genus Anas; species Anas acuta. The sequence continues at coordinate 132,367,560 of NC_088980.1, forward strand.
TAGTCTCGAGAGGGAAATGGTAAAGATGACAAAAGATGCATCTGCACAGTCAAGTTGCATGGGATAAGATACTTGTCTGCTTCCATTATGCCTATAAACAAATTTGTGAATGGAGCTACATGTGCAGTAAAATTGAGTTGTTAGTTAGAGTCTCCTGCATTTGCTGTCTCTAATTTTCCTATAGGAAAAGGTAGCATGGTTTACTACTGCTTCTTTTTTTTTTTCAGTTTATTTTGAAGGGAAGACTTCATTTTAATTTTTTATTCACAGGAAGGGGGGAAAAAAGCTGCCCAGCTATGTTTGTTTAATTTGAGTGTGCTTTAAGAAGTGCCACCCTACTTCTTTTAAAAATGCAATCCTAATTATGCAGGGAATGCGGGATCACTGTGGAGAGACAAAAGAAATACAATATGAGAGTTACTAAAAGTATTCAAGTGTAAAACAGCACAAAGAGCTCTGGATTAAGCAATCCTCTTTTTTGAGTTTCTCACTGCTTAGGTTGAAAATGCAATGACTCCCATCTGAAATACCAATATTTTTTTTCTAAATTTTTATTTTATTTTACAAGCAGGACAGCAATCTTAATGTTTCACTTGAAGATTTGATGAACAGAAGTTTGTTATTTTTAAAACCTTAGTTGGCATAATTCCTTTGAATTGGAAAGTATTAGAAAATTGCTGGTCAGACAGCTCAACAAGAAATGTCCATAACTTCACTTTTATGTATCAGCTTGGCTGAAGAAAAAAAAAAAAAGACACACAGCCAAACAGATTGAGCATCTTTATTTTCAAAATTTGTGCTCCAAAATGAATTAATGTCCTCTTTAAAACAATTTTTGTTTTTGCATTAAGAATGTTACGAAAGTTTAGTGTATTTTGTTGTGTATCTGGTTTGTATAATTTTAAATTGTGGATTTTTTTCAAGTAAATAAACCAATTTATAATGTTTTCTAAAATCAGAAAGAACAAATCATAGCATTTACGTAGATATTCTTGCTTTCCTCTGTCACATACCCAAAATAAAATAGCAGCCGAAGTCTGTGGTCACACAGAAGGGATAATTACCTAGGATATGACTACAGCGTGAGCTGTCTTCGGCTCTGTTATTAGTGCAGTGCCTGTAGTAAGATGGTCTTTGAAGGAAACATGCATTGCTTTTCCTCTACTTTACTATCATAAAAAGAAAGAGGAAGTTACAAAACTGTTGCAAAATTAAGAGAAGTAAAGCTCACTGATTGGGAAATTTTGCAATTTCCATAAAACAGGGGAAAAAGAAACACCCAAGCCCTACTTTTTAAAATAAACTTTAAATAGAAAAGCTTGGTTAACCTAACTGTTAGCCATATAAAGAAGGGACAAGGATTTATCGTCATGTTTCTTTACAGGTCTGTAATTCCGTTGATACTGCAGTCTTGAAACCTGCACTTTAATTAAAATCAATAAAAATTAACAATCCTGGTACCTCAGTGCGGAAAATGGCATGCCAAGCCTCTAGACTCAATGTTAGCTGACACAAGAGAATAAGAATCCCGCTACTGAATTAATGTCTCGAAGCTGCCAGTGAAAAACACTTAATGTGGGAGGAGTATGGTAAAACTGTAATAAAAAATAAAAATACATTAATAAGAATGCAGTGTAATGGATTTCTGAATGGTTTTGCTGAATCAGTGGAGTTTATAGAAATGCAGTTGTTGTTACATGCTGTCCCCCTTCACTGACATTTTGTTATACTTGCCCAGTCTCAGAGATGTTTGTATAATAGTCATCCTCAAATTTGAAATACTTAGTTTCACAAATCTTTCAGCACTGAAAGACAAGGGAGCATTGCACGTATTGTCACTTGCTTATTGAATTGTCATGTGGCTCCCTATGCAGACAGATGATGTTAGCTTCTGTGATTTACTGCCTTTAGTGAGCATGCAGACGCTATCACTTGGATTCGCTGGATGTGGTAGGTCAGTGCTTTGACCATTTCCTCTGGTCTTCCAACACAGCATCTTTTCTGAATATTGCTGTGGGGTTTTGTTGTTTGATTTGTTTTTATTTTCCTCATAATTCTTTGCACCACTACTCAGATGGGAGTAGAACAACTCGTTCTGAGGTCTTGCACGTTTTGGTCCCATTTAGCAGATCAAGCTTGTTGGGTCTGTCTTGAAATCACAGAATCATCAAGGTTGGAAGAGACCTGCAAGATCACCTAGTCCAACCTCTGACCTAACACTAACAAGTCCTCCACTAAACCGTATCACTAAGCTCTAAACAGCAAATCCATCACTCTGTCCATTCCAGGAATGCAAGACTTGGACTCTGGGACAGTCCCAAATCCAGGCTGCTGAGGTGGCCAAATCAGGATTGGTTTTAGTGATACAAAACTGTTGTAACAGGTGAAAGCAAGAAACTTCTGTTTAGTATCATGTGTAGTTTGGTATGTATTAATAAAGAAATAAGTTTTACAAATATAAGGAAGCAGTTTTAGCAATATGAAGACTTAACTTCCATATTAAATCATTCAGCAAATCATTGTTTCTTTGTTTAGAGTGTTTAATAGACCTTGAACCAGTCCTGAGAACGTTTGATGAAATTGCTATGCTGGAAGCAGTAATTCTCTTAAAGAGATCAAAGGTAAGTAGCTTTTGTTACAGTCATGAGTTGGTAAAATAAATTGGCAACTTCTGCTTTTCTCTGCTAAATGAAATATAATGTCCTTTATTATTCAACTAGTCCTGTATCAAGCTTAAACAGACCAGAAACTTAATACAAGTAAAAACATCTCTTTCAGTCACGGTATGAATCGCAATGTATTCACAAGAGTGGAAAGAAAACAGATGTGGAGAAAACATCTCTAAATATACCTCTGAATCCCCAAGAGGTAAATATTTTGCATGTTGAATTTGGACCTTCCCTGGTATGTCAAAATCATTAAAAATCCTGAGAGCTTCGAAGGCGGATATCTTAGTAAGGGTGGGGGGAGGGGAATGGTTTTGCAGTTTACTTTCTTGTCCAGTCAGGAAAGGTGGAAAATGTGTTCACTGAGCTGGGATGCGTCATGTACACAGCCATATAAGTGAAGATAGGAAAGGCTTAATAAGCAGAAAAAAGAATGGTACATCTGGTATATCCTCTAAGTGTGGAAAAGGCATCTATCTGCTCCATGATGAATCCAGCACAGCGTCTGCGAGTGGTTGTCTTCTGCTTCCTTACACCTCTGTGTAGCTTGCTTATATAGGGTCATATGGATTTGTTTGTAAATTTTGGTTCTTAGTGCTGTTTGTTTTGATTCTTACTAATAGTTAAACTCATACACAAAATTGCTGTCTGCTCTGGAAAAACAGAAGTATTAGGATTGCATGTATTTCTTTTGTCGTAGTGTATTCTAATTGTGCTGTGTATTGAGTATTTAGAGAATAGGGAAAAGAGTGATGAGGAGGTACTTGGTAAATCATTGCATCTTTTTATTTATTTAATGTACATTTATTTATTAAATGTATTAATTTTCATTGTATAACTGGAATTGTTTCAGGAAACAGGTTCTGCCTCCATACACTGTGATGCACTTCCCCTTCGAAGTATCTCTCCAGATATATCAAGACTCAAGTCTATTCCCAAGTATAATATCCTCTCATCAGGTAGATGCTCATGACTTCATATAAACTTAATTTGCCATCACAGCTTTATGCTCCCTTTGTGACACTGAATTTGCATAGTAAATTATTGGATATCTGTTTATATCAGAAAAGAGATGTATTTTATTGCTGTCAACTTAGTACTCTGGCTGAAAAGCTAATGTATTTTAGCTCTGATTTTATGTTCCTGTCACTTGACAAATCCTCACAGCACTAGTTTTCGTTTTCAGGGCCATGATCACAGCAATACCTTTTGCTTGTCTCTTCATCTTGGCAGTTTAGTTAATCATTTGTAAAGTACTTCTAAATATAAAAAGGCTAAATATTGTGAGCTGCTCTTAAAGCTGAGTAAACTGGAAGTTTCTAATACAGCCCAACCTCTAGATCACTTCTCATTCAATCAGTAAAAAGGCTTTATTAAAGAGATTCGCTTGCAAAAGTGTCTGCACATACATGTATCTTTTGTATTTATCACCTCTGCCAACTAAAAGTTGGCAAAATTCCTAGGCAAAATTCAGTTTTGAGGTTTTGCTGACATCAGAAACCAGAAAAAAGCTCTTGAACTCAGATTGAATAGCAATACATTATGAAATTAAAACTGCATTTAGGTTTTGAAGAAAGTAAACTTATATTCCAAAAGAATAGGGCATCCTTTGGCTTTGTGGGGACCATTGGTATGAAAGCAGACAAGACGATTAACTGTACTGCTATAGAGCATCAAAAAGTGTGCTGGGACACTGCAAAACTGGAGATATTCTACCAAGACCCATGTCCCTTAGTGCCATGTCTTTACGTCTCTTAAATACCTTCAGCAATGGGGACTCCACCGCTTTCCTGGGCAGCCCATTTCAATACTTGACCATAACAGTAAATGTCAGCCCTCGTTGCTGCTGGGTTTTGTTCTAAGTTGCCAAATCTTCCTGTGGAGATTGACTGTGGTGGTACAATTAAAGTGACTGATCAGTTGGTGGTCCTTTATAGAGTTACTGCTTAGATGTTGCTGTATGTGTGTAGAGATACTGTAATGTCTGTAGCTACAAAATCCCTATATTCTAAGAGCAATTAGAATCAATGGAATTGTGACAATGGCTGTTCAAACCCAATGTGTTTTGATAGAGCAACTTGGGGCCGTTCCGTCTAGTCCTATCACTAGTTACCTGTGAGAAGAGGCCAACCCTCACGTAGTTGCAGAGAGCAATAAGGTCTTCCCTGAGCCTGCTTTTCTCCATGCTAAACATGTCCAGTTCCCTCAGCCGCTCCTCACTGGACTTGTGTTCCAGGCCCTTCACCAGCTTTGTAGCCCTTCTCTAGACACGTTCCAGGGCCCCAATGTCCCTCTTGTAATGAGGGGCCCAAAGCTGAACACAGAACTCGAGGTGCGGCCTCACCAGAGCTGAGTACAAGGGGGCAATCACCTCCCTGGTCCTGCTGGCTACACTATTTCTGATACAAGCCAGGGTGCTGTTGGCCTTGTTGGCCACCTGGGCACATTGCTGGCTCATGTTCAGGCGAGCATGTTAACTGCAAATCTAAGCAGGTCTCTTTATTTCATTCAAGGAATTCATCTGTTGTTCTAGGATTCTACTGAGTGTGTTTGGGAACATGGTATTTTCTCCTTTCAGGAATGAGGTTTTATATTGCAGTTGATGAATGAGCCCACATATATTAAAAGGATGTTAAGGTACTTGAACATCCAGAGAAGGGCAACAAGAGCTGGTAAAAGGGCTTGAAGGCAAGTCCTGTGCGGAGAGGCTGAGGACACTTGGGTTGTTTAGTCTGGAGAAAAGGTGTCCAAGATGCGATCTTATTGCTCTCTGCAACTTCCTGAGGAAGGGAAGTGGGGAGGGAAGGGGGCTGCTGGTCTCTTCCCTCTGTGAGCCAATGACAGGATGAGTGGGAAAGGCACAAAGCTTTGCCAGGGAAGGTTTGGAGTGGTTCAAATTAAGAAAAATTTCTTTACCTTGAGGGTGGTCAAAAACTGGAACAGGCTTTCTAGAGAGGTGGATGATGCCCCATGCTTGTCAGTGTTCAAGAGATGTTTGGACAATGCTTTTATTCGTGTGCTTTAACTTTTGATTAGCCTTGAAGTGGTCTGGCACTTTGATTTGATGATCTTTGAAGGTCCCTTCCAAGTGGGACATTTTCTATATTCTAAAATTGTATAATGCCTTCAAACCATGCATCCATATAAACAGATACTGATGGGAGCAGCATCTCATTTTATGACTTGCTTCTGCACTGGTATGTTCTGAAAAGGAAATTATTTTTCCATCTACAACTTCCTAGTCACTCTTAAAATTTGAAGACCTACCTGTACATAAGTTTGGTACGGTGTCTAGAAAGTACCTCCTGGGCCATCAAGTTCATTCTTTTATAATTGCAGGCATTCATTTCATAGAACAACATTTATAAACCAATCAATTTGCCAGTAAAAGTGTATGTTATTACTTTGCCCAATAGCCTTTTTTCTAGTCAGCTTATACACATTTGTTCTTGAGTACTGCTTTAGGTTTAAATAGTTCTTTCCCTTTTTTCCCATTTTACTTCCAATGTAGAGAGTAGTAAGATGCTCTTACTACACTTTGTTTTACTAGATAAACAGGATAAACACTTCTGAAGTCCTTTTGTAAAATAAAACACTTCATTATCATTGTATCCTGCTAGTACTTTCTGTGCATCTTTTAACTTATATTACTGAACTAAGACAGCTACCTGACCTCTGTACTTAATATTATAAAAGAGGTGTAACAACTGTTTTCTGTCTGAAATAGAAACTTTGCTTAATATATGTTAGAATTTCTTTTCTCACATTGTCCTTTGTTACAGAATAATTACCTTTTTTTTTTTTCCCCTCACGTCAATTGCAAATCACCAGGCACTGCTTGAAGCTAGATCTCGTATTTTGTGCTACTGAATTTCCACTTCTTTTACCTCTGTGTCAAGTAGGTTCTTTCTGAATAACCTAGGTTAGCCTGTTCTTTCTAAATAACATTGGCAAACTTCATCAGCATGTTTTTTTGGTTTGTTTGTTTTTTTAAGCTATGGTTGCTGGTCAGGGTCATTCCCTCATACTGGTACAATTCCAATAGTTTTGTCTCTACTGTTATTCTATTATTAGAGATCTATGTTTGCCTAGAGATCTAGAACAATCTAGCCCTGCAGAAACTTTTAAAATCCTTTTCTAAAGTTTTTTTTTTCCTCATATCAGTTCTCTCCTTATAATTTTTCATTCAGGCAGCAGATATCACATCTCAGTACATAGTTCTGCCCTGCTTACTTTCTTTGTCTTTCACGAAATAAAATACTAGCTACTATGAATTCTAGTCCACTTAGAATCATGAGTTTTAGTTCTGTTTAAATAATTAGTGTATTTTTCACATTTTCCTATTCCCGCTCTTTACAGCAACAGGTCAACGTTCCCATCTAAGTATACACCTTCAGAGTCCCACGTTTGTTATGTACCCATAAATCCCAAATCGTGCGTTGAGCGACATCTTATTAAATGATTTCATGAATTCTTATATCAGTATCTTTTTCTTAGTTCACATCGCCAAAGCTCTTTGTCAAGTGAGACTGTGGAAGTCTGTAATGAAAACTATGTGCAGAATGGGGTATATGCCCTGTAATTTGTTTCTGATCAGCTGTTCATCATCTCTTCTCTCCAACTGCTGCTTTTGTATCTATCATTATCTTTTTTTCTTCAATTAAAATCCAAAAGTAGAAACTATGTTCCCCACCTGATAAAAATCCTTCTTTCCCTTTTCTCAAAAATTTTACACAAAACTTTCTTGATACCATATGCTGTTTCATCAGACTACCAAAACCTTCCATTCACATTCCACTGAATGTCTTCATTGGTCTTCATGTTCTTTCCCTCCACCTGAATCATTTCTAATCTTTCCACTTTTGTTACACCACCAAACTTCATAAAAATAAATTAGTCAGCTTTCATGCTGACTCACACTTCTTTGCAAACACTTCAGGAATTACTCTGTTCTTATAGTCCCCACATCAAATTTCTGTCCATCAGAGCTTTGACAGTTCACATCTACTGGAGTTATTCTCTGTGTTCTTTGAAAATAAAACAAGACCCCCAAAAACACAAGCCCTGGTAAAAGACAAGGGAGATGAATGTGCTGAGAAGCTGAGTTGAAGGAATAGTGTGCTGTATTTGAAATGATGTTAGGTTGTTTACAATTTGTGCTATAGAATTGCTCTAAATATTGTATTTTGCAAGCATAACTAATGTAGTAGTATTACAGCTTTTTTTCTTCTTTCCTAAGATGGAGATTCTGGTAGTCTACACTCTCTCAGCTGTCAGAGTGTGGATGAAAATCTCTCCGTAACTCAAAGTGCCAAGCTTTTTGTGCACCCATACAGTTACCTTCCCTCATCTGACAAGAGTATTTCAGTTCCTTCAAATTCCTCATCATCTGTGCTGCGGACATCACCAATTCCTTCAGGTACAGCAAACACTGGTTTAATTCTAAGTCCTATAGCAATATTGAATATATGCATGTATGAATTGGAAACTGGAACTGGTGTTCATCTGTAAAATGCAAACAAAGCATGCTGCAAATTAAGAATGCAAGTGATTCTGTCCTTGTAGCCTTCTATTACAGAATAAGTAAAAATAATGTAAATTGTGGCATAGAAGATGTAGCTGTAGTTCCTAGTTTTTTTCCTTTCATTTTAAGCAAACTTAATTCCTGCTACCTTGGGAGCATTCTCTTTATTAATGTTGTTTCTCCTTTCCCCTACTACTGTAGCAGTGCTACAATCCAGCAGAATAAAGAAGAAAAAAATTAAACTCTAGCTTTTTTTTTTTTTTTTTTTTTTTTTTTTTTAATCTCACGACCTGACACGGCCACTTTTTAGGCCTGCCTAGTAACACTGGGGCAAATAGAAGCAGCATCTCACCTTTAACAATCTTTTGTGTTAGTTGAGATACACTGGATAGTTTTCGTGTGCATCAAGTAACTGCAAAAAGTGTGCTTCCAAAAGAGTGATAACAAAAAGAAAGTGGTACCTGATAAGTTATTCAGAGAACTTTTTACGAGCCACACAATAATTTGGAATTTTATAAAGATCTGCCGCATCATCCCCCTGCTGAAACTTAAAATTGCTAATAAAGTTCCACATTGAAATTTGAAGTGCTTTTTTTGAAGCCGTCTAAATTCATCCAAATCTTGACAATTCTGTAAGTCAGTTTTAAGTGCCTCATACTTCTAGCAGTCTGTCATGACCTAAACTATTTCCTTTAAATTTGCTTCAAATGGAGCTTATAACTTCTTATAAGAAGTGGCATGTGCTTTGTTTCATTAAGCCTTTTCTCCTGTGAAACTAGAGGAAAGGATTAGGGGTATGAGAGGTTGTCTGAATTTACGGACAGATGTGGGGCAGGCATTTCTCAGCGTAGGGGTTCTCATCCATATAACATTAAGAGTAGTTAGGATTACTGTGGGCACTTGAGACTGGAAAACACATTGACTGAGACTGTGAGTGGGTTATCTGGATGCATTCACTTAAAAATTACTTTCTGAGAGTAAACCAGAAACAATTGAAAAATGACAAGGGAAGGGACAAAGCTTTCTACAGCCTTCTGCACAGAATCTTGGATCTGCTGTGGTGGGGGACTCCTGAGAATATGAGGATCTGTACATTTTCACTGTATAAATCCTCAACTTGAGGAATATATGCTGGAAGCTACACAGGCTTTTTCAGTACACTTCCCAGAGGGATTTTTATTGAAGCTGAGTTAGCACCTCTCTCTTTTTATTACCAAATTGGGTCAAACACTAGAATAGTTTGTCTATGTCTATAGAAGTTCCATTTTTGGAGATGCTCAAAATTCACCCAGAGGAGGCCCTGAGACACCTGACTTATTTTTGGGTAGCTTTGAGTAGAACATTAGACCAGGTGAGGGTTCCTTCCAACTTAAATTATTCTGTGATTTGGAATAAAAATTATATTCTATCCAGCAAATTTGGCAACTCACAACATTTTAAATGTGGAATGTAAGATAATAATTAAGTGAATATCTAATCAAAAAAAAAAAAAGCTTTTTACCAGCTCTCTTTCAGCTTGTTCTTTGTTTTATGGCACTATTTATTAACAAGAAGTGTGAAAATATTAATCTTTTTTTTTTTTTAATTCTCCTTGATCTCAGATTTTGTTCTGGAAACAATGCAACAGAATGTAGCTCATCAATGGATCCAAAGTAAAAGAGAAGAAATTATTGATCAGATGACCGAAGCATGTTTGAATCAGTCACTGGATGCTCTTCTATCAAGATTTTTACTCATGAAAGAAGACTATGAACTTATAAGCACCAAACCGACAAGGACATCAAAAGTCCGACAACTACTCGATACCTCAGATAGCCACGGAGAGGAATTTTCCAGAATTATAATACAAAAGTTGAAAGACAACAAACAGCTAGGACTTCAACCTTATCCAGACATTGTATCTAATTCTCTAAGACTGCATCTTTAAGTCTGTTTTTTTGTGTTTTTTTTTTTTTTTTGAAGCCCTGTGAATATTTCTTAATACACAACCATTGTTTCTATTTAGAAGTTTTATATCTGTACTGCTTTATCTTTACTACATCTTTGTAGAGTCTCGGAAAAGACACTAGACTTCTCATCTAGGCTGCATTTGGTGAGTTGCCAATTGAATCAGTTGGAGTGCAGCCAGAGAGCCAAACACTTGACACTTGTTGACTGAATTCATACAAGTATCGTGTTTATATGTGACAAAGTAAAATCATTAAATGATCCCTGTTTTACATATTTAATGCTTATACATATCATATTTTCTGTTTATACATAGCTTTTCCTATCATCTCACAGGACTGAGACAACTTAACTTGGTATTGGTTGTCTTCCCTCTGTCTGATTTTTCCTGTAGATGGGGGAAAAAACTAGGTGCTCTATTTTCAGGCTTGTATACTGTGTTTGTAAATAAATCTTCTTCGAGCTATACTGAGTATTCCTCCCAAGGTACCTGTGAGGAGTGGTAGGTGGGTAGAAGTTTACATTTGTATTTTTACAGGATTTCTATTATTGTTTTGTTTGCCCTATTTTGTTGCCAGGGTAATTCAGACCACTGCAAAAGAAGGATGTGAATCCAAAGAGGAGCCCCAGGGCAAGGAACACCTTGTGCTGATCGTCATTGTCCTAAGAACTGATACATTAGAAAGGGTGGAGCTCTAACCTTATCTTATTTGGTTACACCCACTTAAGTTCCTCTTGAAATTAGAGTATTTTAAGATCCAGATCCACCTTGTACAAGGGAACCCTCAGTTAAAGCTTCACTTACAGTCATGGTTTTGTGTACGTATTTCTTGTTCATGCTGCTGGATCAAACTTCTAATTCAATTTTGTTTTTCATATTTATGTGATGAGCAGTAGTTCGGTTCTGTACAAATACCACAAACATGCACTGCGCTGGCAGGCTGGAAATAATGTACGTGAGCCTCTCCAGTGTGGCAGCAGAAGCAAAGTGCTCAACTGTTGAGGGGTAAATGCTGTACCCTGAGCTGCATTAATCTTCTCTGGACAACATCTCTGTTAACCTTTTATGTCTCAGGGATGGTGCTAACATGTAGAGACACAAGTTAGGCAACCTGAGAGCAAAAGGTATGTGTTGGTTTTATTATTTATTTATTAAAAATTCATTACCTTGATGGCTTTAAATCCTGTAAAATAAAATGATTTTAATTTGCCAGAACACAGCACAGGCATATGATTTTTACAGGCACTAATAAATAATTTCAAATACTGTCACTACTATAAAATCTGGGAAAATCCAAGCTTCTGGTGCAAGAAAGCTGAAATCTACCCATACTACCTCATAAAAAGGGGCAGATAAATAGAAGTCCTAAATGATGGCTGTTTGTAAACCAATGAAGGTTTGAGGTCTGCTCCGTTTCAGTATGATTCAAGCCTCAGTGTTTTCAGTATTGTTGGTTGCCATTAGCTTACTTTATTTTCCAATATTTATCTTAACTTACTGAAGTTAACTTACTTGTGAAGTTAATCACAAGAGTATGATGTATAAATTATTGGATGGAAATGAAATTTTGCAATTTTTTAAGTAAGTTTTTGGCATAAGCTGTGAGTTTATGTTTTATCATGCTTCCTTCTGAAGACTGTAAAATTCTAGCTAGATAGCTGAGAACAGGTCAATAGTGCAGTGAATGGGTGTGCTTTTTTGTAGAGCTGACCCAATGATGTCTAGCAAGAACAGGCTCTGAGGAATGCTACCAGCCTTGCCATTTGGAATTTGGTGCCAGACCTGCTCATTTCATTGCACATCACGCTCTCAGCCATATTTTCTCATTATTACTAGTGCCCAAAGAAAGATTTGATTCATGGAAGGTAGCAAAATCCTGCTGCATAGAAAAATCTAAAATCTGATGTGTATTAAGAGCTTTCCTGAATTGCAGTTTTAGTAACTAGAAAAACAGAAGCTTTTATGTCAGTACCTTTTTACAAGCTGGTACATTGTGCTTGTAGTAGGGTCTGCATGAATTGCAAACTTTATTTTAAATTGTGTGTAAGAAGATAAAGGCAGTCCTGCTATGCCAAAAAATAAGCCAGGGCGCTCATTGTCCTGCCATGTATCTATCACCTGATGTCTCATATATCTACACACCTGGAGGGGTCAGGGTCTGTACCTCCTTCCCATTTCTCCCCAAAAACAAACAAACAAACAAAAAAACAGTATGAATGCCTCTTGCAAATGATTGCAACCTCTGGCTCGGATCAATGCCACAGTGCTTTGCCCCTGCAAAACTTGAGCATATGAGAAATGTTGTGCTTCATAGCTCTCCATGCTGTGCACAATACATGATAATGTCAGCAGGACTTATTTTAAAATAATATTTTTTTAAAAAAGGTAGCAACTGTCTGTGTGCAAGCTGGCAGGCTCTGTTCCGAATTTGTGATTTTTGCTCCTACTTCTTCTTGGTACTACTGCTGCGCCTATGCACTTACCTCTGACATGCTCTGCAGCTTTCCTGTATGCCTGCTGCAGCTTTTCTGTCAGCACCTGGTAAGCTGCTGATTCAACATTGCTGATGTATGGATGGAGCCCTGGATGGATGGGACAGATCCTAAAGCCATTCCAGGTACTGCCAACCACCTGCATTAGCTGCTTTCCCTCCAATCTCTTCATAGTGCAGAGGAAATGTTAGACATGGAAGATGAGGACCAACAGCTAGGACACCTAGCTGAGTGAAACGAGCATCCTGCTGCTTTCTGAGGTCTCTTCCTGCTTCTGCCCCTTGCCTGTCAATAGGGAATAGGGTTGGAGTCAGTTAATAATAACAACAATAGGTCTGGCCTACAGCATCAGGTTGAGGAATGGGGCTGTCATGCTCCTGTAATCACTGTGGGCTGCCCCCTTCGTGTGCAATCACCTGGAGGTGGCACAGCTGCAGAAAAAGTAATTTTCTACCCCCAGTCCTAAATGTATGTGCATCTATAGGTTTGTGACTGTTGTTCTGGCCAAAGCTCAGCACTCCAAAGAAGCCCTGAGGCCACTTATTGAGCTGTTTTCTATCTCCCTCCTCTTTCCTTGGACCATGAGCCCTCCTCCCTGAGGAAGTAGGATCCATCAACCTGCCTTCTCCTACACATTAGGCATGTGCAGATTTCATCAAGAGTGAGGTAGAGGAGGGGGCAGCTGCACTCTGGACTAGAGGGATACAGAAGGGTGGGGAGAAAGCTTTGGGGTAGGCATGGGGAAAGGGAGGTGAAGCCTGTGTGCCCTAGCCACGCAGGGTGTTTGAAGGGTGTATGGAAGTGACAATTAGACATGAAAGTTAATAAGTCAAAGTCTGCCTCTGCCAATTCTGTTGTTTAATTCCCGTAGTATGAAAGAGGAACAGAGTTTCTGTGCAGCTGGAACACAGCACTGATTTTGACTGCAGCAGCATGTACAGGGTTTGCCCAAGAGCCAGGCACAGTCATGCAGTTCACGCACAGCTTCTTCAGGAAGTCCAAGTCTGGTGTGTTTGCTACAGTCATGCTCAGTGGGACCCAGGTCTGTGCGTAAAATGGTTGCAAACGCTCAGGAAGACTGCTGTTTGAAAAGCTAGCTGATTGATTTATTTACACACACACTCTGCCATTGAACAACAGTATTCTGTGCACTCCTTACCTCTTTACCAGTAATTCCTAAGAGATTTTTCAGCTTTCTCGCTCCCAAGGAGGAATGCTGCTGCTGTTTCAGAATGCTATTCTTACTGACAATGAGAGCTTTCCTCTGAGTAGTACTAGTTCTTAGACAGCCTTTTTATATGTACGTTGGAAAAGAAGGAAACAAAAGACAAATTATTTTGTACTGCTTACCGTTATATATTTCATGTACCATTTTAGCACCTAGCCCATTACTATTGTAACTGCTTCAAGTGTCTGCAATCATCTTCAGTTTAAATTCTAATGAATAATTTGTGTTCTTAGAATCATGGACTATCGTGAAATTGAAGAGACCCAAAAATGTCATCAAGTCCAACTCCTGGCTCCACACAGGACCACACAAAAATCAGACCATGTGTCTGAGAGTGTTATCCAAGTGCTTCTTGGACTTTGGCAGACTCCAGGCTGTGACCACTGCCCTAGGGAGCCTGTTCCAGTGCCCAACCACCTTCTCAATTAAAACCTTTTCCTAATGTCCTCTTTGGTTACTTTTTATCATCTTCATTATACTTGTCTTCATTCACAGCACCCAGAATCCATCTGGTCTTCATGACTAATAAAAAAAAAAAAAAAAAAAAAAACACTTTATAAATAGTTTATATAAGCTTATATAAGCTTTAGATAAGCTGTTGCACCCATACAATGAGGAGCAAGCCCAACCAGAGCTCAGTCCTGCATATGTTGCTGAATCATTAACAGACTGTAAGGCCTTTGACATGGTCCACATGACGTCCTAATCTCTCAGTTGGAGAGATACAGATTTGTAGGAAGGACCATCCGGTGGATAAGGAATTGGCTCGGTGGCCACACCCAGAGAGCAGTGGTCAATGGTTCTATGTCCAGGTGGAGGCCAGTGATGAGCAGTGTCCCTCAGGGGACAGGTGCTGCCTTGGGACCTGCCTTGGGACAGGTGCTTTTCAATATATTCATTGATGACAGAGACCTTGGGACTGAGTGTACTCTCAGCAAGTTTGCAGATGACACCAAACTGAGTGGGACAGTTGATACAACAGAAGGAAGGGATGCCAAAGGGACCTGAACAAACTTGAGAAGTGGGCCCATGTGAACCTAAAGAGGTTCAACAAGTCCAGGAGCGCAACAAGTGCTGCACCTGGGTTGTAGCAATCCCGGACATGAGAACAGTCTGGGAGAAGATCTCATTGAGAGCAGCCGCGCAGAGAAGGACTTGGGGTTCTGGTGGACCAAAAGCTTGACGTGAGCCAGCAGTGCACGCTTGTAGCCCAGAAGGCCAACTGCATCTGGGACTGCGTCAACAGAGGGGTGGCCAGAAGGTCAAGGGAGGTGATTGTGCCCCTCTGCTCTGCCCTTGTGAGGCCCCACTTGGAGTGCTGCGTCCAGGTCTGGGGCCCGCAGCACAAGAAGGATCTGTTAGAATGGATCCAGAAGAGGGCTATGAAGATGATCAAGGGGCTGGAGCACCTCTCGTACAAAGAAAGGGTGAGAGAGCTGGGGCTGTTCAGCCTGAAGTAGAGAAGGCTCTGAGGAGACCTCATTGTGACCTTTCCATACTTTAAGGGGTCTTATAAAAAAGGTGGGAGAGGGACTCATTACTCAGGTAGATAATGATCGGGCAAAAGGGAATGGTCTTAAACTAAAAGAGAGGAGATTTAGACCAGACAATAGAAGGAAATTCTTTACTGTGAGGGTGGTGAGGCACTGGAACAGGTTGCCCAGAGAAGCTGTGGATGCCCCATCCCCGGAAGTGTTCAAGGCCAGACCAGATGGGGCCTTGAGCAACCTGATCTAGTGGGTGGCATCCCTGTATGGCAGGGGGTGTGGGCATTGAATATCTTTAAAGACCCTTCCAAACTGACCCATTCTGTGATTCTCTGATACGATTCTGACCAGCCACAGAGTTTGCTGATCCTCATGTTCTGCTCCCACCCCTTGAGTTAATGCATTTGACAGTGCTCTGCACGCTATGCTTTGTCCTGTGTGAACTTTATATAAAGATCTGTTTACCAGGTCAATACAAATATTGGCCAGATGTTGCTTTGTTAATGGCAGCTAATGGCAGAGGACATTCAGCTGCATCTTTCCAATTGGAGTTAACTGTAAGTGCATCTGTTGTAGACAAGGACTGTGGGGATCAAAACACCAAGATGTTTGGTGGGAATAGAAGGAAGGGGACAGAAGTAGGAAGTAGGAGGAAGAAGAGGAGTTGGCAGTGGCTTGGCTGTGCTGTTAACTGCATCAGGGCAGTGGTATGAATGAAGAGGGCTCTAGAAATAGCTGGAGTGTTCTTGCTTGCAGTGTAGAGCCTTCCTGAGCAGAAATAGAAGTGTAAGCAAGGAACCAGAGGATGTTACAGCCTTTTCAGGCAAGTGTACTTCCCTTTGCTGCTCCACAAGCAACTGTGTATATGCGTAGCTACAACACAGAAAAGAATTGCTACGTGCAGTAAATTGGCACAGGGGAACCCTCATTGCTGAAGGACTAGTCATAGTCTGCCTGGCTGTAAAAATGAATAAGAAAAATGTTACAAAGAAGTGAATGATACTTCCTTTATGTTATCTATCGCTTACTTAAAATGCAAGGTAAGGGTAATCCTCCTTAGCAAAGGACCTAGAATTTATGTTCACAGAGGAAATGTTCAAGAAAAAAATGTTTTTCATGCAGGCTGCATGCTTAGTGATTGCACAATGCTAAGCTGTGTGCTGTTGCTCTAAATTTGTGGGAAATGTCAAATAAGGCCAATAATAATACGGGAAGCATTAATGAAGAAAACATTTTGTTTCATGTTCCAACATGCAGCCTCTACGGAACTAAAGCAGTGGACCGAAGCTGGCTCAAGGGGTGGGTATATGAACAATATAAAGGTGCTCGCCAGCTCTAAGAGGGGGCAAATGCCTGATGACAGAGGTCCTCGGGGTAGCACAAAAAAAAAACAGTCCAGTGCCCAAACTGAGAAACATGACAAGTTCAAATTTCAGAGTGAAAGTAACTATACATTCTTGAAAACAGGATTGCAGCCGTACGTTTTAGGCTATAATCTTTTAACACTGCCCAGATGGGAGCAAAAAACATTTTAAGATGACAGAGGCTCTGGTTAAAGAATGTGGCACTCGGCCTCTCAGCTCTCCCAGCAGAG
This sequence comes from Anas acuta, assembly GCF_963932015.1. Lineage (NCBI taxonomy): Eukaryota > Metazoa > Chordata > Aves > Anseriformes > Anatidae > Anas > Anas acuta. The sequence goes on from NC_088980.1 coordinate 132,384,499, forward strand.
AATAACATGCCTGCAAAACAGTTCTGTTGCCAAAATGTGTTTTGATATATTGTAATGTACATAACCAGAGGCTTGCAGGCAGCTGAAGTTGTGCAATCTTTCCATGCAGGCTGAGAGAGCTTTCAGGGATAAATAACTTCAAATAAAATCACTTGGAGGCTGTTTATTCAAAATACTTACCGTGTACCTGTGTTTAATAGTGTTTAAAAAAAAAGAAAGCAGCCATTTCCATGTAAACATTAACTGCAGACCTCTCTCAGGTCTCTGAAAAAAAACATCCCTGAAAGCATGTTTTTACAAGATGTTACTTTAAAAGGAAGAAATAGGAGGAGCACTGACCTAAGATAGAAAGGTTTGGGTTGTTAGTATTTTTCCTTTGTGTCACTGTGGGTTACAGAATGGAACATGCAACATGATGCAGCTCTCCTGCTCATTTTCCAGTGGGATTACCGGGGCTGACTGGAGGGATATCTGTGTTTGAATTCAATTAGTTCACTTTCCTCTCTGGATTAGTAGCCCATTCTGATTAAGTCCTGTTATCTGGTGCTTCAACTCAGTCCAGCGACTGAAGACTCTTGATCTGCCGGATCAGCTCCTTCCAAATGCCCTTTGACACAAGAATACAAATCCATGCCTTACTATTGGTCTTGTTGTTCATGGAAAACAAAAATCCCAGGTTAGTGTTCTTGCATTCATTAACTATATGATCTGCCCAGAAGACTTTATTTTCTGAGGTTTTACTTATTTTGGTAGATACTGTGCTGCATATCATACTGGCTCCTTTCTTCCGAAAGTACTTCAAAGGAAGGGCAATATATTGTTTCAGAAGACAAAAGTGAATACATTGGGTAAGTTATTTCTGTCTTTGCTTATTTTTTATCCTTTTTTAAAGCTTATTTAATTTAAATAAGATATTTATACCAGATCGGCATGTTTTATATATCATGCATCTTGTCAGAAATTATTACAGAAATATTACAGAAAGTCCACAGATACGTAACTTTGTGGTTAAGAAAAGTAACGGAGTTGTTAAATAATTTAATAATGAATAGAATAAAATATAACAAAAACTGCACAGGTAAACATTAAGTTGTTTGAAATGAAATAATACGTAGGTTTTTCAATTAACTACGATTACTCCTCTGAATATACTTCTATTTTGCCAACTCATCCAACAAGAATAAATGTATTCTTTGTGCACAGTGTTAGAAACAAGTCTCATTGTACCTTTCTAAATTAACAGGAGGGAATTAGACTGCATTCACTTACTGTTAATGTCTGGGAAACTTGTTCTTGTCTTCAGTGGCATGTGGATGAAGGGATTTTGTTTTTATTTGGGTTGGTTGGTTGGTTTTTCACCTTCCCTGTTGTCTTATTTCTGTCACGACTTTCTAAGGAATAGAGAGCAGCTGATCTGTGAGCTGTCTTCTGCCTGCTAATGACCTCAGTTGAGGTTGTTTGGAGAAACCACGTTCCAGGAGAGTCTGGGATCTTCTTTCTTGAAAGCTCTCATTGATTTTAGCATTCACGCAATACCATAATAAAAATAGCAGCTCAGGGCTAAACTGAGAGTGAGAGAAGAGGCTATTCATACTAGAAATAACTACGCTGTCCTGGTGAAACAGATGTGTGCTTATGTAGAGCAGCGGTAGGCAGTCCCTACTCAATTACAGTAGCCTCTCTGATGAAGGAAGCAAACGTGTAAGCTGCCACTTTCTCTTTTCATCTCTCTCTTAGATTTGGACTAGAGTAGCTTCTCTCTCAAATATCCTCTGTGCCTTGCTTTGGGGTGGGAATGGAGTACTGGGGGTGGAGCAGGTTCCTCATCTGGGAAAATCAGTCTCTGAGCATGCTAATGTGGCTGGAGCATTTGAAGCATTAATTCATCAAATATTTTTATAAACATAAAATTTAAAAAACAAAAGGAAAGCTGATCACTTCCTACTGAGTGGGATGTTTTCTTCAGAGGAGATTAAAGTGATTTTTTTTTTTCAATTGCTGTTTTATTTCATGCTGTTCCTTCTTAATGCATAATGTTGTTTTGTTTGCTTCATCTTCTCTCACACTGGAAAATGTTCGACAGTATTATTTATCATGAATACACCCTTTAAGATTTGCTGAAGTTCATGCCTAGAAACAGTGTTTTGAAGTTTGATCCACACATTTTTGGTCATGATGAAAACTTCAGGCTCATCTGATTTCCTTCCATGGTAGCTATTAATATAAAGGTATATGTTGGTTGTTGTTGTTGTTGTTTTTCATTTGATTGGTTGTTTTTTTTTAATATATTCTGTATTTTTGATGTTATTTTGTTTTGTTTTCCTCATTTTTGATCGTTCTACTACACACAGGAAAAAAATAGCCAGAATGTACTTGAAGAAGATACTGAGACATCTCACAATTTTTTTTAATGTCTTTCTACACAAATATTGGCTTATAATGCAGGCATATTTAAAATATTCTAGATTTTGTTTTTAGATACCTTTAACATCATTCATTATCTAACTGAAAACTGGGAAACTTTTTTTTTTTCAGTTTTATTGCCTGGTTTGAATTTTCTATGTTTATTGATAGCATAGCAGACTTCCATTATTGAGAAATTACATGGCAGTAGATAATCAAGTACTTTAAAGACTGTGAAGTTATTTGAAATAGCATTAAGTAGTAAATTTGATACCTAGCATGTTTCCAGCATTGTTGATAGGATATGACCTTCTAAATGCCCTCCTTTTGCAAGGGAATCTGTTAAGGGGAACTATGTTGGCCACCAAAAAGATCCTCTAAGCTATCTACCAGTATTTCTTGAACTAAAAGCCAGGAATTTCAAAGCAGCCTAATGCAGCTCAGTCCCTCGGGAAGTCTCTGTGAGCGGTCCTTTAGACGTCACACTTCCATAACACCTGACCAAGCCTTGCTCAATCATTTGGCAAAGGTTAATTACCTCCTCAAGAAGGAGGCAGTCACTCATTAGGCTGTAGATCCCTGAAGGATGGGGAAGTGTTTGAGAAAATCCTATCCTGCCAAACCAGTCCTGAGCTAATTTATGGAAGAATTGGCTTTAGTTCAGCTTTGGTTCTCAACTATTAGTAAGCTGTAGTAAACTGTCCCTCCCTTCTTCACTTTTGCATGAATTCTGGTGGTGACTTGAGGTGAAAAAAAAAAAAAAAAAAAAAAAAAAAAAAAAGTCTGTTGACAATTATCTCTTTATGGTATCATTTTTCTTAACTTCCCAGCTGACAGTCTACAATTTTCTTTCTGCTGCTTTTTGTACAGATAGTTGTTGCGCTCCTTTACATGAGACTGCAAACAATTCAGGGCCATCATGCCTATCTGTGCTCAAGGCTTTTTACTTCCTCTCCAAGGGGAAAATTTTCTTCAATTTGCCCCTAAGAAAGAACAGGACCTGTATGCAAACAGGGTTTTGGAGTTCTGTGGTGGAGATGATTTGCCAGCACGAGGCACAAGCAAGTGTTTGCAGCTGTTTCACTTGCCTGCTGAAGCCTCTGAGGCACATCAGCATGTTCATACCTGTCTGAGCCTCTGATTTCCACAGTCCATAGGGACTCATAAAGCATGGACTTCCCCTCATGCCATGAAGCTTTTATGTCCTGCATTTCAGATGTCAAACACAAGAGTGACTGAAATACCTGTACGTATATTTTCGATGTCATAAAGTTTTCTTATTGCAATGAAGTCAGTCTTTGCACTTTCCGCCATGTTAAAGAGGAATGCCAGAATGGAAAGAACCTCTCTTTCTTAATTACTGCATAAATTAAATATCAGAATGGCACTTTTAGGAAGCCATTCTGATTTCCTGTCTGCTAAATAATTTACTGTAAGGATTTGTTGCCTATTATAACGAAGGTTTTTGCAACTGAATATGGCCACCCCATGGAAGAAGTCAACTTGGTACAGCTGTGATAGGTGTACCCATCATGAAAGCCCTCCCAGACATTAGGTAGTACTGGCTTTAGCTTGGATTATGTGCCTTGAAATATCACCTACAGAGATGCCTAAGTGACAGTGAACAGAATCATATTTGACCCGTGAGTCTTAATGTAAGCTTTTCTGGTCAGCAGTGCAAGGCAGAAGCAGTAATGATGGTCCCAAGAGGGGGAGACAACAGGCTGAAGAGTACATGACACATGAAGGTGAAGTGACATTAATGATAGTATGGCAGAGCAGAAGACAAGACTGTGGGTCAGGGTTGATAGGAATAAAATAACAGAAGCTATAAATATGGGAAAGGATTAGACCATGGCAATAGACCATGGCACCCTTTCAAATGTTTTTGCCATTCTCTGGATTGTAACAGCAGTAAAATCTTTGCACTTGTGACAGAAGTGTCGTAATCCTCCTGCTATTCTACAGGAACATTTATACAGGAAAACGGTTCCTAATTTTCTTAATATCTTGCTGGGAACTAGTATGAGTCCCAAGTAAAACCTTGTTTATTTAAGGAAGACATAGTCCTAAAGAAGGAAAGAAAGAAGGAAAAACTTCAATATCATGACCCTACTGAATGAGACTAGCGCACTGTCAAATCTAGTGGGAATACTGCGACTTGGAGCAGGGAGGGAACAAGGCTCCCCAAAAGGCTTTGTCCTTAGGGAGCTACTTTCTTGCAGAGTTTCAGCTGACATAAATTGGGGAACTCAAGCACAGTGAAGTCACATCTCTTCAATATGGAAAATGAATCTCTTATCCTTTGATTCTCAGGCTGCTCCTATTTGTGAACTTAACTCAGTGTCTGGTTAAAAGTTTTGCTAATGTGGCATTTCCCAAAGTACAGAAGTTTGAACTTTTTCTTGTTCTAATTTTTTTCTTTCAAAATGTATTTATCCAAGGTCACTTATTTATGAAAGAAATATTTCCCTGCACAGCTCTGGTTACACATTTTTAGAGATCTGAAATAATCTTTTGCTAACACAAGAGAAGAAAAATATGCAGAAGATTGTTACTGAAAAAAATAATTTAATCTTTAACTAAGCATCAAAGTTCAGGTTTGATATCATGCACGCAAGTCACCTGTACTACTGACAACCTATCGATTGCATTATGTGTCTTACTTTACAGGCAAACAACTTTATCTCAATTATCAATGAGACTTAATTAAGGAAAACAGATAGCCGCTGGTTTGATCACTCTACTTGCATAGCTCCACGTTCAGATCATCTCAGCAACAGCTGCATTTCAAATTCTGGCTCCCTTTGAGCTGTGCCCACATTTGTGCATTTTGGCTCAGACCCAGAGCTGTGAATGAGCCAGGAAAAAAAAAAATGCATATATAAAGCCCAGATCAGGCAGAAAAAGCACAAGGTGATTTTACACCAATTATGCCTCCAAATAGTGGACTTTAAGAGTTAAACCAAATTCTGCCTGAAGTTCCAGTGTGTTGCTGTCCTGATGGGCTGTCCAGACAGCTGCAGTCACAGGACAGGGCTCCTGCCAACATCTTGTGTAGCCATGGAGAACAGAAACAGAGACAGGAGCTTCTGGAAATATTAGCTCTCCTCTCCTTTCCACCCCCATCTCTCTTCTCTCCTTTTCCCTTCTTTCTTTTTTCCCAACATCAGAAAACTTGTGTCAGTGGTAAGAAACTGGGTATGCTCATTAGGAATTTTAAGGGAAACATATGACTGGTGTATTTGATGCCTGAAATTTCTCTCCCAGACCAAGGTGATGTTTTTTGTTCTTCGAGGGACAAAGTGAAAAGTAAAAGGAACCACCTGTGTGTGAAGAAAAGGTCAGCACAGGGTGGAAGACTCAGCTGTCATGCTTGAACACCTATGGCAAAAATTAATATTTAATTTTACTTCATTGTTCCCCCAGTGCTTCTGCGGTTAAAGAAGTACATTTGGGATGAGGAAAGCATTTAATTTTTAAAGAGAGTTTGACATCTTTTAATCTTTAATCCTCATCAGGCCTCATTAGTTATTTGATCAACTAGAAGACTGAGTTCATAGAGTCACAAAATGGCTTGGGTTGGAAGGGATCTCGAAGATCTCAAATATGTATCAGATATATATCCAGATAAATATTCAAATGCAGTGACAGCCAAAGGCAGGGATGCCATCCATTACATCAGGTTTCCCAAGGCCTCATCCTACCTAGTCTTGAATACCTCCAGGGATGGGGCAAAGGAGTTGCACTCAAAAAAAAGATATAAAAGAATGCATCATTATAAATTATTCAGGGCTGCTAAAACAGACATACGTTACAAAGGAAAGCAAAATTTTCAGGAGGTTTAGGATTATTTTTTTTTTAATGGCTATTGATCCACATTTTAACAACATATTTGCAATCAAATGTTTTCAGCCAGTGTCATGTCAAAGAGTTTTGTTCTGCACTACACACACAGCTTTGCTTTATCTCATAGGATTTTGAGGAAGTTTTCTTTGGAAGTGCTTTGTAGTGAGGGAGGGAAAAGGAGAGAGAATTTAATTTCTCTTGAGGCAGGCACCAAAAAAAAAGGTCATTGTTCTAAGCAAGCATTGGTATGAGTAAGCCTGACCCAAGAATGGGTGTAGTCAGGGGACAATCACTGCCATCCAGGCTGCTACATTTCCCTTCCCCATCGCATCCCTCACCACTGCAGTGCCTGAGGGGTGTGATGTGTGCACGAGGCTGATTTATCTCTGCAGCTACACAGTTGGGTAGTTTTCCCCAGCTCCTGCTGTATTTGGATCTTGCCCTGCGAGCAGTGGTGCTGGAAGCTCTCACAAACATGTTATATTGGGCTCCCTTGTATGAAAGTGTTCCAGGAACAGGGTGTTCAAAATTCAATCCCTGTGCATGCGAGTGGCTTTCGCCCAGAAGTCAAGTGAGGTTAATAACTAAACAAGATGCATTATTCACTGCAGCCGTAATCTCATCTCTTGGAACAAACAGCTAAAGCTCTTTTCCTCATCCTCACATTAACATTAACCACCTGAAGCTGGAGCTTTTGAGTATCTTTTTTTTTCTTTTTCCTGTGTTCTTCAGTAGACAATTTTCAGATGTATATGATTTGATTTATATATACATATAAATATATGAATAATGAAACAAAGTTCTTCATGGGATATCAGCATAATTTAGGGAGAGGTATACCTGTGTGGGACACTTCAGTTCTATTAGAGAATGTTTCCATAGGAAGGGTGTCTCTTTCTTCCCTAAGATTAATTCAGTAGCATCATGTAGACTTACAAGTCAATACAGATGACAAAGGTGAACTCAGAGTTCAATTTCAGGAATGTGAAATGAAGAAAGGAAAGTTACAGGGTCTGTGACCAAGGACAGTGACCTCTCGTTCATCCATTAAAAAGGTACGCAAGGGTGAAAGGTACGAAGATCCACTAGTATGTGGTTCCTGGACTACAAGATGAAAGCAGGCAAAACAGTTGTTCTTTGTACCATTTGTGCCTTGTACAGTAATTATCTTACTCATGTCTCTGATGCCACATGCTTTACAAAAGATGTCCTCTCCTCTTGTTTCCAGGTAATGGTAGTTGAAGATGCCGGCGCCCTGGCGAATATGCTGCAATAAAAAATCCAAATCCAAGACTGGAAATGCTGAAATGGACGATATGGCAGACACAAGTGATAAAATGCAGATGAAAAAAGAAATTACATTACTAAATGGAGTTTCTTTAATTGTTGGGAACATGATTGGCTCTGGGATATTTGTATCTCCCAGAGGGGTTTTAATGTACAGTGCTTCCTACGGACTCTCTCTAATCATCTGGGCTCTTGGCGGAATGTTTTCACTGTTTGGAGCTTTGTGTTATGCTGAATTGGGAACATCCATTGTTAAATCTGGAGCCAGCTATGCCTACATCCTGGAAGCATTTGGTGCCTTTGTGGCCTTCATCAGACTGTGGTCTTCTTTGCTAATTATCGAACCAACAACTCAGGCAGTGATAGCAATCACATTTGCTAACTATATTGTTCAACCAATTTTTCCTCATTGCGAGCCACCATATGATGCAGTTAGGTTGATTGCAGCTGCTTGTATTTGTAAGTAAAGTTCTGATTGCTAGAAAATAAAAAATATAATTGTAGGTGCACAGGGATATTTTTCAGACTTTTTATGCCTTTATTTTTCATGAAAATAATTATTGCCTCCATAGAACATATTCTGAGGAACTCATATGCTTTTTGTTTTGTATTTTATTTGAGGCTGAGATTATTACAGGGAAGAGGAGAATTCCAACAAATTGAGGGAAATTGTGGTTGCCGATTAAACATATCTCTGTGAATCATGGGTCTAATTTGCAGCCCATGCATGGTCTATGTCCTCTCTCCCCTATATCTTGCAAATCATTTAAGATGAAATTAAAAAATATTCTGCCTAATATGCGTTTTGTCTCAGGAAAAATTGAGTAGCGACCACATACTCCTCAGGGATAAGCGTTAACAAGTCTATCCTCCAGTAGATGGACAGTATTCAAATTCTTTTCCATAAAGTTTGTATTTGTCAAGATAGGTCATTCTTCCCTTCCCTTCCCTTCCCTTCCCTTCCCTTCCCTTCCCTTCCCTTCCCTTCCCTTCCCTTCCCTTCCCTTCCCTTCCCTTCCCTTCCCTTCCCTTCCCTTCCCTTCCCTTCCCTTCCCTTCCCTTCCCTTCCCTTCCCTTCCCTTCCCTTCCCTTCCCTTCCCTTCCCTTCCCTTCCCTTCCCTTCCCTTCCCTTCCCTTCCCTTCCCTTCCCTTCCCTTCCCTTCCCCACTATGCTATAGTACGACCTTTTTTTAAATGGCTTAAATTGTATAGCAACAAAAACTTCTAAAGGGATGGGTAATTTAAAGTTAGTATAATGTATACTGACAGTTCTGCAAAGATGTTCTCTCTGTAGCCCTGACCCTCACCAGCATGGTACAGAAGAAGTTCACTTCTGAAGAAGGCTCCATGATATAAGTTGAGACCATCGTGGCCACTCCACACTCTAAAAGGCAACTAACCCTTTTCCAAAAAAAACTTTTATCAGCTGAAAGTCTCCACTTGCACAGGAAAGCAGTTATTTATTAGACCAAAATTAATTTTTAATTTCCCCAGTGTTCTACATGCCTCTCTTGAAGTCACTTAAGAAAACCAGTCTTCAAATACTGATGTTTCTTCAAGCCTTTTTTTCTTCCTTTTTTTTTTTTTTAAAAAAAAAAAAGTTATTCCTGCTGTAGTCTTCATGTGAATCATCTGCAATGTACTCTAGTACCTCTGATTTCCATGAGCTCATGCACCAGGTGTGGCTGGCAGCTGCTGCTTTCTCATACAGAAAATTAGCTGACCAGGCCTACAACCAGCATTTTGGGTAGCAGCCCAGACTGCTGGGAAAATTACAGTTTATTATATTGACTGCGATATGCAGTGTCAGATAGCAAGCCTATTACTAGCTTGAACAATTTTGATAAGGCTTGGGAGCAGTAGATTTAGCTGGCACCTCACCAACACAGTGCGGAGAACATTTACATCTGTGCATTATATGATTTACTGGGAATCTTATGGAAAGATACTGCTGCCTTGAATTTAATGACACTGAAGCACGTAATACATGTTGTGTTACATACCTATGAAGTAAATGTATCCTTTGCTGTGTTTCAAATAGCACTTTATAGCATCATGAAAGATGCATAAATGTTCGGTATTAAAAATTTCAGTCAACACATATTCTATCCTTTTTAAGAAATACTTGCTCCAATTCTAGCACTTACTTGTATATATTACTTTATTTTTAAATGAGACGTATGTTGTTAAATTCTTGAAAAGAGATTTTTTTTTAATTACAGAGCATAAAACATATTTCAATGTCTATGCCACATTTACTAGAGCAATATTTTCAGCAGTCCTTTATTTATAGGCATGTTTAACATATATTCAAACCTGACACGGAGTAGGAACAATTATTATATAACCTCTTGGGGTTTTTAACACCAGAATAAAAATAAAATTTTGTTCCTATTGCACAATGTTGATATGTTAATACGGAGTAGTAAGGACGAATCAGGTCCTGATTCCATAAAGAGTTAGGTGCATCATTACTTTGACAGCTGGCTGGACACCCAGTCAAATATGTAGAGCTGCTTGTGACAATGAAGACAAAAGTCCTATGAGCATCTGCAGTTGGATGCTAATTTCCTCACTATAAAGAAAGGCTTCTAAGTGGTTTTCATTTTGGGCATTTTCATTTTGAGCTCAGTGTCCTGCAAAGAGCATCCAAACCCCTTGGTGCAAAAGCTGTCCTTACTCTGTATGTAACTAGAGCTTGAATCAGCAAGGAGAGCTTCAGAATTTCAGTCTGATTCAAGGAGAACTTCAGTGCAAAAAATGGATATAAAGAAATCACATCTACATGCGAGCAACTCTGTTAATTTTAAGAAAATTTAAAGGTTTAAAGATTATTTAAAAGGAACAGGGATTATCCTAAAATTCAAAATTTGGTAGTTTCTTCCTATCTCTTGTCCTGGAGTAAGCATCACAGGTATTTCATTCATCTTCATAAATCTAGGTGGTCCTGGAATGTTGACATTTGATTCTGTTGTATTTCTTGAAAGAACAGTGCTCTCTGTAAGGAACATTTGAAATAGTGATGCCAAACATACTGTACTCCTCTCATACATATTACATTTCTCTACAGGTTCCTTAACATTTATTAATTGTGTGAATGTGAAGTGGGGAACTCGCGTACAAGATGTTTTCACATATGCGAAAGTTATGGCTCTTATCTTGGTGATAGCTGTTGGCCTTTACAAAATTGGTAAAGGTAAGAATATTTTTACTTTATGTGAATTCTTAAAAATGAACCATACATGAATTTCAGAATCCACGCAGGAAGATCAGACGCTATAAGACTTGTATACAAAGTATTATTTATTCAGAAAAAGTTGTCTGTCATAGGAAGATTAGAGGAATTTTATGGCTCAGTAAGCACCAGTGGTTTAATTATTCTTCTGTCCTTATTGCGGCAAACCAGCGCACACCAAGTCCTACACTGCAAGGCTGAGTAGCAGATAGCAGCTGAATTAACATCAGTTTGGTGTTAACCAGATTAAAGTTAGCCTCAGTGTCTCTGTCTCATGCTAGTGAAAATTAGTAGAGTAGTGTTGCTCCTTCTTCTGGGGCACCACAGCATAGCAGATATCAGAGGAAGAAGGAATTTGCTCTTTTCTTCAGCTACAGGAACGAGCCCCTGGTCTGTGGTAAGAGGGTGTGCTCATTCCTAGAAACAGGGGACAATGCTGTAATACTGCTCTCCTGTGAATCACTGTGGTATCATAAGGCATCACAGGATGGATGAGCCATCTTTTATGAGCAGTAACTGGGCTGAACTGTATTTACATAACAGCAAAATGATCGTTTATTCCAGTGCTACTTCTGATCTTTGCATATGACAACAGATTTGATTTTATTACTTTGGGCTCTGGTGCAGTGAAGTCTCTTCCAACTCTAGCTCTGTTGCTTAGTTACTAAGGTTTCTTTTTCATTTTCATTTCCCATGAAATCCCTAAATAGCCATTGTGTCTTTATTCAGTTAAAATAGAGGTGGTTTTCCCTCTTTGGTTTAGGAATTGTCTTTTTCTTCTGCAGAAACTAGCTTGTAAAACCTAACAACAGTGCTTGTTTTCCTATATTTTCTGGCCTTCTCCTTTCCTTGGCTCCAGTTATTATACTGTAAAGCTACACCAGACTTAGGGAGGGTGTTGTGGTTTTTTGTTTGTTTCTTTAGCTATAGTGGTGCATGTCAGTTGTCATACATTTGTTCAAGCCTAAAGAAATCTGAATAAATGAATGCAGTCCTGAGGTTGGTTCCTTTACGTTGTTACCTGGGGTCAGGAGGGAAAAAGGCAGAGAGGAAGTCATCCTGCAAGGAGTGCAAAACGCTGAGGGCTTGAAATAGTGGTAAAGGTCTCATCTCTACTTTGCCTGAACAGAACCAAGCACTTAAATACAGCAAGGACTGGCAGGAGAAATGATCTAGACTTCTGGAGGAAGTTGTGACCGGGTCAATGCCCTCTTTTCAATGCCCTCTTATAAACTCAACAGCTGCTTCAGTCTGTGATGCTATGATTCAATGGAAAAACCAATTGTCAAATTTTAGCCTTGCTATACTCCTTCTGACGTGCCTCTTTTTTTCAGATATGCCTCTTTTTTTTTTTTTTTTTTTAACACTGTGAATGTATCTCATTTTGAGTAGGTTTGATAGTTAGAAAGCTTTTCTTGATCCTATTGGATTTTTCCTTTATTTGTTCCTTCCTGCCATTTTCTTCAGCCATGTTGCTGAAGCATGTTTGGATAGTGTAGGTTCGCCTTCCTTGATTCTTGCATTCTCCAGAGAAAAAGACTTCTATGAATGTGAAAAACTGCTATTTAGTGTTCTTCAACAATTGCATTGCTTTTGTGGTATCAGTATATTCCTTAGTTTAACCACATGGTGAAGTTGCTTCATTTTATAGGACAGACCTTACTTTCTTCCCTAATAGAGGTTTCAGTGTATTTCTGTCTTCCTTAATACCTAAACCCACTTCCATTTATGTTAGATAGTTCGCTTTCCTCTGCAAATTCAGACAGGCCTTTCTTCCTCTTTTCAGCACTGCAATGAAGATTCATGCAGTTTCATGAACATTTCTTCTATTTTGCAGCTTTATGCAGGTTGTTGTCTCATCTGATTGATCTAAACTAGAGGACAACTGTGAAAGAAAAGGTTTTCCTGTGTCTTAATTTTAGGGAACTGCTTTGTGGGAGAGAGCATCCTACTGAGAATGGTGTCCCAAGAAGTTCTCGCTCCACTGGTCACAATTCCTCTGGTGACAATAAAGGCATGGTTAGGAGAGGAGGAAATATGAGACAGATTCAGGAATTGAAATTGGGTTTCCAAACCATTTCTCCCTGGCTGAGAGGACGTAATGCCACTTCAGCACATCACCCTCCTTAGGGTCGGTGCCAGGCAGGGGAAGCTGTGAGTTCTGGTAGAATTTCACAAGTGATGTCCTAATAACAAGCATGGGGAAACGTGTTCTGCTGTCTCCCTGTTCCTGTCTGAATGTCTGTATGCCTTTCCTATCTGTCAAGTAAAAATGCAACTTTGAGGTATAGTAATGAAACCAGCATGGAATGGGTTTTATTTGGGGGGGCAGGTGAGACGTTTAGTGTAGTGTCTTTCTAGGTCCTAACCTTTGACGAGTAATAGGTAATTTGTATCTGCTCTTTGTACAGGAGAAACAGAAAACCTGAAAGCTCCCTTCGAAGGCTCAGCAACAGACCCGGGAATGATTGCACTGGCTCTGTACTCTGCCCTCTTTTCCTACTCAGGGTGGGACACCCTGAATTATGTCACCGAGGAAATGAAGAATCCTGAGAGGTAAATGCATGTTCTGCTTTCAGAGCACAGGAAAGTGTTCTGCTAAGGCAGGCAACGGTAGGACAAGCTCCTTTCTATTTGTTTCTGATGGAAGTTATTCCAACCATTTTCTCTACAAAGACTCTTATTTCCAAAAGTACTAGTAAGTGCAAGAACTTTTATGGATTATTAGAGAGATTTCTCACCAACTGTATCACATGAATAAATCATTTTCCTACATGTATGTATTTTACACCTTACACTTTCAGGCAGAATTTTTAAAGCAGGAGGAGAATGAATTTCTGCTGAAAGCAGAGAAAAGTGTGGGTCCACCCAGCCTTCTAAAACCTCCCACTTCTCAGTCAGACAAAGCAATTACTTTATTTTCCAGGGCTGCTTTTGCCACTAATAGAGTAAGACTGTGTCAAGTTTATGACTGTTTTATCATGTGAAATACAGCTTAACTGTTTAATTTTGCTAAAGATGAAATGTTAACCAAGAAATTAAAAAAGTCCACAGTAGCACTGGAAATGCCATCTGCTCCTCTCTGTAGGGATGTCCACCCCACTGATATAGTCCACCTTGTTTTGGGACATACAAAGGTTATGAGTTAGGAAAAAATACTACGATCAATAAAACACCTAAGCATGTATATTAATCTCATTGCTTAAGTGCTCTCTTACACTGCTTTATATAAAAAGCAGTTTATAGTTTTCAGCTACAAATGCACAATTTTTCCCTAAAACTTGTGACAGACCCACAACCAGCCAACTAGGCTGCTTATGGAATTGTTCCACACATGGCTGCACTTTATTTTGTAACCTCGTGATTAAAAAATGTTGGATTGCACAAAAGTGATGGAGGTATACATTTGGAAATGTTTGAATTTGGGAACAATTTTTTATTTAAAAAAATGTGGAATATTTTTTTCCATTTTCCTTTTGCAGGAATTTACCACTTTCTATTGCAATTTCCATGCCTATTGTGACTATTATCTACTTGATGACTAATATAGCATACTATGTAGTGCTGGACATGTCAGCTCTTCTCACAAGTGATGCGGTGGCTGTCGTAAGTTAAATAAAATGATAAAAACAAAAGTTACTGTATGTAAGTAAGCTCCATACTTTTCCCCTGTGGAAAAATCTCAGGTAGCATACTTATTAGCAAAACAATTGAAGTATTTCCACGTTGATGATTTTTGCTTTGTTTTAATTTGTATGTGTGTCTGTATTGGAGTCCTGGTATATTAGAAGTTGCATATAAGGTTCATATCCAGTAAATCTGCTCTTTTAAAATACTCTTTTATACTTTGTACATCCTGCACATAACAATATTCACTATAAAAGATGTTTTCACTAAAGCCAAGCAAAATTTGGGTGTGGGTTTTTTTTTTGTTTGTTTGCTTGTTTGGTTGTTTTTTTTTGCTGTCATTCTAATGTACTGTAGGACTGCAACAATATTTTCAACACAAAAATATGCAGTGAAATGCTTTTTAAAAAAAAAAAAACTTTTTAATATTTTATACAAAAGTGCAATTATAAATCATGGAATAATGAAACCAGGATTTGTCAGATTACATTGTAATCAATACATCTTCATCCATTAAGTTGCTCTCAGCTTGATTTTTCAAAAATCCTTTTTTTAATTTATCTGTCATTTTCATTTTTATATTGATCATTTTATCCAATTTCTAATTTTCCAAGCCATTGCCAATGTTAGAGAAAAGCAATGGCTGTGACACTATATTTAGGCTGCTCTGTTCTCATAAGAGCTTCCCAGGATTGTCCATATGTTTAATGTAATGGGCCTCACTATTGTTTTCTTTTTCCATTGCAGACGTTTGGCAGTGAAACCCTTAGTTATGCTAAGTGGATAATTCCTATAGCTGTGGCCATGTCCTGCTACAGTGGGTTAAACTCTTCAATAATTGCAGCATCTAGGTATGAAATATAAGATATATTTAAAATATTTGAAAATGAATCATTTGCTATTAATCTGAATTATTTACATTATAAAAGTGACTTTTTTGCCATGGTGAATTGTTCATTTATTCTGTAGGGATTGTTATAATCTGGCATGTCATCTCATGCCAGCAGTTGGTGATCAGCACCAGCTGATAAACTAAAGACACAGGAGAAAAAAGCAGCATTTACAATAGAGTAAAAAAAAAATAGTGTTGTCTTTGTCAAAAAGCAGTAAGATATTCCTCAGCTAACTGTCTGGGTTTTGTGTGCGTGTGTCTGTGTTTGTTTTTGGTGGTGGTTTTGGTTTTGTCTTTTTTTAGGCTTTTTTATGTTGGAGCCAGAGAAGGACACCTCCCGGACAGTCTGAGCTTGATTCACATAAAGTGTTTCACACCAGTCCCTGCTCTTCTCTTTAATGTAAGTGAAAGCCTGGCCCAGTGCCTGGTGTGGTTTGTTGGGGATGCAGCACTGGGGATGGAGGCCTGGGAACTGCGCCACATCCTCCCTGCCTTCTCTTGAGGTGGGTGGGGAGTTCTTCCTTGACTGGTCAGGATTTCTAAAATTCATTGAGGGTAAAGGTGGGGAGATGTTATTTTTTCTGGTGGGTTTTCTTCCGTGGAAAGAGAATTGCCTGTTTCACATTTATGTGCACTCTGTGCAAGTAATCAGAATTAACAACAGAAGCACTACTACAAGATTGGCTAACTTTGTAACACGTAGAAATCTTTATGTGAGTCTTCAGAGTATCCACGGGAGAAGAAAATGATAGAAAGATCTCTCAAACCCTCCTATAGGCTGATTTTCTAGGGCTGTAGAAACACTTGGGCTAAAGCATTTCAATTTAAATTCCTATTGTTGGATGCCTATACCTGTATTTACGTTTTCCTGCTCTCACAATACAAATAAATGTCAGGACAAAAAAGTGAGGGAGTGTAGCCCACAGAATTAGTGCAAATGATTTTAATAAATAATCCCTAAATCTATTAGGGATTATAGATTAAAATGGGGGGGATGGGGAGGATGCTTGTGCATACAAGCAGAGAAAGTGAAATCATTCAAGAGTGTTTTATTGCTTTTTATTTGAACGTGTATTTTATTTGGTATCTCCCCTTACCCTGTGTTACATACAGCATCATACAGGTCCTGTTTGACACCAGATAATTTATTAATAGTTATTGTCTCGTTATGGATACTCTTCTTGGACAAATTCTATTTGCACTAGTGTGATGAGTTGTGTGTACTCCCTTAGTACACCACCATTCCCCTTTTTCCCAGTGGATTTTTTTTTTTCTGTGCATCAGAAGAAGACTGTATACTTCTGTTCCTTGTGTTTGTAAAAGTGGGCATTGAATTTCTACTATTTTAGGTTTCATTTTATCCTTGCCATGCAGAGTATATAGCATACCTGCATACCACAGAATTTACTCTAACGGTTTCAATCTATGAGTGCATTGTGAGTGCCTCCAAAAGAGAAACTAAATTAAAAGCTAGTTTTCAAACTGAAGACAAACAGAAGAGCAAAGTAAGCTGTTGCCTACAGAAGGCTTCTTAACAATCCTCTCCAGCACCACACAGCTTGGTGTTATTGGGAATCTTTCTGAGGGTGCACTCAATCCCACTGTCCATGTGGCCAACAAAGACACTAAATAGCTAAATGTGTTTGAAACAGGTCCTTTTACAACTTTACTACCTCTTTATTATAGATGACATGTATTTATTTTCCCATTAAGAAGTCTTTCTTTTTATTATCTCTAGGGCTTAATGACTTTGCTATATCTCCTCGTGGAAGATGTCTTCCTCCTCATTAACTACTACTGTTTCAACTACTGGCTCTTTGTGGGTCTGTCTATCGCAGGGCTAATATATCTGCGATATACTCAGCCACACAGGCCACGGCCTATTAAAGTAAGTAAATGAGAGGAAATAAGCTGCAACAGCCAGCTAATGCACATGTTTATGTTACCCATACTACCAGAACCATAACATTACCAGTTATGTTATAGGCTATTTATTTCAGCCATAGAAATCCTGTTAACATACAAGATAAGAAATAAAGGAGCAAAACATATGAGTTTGCACAAGAACATTTGTTCTGGTACTTTGTAAGGTTGAAATGATATTTTCAGTTTATCTTTTTTTTTTTTTTTCATGAAAATATAATCTGACTTTTCAGTATAAATAGACTAAATAAATATTTGGGGTTCTTGGCCCATTCTTGATCCTTTAGGTTTTGTTCACAGGGAAACTCAATATGTGATGGGGGCTCCAGGGAAGTTCACACTCTGCTCGAACTTAGAAATTCAGCAAGAATCCCTCCAAAGCCCATAAACAACCCAAATTCTGCTCATGCAGAAGTTCAAAAGCTTGAATAATAGGCATTCGGTCCTCCTGCTGCATAGGTCATAGGCAGTGAGATGCTAGCTTAATAACTGCCTGCAGAAGGGCATCCGGCTAACAGTTAGGAAAGGGAGCCAGCACAAAAATAAAACACACATACAGTTTGTTTCTAGTTTAATCCAGGAACCCAGGGAAGCAGGGATGGGCACCCAAAGCTTTCCCCAGGCACAAAAAGCTACATGCTGGCTCCTGTTTCACTGCACTCTCCTAGTTTCATGACCTGAATCTCAGCTCTGCAGCAATGCAGCAAAATTATGAAAAATCCAAATGAACATCACATCTTTTCAAGCCTTTCTAAATATTTTTTCCTTGTTATTCTGTCTTCCTAACCTCCCGTGTTCTCTTTACCAGCACTTTTTTTTCTGTTTAAATGCAATATCCTGATTATAAAAAACATGGTTCAAACAAAGGAGTTAAGTATGATAAACACCTACTCCATTTTTAACTTTTATAAGGAAATATAAATATTTCTACCAGTAAACTCTCCAGATTTCAGCTAGTATTCAAATGCCATCTTGAGGCAGGCTTATTACTGCAGCCAGAGAAAAACATTCTAGTGAAAATTAATTCCATAAAGAAGTTATTGCAATTTCCCTTATTTGTGATATAATTGCTAAGTACCCCAGCAAAATGGTTGTAAATCAGCCATTAGGTTTAGTAGAATCAAAACGGTGACTGAAAGCCCAGCTGAGTTTCTTCTATTTCAAATTTACAACTAAAAATTTGTGATTGAATTTAGAGGGAAAATTACCCGTTACTTTATTATTAATTTTAAAATACTGCTTTCAAAGATTTGTCTCTTACTAATGTGGAAGGGAACTGTGCTGAAGGGAACAGGTCTGAAACCCCCCAAATGGTCAGATACACAGGCTTGTACCAAACAAGAGGCTCTCAGCAGCATGCACTAGCATAATTGTACTTATGTGACTGTAACCATTCAAAAGATATAGACAGCACATAGTAGTCACGTAGTCAGTATTTATATTTTTTATTATTGACTTGTCTAATTTTAATCTGTAAAGCTTGACATTATGTTTTCCAGTAGAATATTTACTATTTCTTTTATTAAATGCTGATTTATTTATTTATTTTTGTTTCCACAGCTGAACCTCTTCTTCCCTATCATATACTGTTTATGTTCCCTTTTCCTGGTCATAGTTCCTCTCTACAGCGACACAATCAATTCCCTTATTGGCATTGGTATTGCCCTCTCAGGCGTTCCTGCATATTATCTGGGAGTCCACCTGCCTTTTGAAAAAAGGCCTAGATGTCTGCAGTGGCTTTCTGGTAAGAGATACCATCTTGTCTTAGTCACTGTGCCAGAATCCTGAATTCTTGATCAGAAGAAAGAACAATTTTTCCTAAATTCTTTTTTTCCCTATGAAGTTTTGCTACGCTGTGCACAGCTTGTCTGAGATCATTTGCTTCTTCACATGGCCCTGAAAACAAAGCTATGCATAATTGCACAAACCAGTCCAATATGTGGATGTAATATGGTCATTGGTGGTGTTGAGCCATTTCAAAATGTTGGCTCAATAACAATCCTGTAGAATTGTGAAGAATAAACACATACAGTTCGATATCTTGGAAGGCAGAAATACCAGGATGCCATTGTTTCACTTCCTCCTCAAGGAGTGGAATATCTGAGTCAGAAGAGTCCATACATTTTCCTAAATTATGAAATAATGATTATTGGCCTGAAGGCTAGATTCCACCCCTCAAGTTCAGTCGATCTTGAAAAGCAAAACTTTAATATCAATATTCATTTTAAACTCAGATGTCAATCTGACAGTCTGGTGGAAATATTGGTCCAAATAAGAGAGACTTAGTGTATAATTATTTTTTATTATTTTTTTTTGCATTAATCTGTTCATTACATATGTTTAATACAATTCATTTTTTTTTAAGATTTTCCTAATATCTGCGTAGTCTTTCCAATACTTCAAAATTGACATATATGTCTAAGATATTATAACTTTGTCTCAGCTACACATTTTTGTTCTCTGTTACAGTTAAAACAACAAAATGCGTTCAACTGCTCTTTCTCTGTGCACTGTCAGACCTGGACATAGACATGGAACCTACAGAAGCCAAGAGCAAATAGAGCTGCACCTTGACACGTCATATCTGGAGCATTTTTTATAACCTGAAGTCCTCCCTGTATCCTCAGTTAAACTAAAGCTCTAACAATTGTCCTATGCATCAGTTTGATGTCTACAAATTTGTTCTTGTTTTATAAACCACTCGTCATCCTCTGTTTTACAATTTATAACAAAAAACATCTGTTAACAGTTATTGAGTAACATTTTGAAACTATAAAGCACCTTATGAACAAATATTTATCAGTAGATAAGTGCTAAGTATTAGATAATTGCAAAAGTGAAATGAAAACTATTAAGTCCCATCAGAATCCTAACAAATAAATTGACAAATTTAACAAAAATCAAACCAAATATTTGAAAGATTCAAAACCTGAGTTCGGAAGTAGAAACCATAATGCACTTCTAATAATATTAAATTCTTAGCCAAAATAAAATACATATAGTTAATACCGATAGACATGTTTTGAATCATTGTAGAATTAGCATTAGACTATTCTAATGCATAATTCCCAGCATATATATGATACCAAATGGAAAAAATGAAAATTTTCAGTCATTCAAGTTTTGTGAGAAAATTTCCTTTGGTGGTATCCCACATTCATTACCCTTTTGCAGAATCAGTATTTTCAACGCTAAAGTATATTTGGGGAAAACACATTCCCATAGTGTCCACTGCTTGCCTAGAAGTATCAAGTGTGGCCCCATAAACCACATCAATTTTTTTGCACAGTAGAACTTATTTAAGGAATTCATGAGGTGAAATTAAAAACAACTGATATTTAGAAAATCCCTTGAGCTACTGCCCAACCCTGCAGGCTGATCTATCAGAGTCACAGAATTGTTGATGTTGGCCTCTGGAAGTCTCCTGGTCCATCCCTCTGCTCAAGCAGGGCCACCAAACACAGGTTGCCCAGGACTGGCCTCAGCAGTTCCTGCTGGCACAGCAATCTGCGGCTCTGCTCTTCAGCGTACAGAGAGCCTCCTGCACCCACTGCCTGCTCTCCACATCGTTCAGATGCCCATCGCACAGCTGGACAATTGCACCCACCAGCAAGTGTCATGAAACAAAAGGACAGTGAAGAACTACATTCAATCTCTTGAACATTTTTCAGTTTGGCACACAGAATATGAAACCAGTCCTAATTAGCTGCCCGAAATGGAAGATGAAATAACTGTCATGAGAAAGAAAAGAAACAATCAACTTTGCCACCTAGGCTAAAAAAATTGATGGTCCGTTTCTAGTCTGCTTTGCTGATATTTAACACCATTTGTTATGCTTGTTGGCAAGTCATACTTCTTCTGTAATTATATTTGAATGTAACATATATTGTTTATAATTTGAATTTTTATCATTCCTATTCAATTAATCCCAAGTAAGGTACTTTTTTAAATCTTATACAAATCCCTGTAGCTTCTAGCATTATTGTCTTTTATTTATGTCAGCCCTGAGAAAGACGAATGGAATATGGAAGAAGGCAATTGTTGCTTCTGAAACCTCTCTTCATTCCTTCCATATGATGTTAAGGTTGTTTGCCAGATGATAATTCCACGCATCTCCAGCCCTGTGCTTGCTGACAGGTCTCCTGTGAAACCTTCTATTTGCGTTTCTATGCCATCCATTATGGCAGTTGCGGTGGGACTTTCTTTTGATTCAGAGTACAAATGATAAAAATGCACTAAACCAAGGTAAACATGAAGCTATCAGAGCTGCATGTTTTGCTTTTTTAAAGCTATGAGTTTCATGCACTAAATTCACTTTAGTATCACAGTCACAAAACATTAAGAGGGAAAGGGTGTGATTTAGCTTGCCCAGCTCAGAACACTCCCACTTACACGTACACAAGCGCCTCTGTTACAGTATAGCACTATGTTGATCCTGCTGTACAGTTTTACAGAAATACTGCATTCTCACCTCATTTTTTAAAGGCATCGGGTGAATAATGGAATCAAGGTCTCAGATTTTATCAGAACACACAGAGAGTACAAACCCTAGAAGTCAGTACCAAACAAAATCTGACAATCTGTCTCCCCAGAGTTCAAAGCTGTGCTTAGTGCTGAGCTATGTGTCATACCAGGACAGCACTGCACCATCCTCTGAAGTTATTCATAACAGGACCAAAGCTACCAAGTGATTTGAGACAAATGAGGTGATGTCTCAGGTGGTAACAGATAGCAGGTACCAAAGGTAGTCTGTGAACTAAGTCTATAAAGTCTATGAACTAAGACCATTTCCATAGAGAATTCTGAGCTGATAAACTTTTTTTTTCCAAAATCTGTTTTTGCATGAATCTGTTAACTTTCTGGGCATAACACACAAGCCTCCATTTTCTTTTTTTCAGGACAGGAGACATATTAAGAATATCAGATGCAAAGCTATAAATGTGAATAATGTTATTGAAATTATGTATGGACATTGGAATCTCAAAAATGTTCATGTGTTTGTTGATTTTTCACTCCTTACAAATAATATATGTAAGTTATTTTCAAATATCTAAAGCCAAGTCCTAGATGCTGAAGTATTTAAATAAATCAACATTTGATCCTTGGCAAATGCAATAGTTGTGTGGTTTTAAGGCATAAAAATAGTATTACAAGTGAAACTTGCCCTACCTTATCTCTTATAAGTTGGCTTATCAGGAAAGCAATGAAACTCCAGTTCTTTTTTTCCCCTTACCCCCCAATCTGTACCAGGGATGCCCCATGCTGGATTCTGCACCTGGGACGGGGCAACCTTGGCTGTACATACAGACTGTGGTATGAGAGGCTGGGGGGCAGCCCTGTGGAAAGGGATCTGAGGGTTCTGTTTGACAGCAAGTTGAATTTGAATTAAGTGTGCCCTGGCAGCCAGGACAGCTGACCCTGCCCTGGGGTGCCTCAGGCCCAGCACCAGCAGCCGGTTGAGGGAAGGGATTGTCCTGCTCTGCTCTGCACTGTGCGGCCTCACCTCGGGCGCTGTGTGCAGTTTCGGTGCCACGGTATGAGAAGTACATAGAACTACCATTGAGAGTCTGAAGAAGGGCCACAAAGATGGTGAAGGGTCTAGAGGGGAAGACATACGAGGAGCAGCTGAGGTCCCTTAGTTTGTTCAGCCCAGAGCAGAGGAGACTGAGGGGAGGCCTCATGGCGGCCTGCAGCTCAAAAGCTCTAAAAATAAAAAAGAAAGTTGACTGAGGGAATAAACAAAATAAAGTGCAGAAGTATACAAGATGCCAAATAATGTATTTGTCTTGTATATTGGGAGCCTGACTTAAAGCCACAAGAAATTTAGAAGTGCTTGTTCAGGAGCACATACTTAATGTAATGGATGTCACTGAAAAACACAAAAGTTGAGTGGGCTACTAAATATCTGGTTATTAGCTACCTCCACAGGTCAGTATTACAGTCAAAGGAAACGCATGGAATTTGGTTTACATGGCCATGGTTTTGAAACAAGAGAGGTCAACATTAAAGCAAATGATCGTGAATTGATCCTCTCCTAACAGAAAGAATACATAGAAATTAGCTGTTTCATGCTACAATTGGATAAAAACACAGTAGAAATGACTCGGTATTTAAGGGGTGATCACCGAAAATGTGCTGTGTGTCAACTGAATATACTTGAGCATATAAACAGAACAAAGATTAATTCAGCAATGTAATTAATTAATGCTCAAAAATGCTCATTTCACAGAGCTAAAATCAACTGTGAGCCACCCCTGCTGGACATAGGGCAGAGTTTAAATTGGGGGGGGGGGGGGGGGGGGAGGAAAGGTTGTTTAAGAACACTACCGACATACAGAAACCAGAATGAAGAAAGGAATATTCACTGGTTTAAGGTTGTAATAAATCCTTCATCTTTACAGTGGAAGTGCAAAGAGCTGTTTATAAATAGAAGAAAGGCAAATTTTCTGGTAATGACCATAAGTTCAAAGATAAGCTGCTGAACAAAATGCCTGACCTGTTTAGATATGCTTTTACTGTAATGCAAGAGAAAAAGTTCAGAACCTGGATGTAATGTTGCAGTATGAACTTGAATCAAAGCATCCTTGTTAGGATGATGATACCTTTTTTTTTTTCTGCTCTTGCCCATACCGTACCATCATAAAAAGAAAAGCTACAAAGAAATTCACCCCTCTTTTGCTGTCCTAGGAGCTAAGTTCATTCTGGCTCAACGTGTGCGTGGTCTCTGAAGCAGAATGTAAAATTTCCCGTGGTGTTACATTTTCCTCCACAAGAGGGAGATGTCCTTTGCTTGCTGAGCTCACGAAAAGGAGACCGAACATGATTTTGAGACATGTTCAGAGCAGCAGAATCAGAGCGGTGTGTGTATTCGTGCTCACAGCAACAGTCCTAAGAGGGACAGGCTTCGCTCCAGTGAAGAATGTCAGCCACACATTCTGAGTGATGCTGTATAACAGCCTGCTGCAAATTTAGATGAAGACAAGGTTAAAGTTCAAACATTCCCATCTCCTTATAGGGTGCTTTTGTGCTTGAATTAGAAGAAAGATTTTTTTCTAATACTATTTCCAGTATATAATACCATGTATAAATACCTAATTCAAAAGAATGATGAACACCGCTTTTGGAACTTCCACATTAAATATAATAAAGCTAATAATAGCTAATAAATTAACTCTTTTGTGGAAATGAAAAACATCGAGCTGTTTGAACATTAGAGCCATTATCTGACATCAGAGTTCCCCTTTTTCATTTTCTTTTTTTTTTTTTTTTCTCAAATAAAACCTGTGAAATCTCCTAGTCTCTCTACTGTTTGGTAGTAAAGACCTATTTAAAAAGACACTTCAGAAAATACAACACTTAGTTCAAATCAGTTGTCTGCAGACTTCTGCCAAAGTGATATCAGTACACAGTCAGCTAAGGCTTTTGTTCTACATATATAAATAAATATATATATATGATTTTTCCATATCATAGTTTGATAGATTTTGTTCCACCTACCTTCTAGAGTAATTCCGTAGCTCTACCCACTTAGTGGAATATCAAGCTATCCTTGCCTTTCACCTGAGCTGCTGACAAGTTTATCATATCCACCTGCTGCCAGTAGTTCTGTCATTACATTAAGGTGCTCTGAATTAGCTCCTGCCAGTAATGGTTACAAGAGTATACACAGAAGGGGCAAGAACTGCAAGCAGTTCCTAGCAAAAGGTAGCAAGTGGAGACGGATGTGGGTGGTTCATGTTCCTTTCTTCACTGTGCTTATTTTCCTCTAAGGCAGAGCAGCTGTATTAGCTGTAGTTTTGCTACAAATCTGGATGGTAGAGATGCCAACTGGCCTATTGACCTCACTCCGTATGTCTCAGCTATTCTTTCCCAGAAATGAGTAAGTAGTAGCAGACTTGACAGTCTTCCCACTTTCCATTCATGCCCTCGTTTGTCAGCTGCGTGGTTTCTGAACCCTGTTAGGTTGCTTGCTAGGCTTGGCTAACCGCATCGTAGCACTTGTGTTAGTTATGACAGAGTCATCTTACACCTTTCACTGCACAAACTTTGCCTCTTCCTTCTTCTGTGGGACCCACATTCAGGCATGGACTCACACTGATCTGAGGAGGAAGTTACTGGTGCTGCAACAATTCCAGCTGACCCAAAATATACATGGAAAATATCCTATAATTTACCTCATGGCTGAAGGTGAGAATGAATAGAGTAACAAGTCAAGAATTTGTTCTTGTTGCAGGTAAGAACCTGGACAACAAGCTTTCAGAGTGCAGAGTCTAACCAGCCTTAGATGTTGCTGTAAACCTTTTTCTGGCAGCTCAGGAGCAGCAGAGAATGAGAAGTAGGGAGATTAAATCTCTCTGGAGTTATAAGAATTAGAATATTAATTCTGTTCATCAGTCAGCAATTATTTTCCTCCACAATAAGATTCTACACCAAGAAAATCAACTGAGGACCTTGAACAAACAAGGCATAGGTTTATTCCCCCAACAGACAGGATGCTAGAAACCAGTTAAGACCAAACTGCCCAAGACAGCTTCAGGGAATCATAAGGAGAAACGTGACTGAGATTTATCCCCTCTCCTTTGTTAGGCAGACTTTTGCTCCTACAATTTATCAAGGCAACATAAGTAAACACTTTGACTTTGAATGCAGAAAACATTTACTTTTACAAATGGCTTCACAAGTAATCTAGCTGCTGCCTGTGGGACTAGTTGTGGAATAAATGGCTGCCAAAACAGGTTTAAACTGTGGGAATGTGGGACAAAGAAGAGGATCTAGGAAACAATTTATTTTGGCTTTACTTAGGGCATTTCAGAAGCTGACTACATGAAGTATCTGGTTTAGTAAGAAATATGCTGCCATACTGTTGGATGCAACCTGCAAAGAAACGCAGCACGGAGATTGTTAAAACTCACGCCAGCTTTACTGGAACTATTCCAGCCTTGTTCAGACAAACATACTCACAGTAACACTATTTTTAGCAGTGTTAAATGATTTTTATATATCAATATAGCAAGAATTAGTCTGACCATTTCACAATGGTTAAAAACTATTACAGTCAATGGAGATTTGTAATCAACATTTTTTAATTTTTTTTTAATGACCAGAAAAAAATGCATTTTTCCTAAGCCTTTCTCTTTTTATTATCTTTCTTTCCAATGGTCAGTAATGAAAGGAGTAAAAGCAGAAAATACTACGGAATGAAGAGTCAAGTTAGGATGTAACTAAAAACATGGAACAGTTTAAAGCTAGAAATAAACAGATTTTAATAATCACATTAATTATGAAAGTCAGAGAGGAAAGTCAGAGTGCAGCTGTGATCACCCTGCAGTTTCCAGGTCTGGCTAATGGCCACTTCTGGCCCTATCTTCTCATCACTGCCCTTCACCTCCTTCATTAAAGTCCTTCCAAATCTCACAATAGAAGCGCACAAAGAGCCAACAGTAAAGGAGCTGATGTGGAACCAGGGAAAAAATCAGCACTGGAGTGCAAGGACAATACCAACCTTTCTGCAGCAGCCATACTAGCAGAAAACATACAAAGATTTAAGGAAGTTGTAGTTTTTGTTTTTCATTTTTTCCCTTCATACACCAACGGTTTATTTATTTTTTTCAATTTCTTTTCTTTGTTATTTTTTCCTAATCTTTCTTTTTTACCTTTTCACTACCACAGTTAGACTCATTTGAGAGTTAATATACTTTACACAACTTTAAGGACAGCAATTTATTTTCATTGCCTCCTTCTTCCCCTCCTCCCCCTCACAATTGTTGTAATGACTTGCCCTAATTAAGTTTGAACAAATCCTTCATTATGTTCCTAGATTTTGTGTGGTGTGATCACTTAACCTGCAAATTATAATTGCAGGTTTGGTGTCCATGCAGACTGTTCATTATAATTGGTACCTACTAACTCCCTTTTAGTTTTTATTATAGCCTTACAATCAAGGAAGTTCAGACACTTCCATTTTAAGAATAAACAGGATACACTCTTAAAAGAAGAACCAAGTTTTCCTTCAAATTTCTTCTTCATATTGCTTTCATATGCTGTCTTTACCTTTTACACAGAGAACCTACTCAATTATAGCTGGGCGAGTGTGAAAAGTATTAGAACAGGGTCTGAAATCAAACCAGTACCTTTGAGCATATAAGAAATTGATCAAAAATCAAACCAATGTTTTTAGCGCCAAAATGTGTTATTCAAGCTGAAAATTTGACCAAGCATATTTTGAGGAGGCAGCTCCACCTCAGCACTTACAGCAGTAACTGTATTCCTCTGTGCTATAACATCTGACTTGTGGATGTTATAGGCCTCCTTGCAGTGATTTAACTTCCTTGCAGCTTTCCATATAATGAAGAGAGTGGTTTGAGACCTGAGCTAGTGAATCAGAAGGAACACCCCACAAGGCAGGGAAAAATCAAAAACAATTGATCTGACCTTCCCTGAGAAGGGAAGGATAAGGTGGGAGGTGAAAGAAGGCTCTAGAAAAGGCTCTAAAAGATACAAAATAGGCCCCAAAGGTTTGTGGGTTGTATTTAGCAAGGTGCATAAGACCTGGACATGTATGCAAGCTTCTTGCCCCTGCAAAGCACATTTACATGTGCCATTAGAAGCTGCCACTCCTTCTGCATAAATATCCTGTCACTGCGTAAAATTTCAAACACGAAAAATAAATCTAGTAATTTTCACATTGCTTAGAGCAAATTGGTGAGCAGTAGAGATTTTTATTATCATTTTCTGCAATTCACTCTGAACTCAGGTAAAAGGGTGGAAATGAAGTTACTGAGTTAGAAAATTGTTTGGAGCTGCGATATTTTTTAATTACCAGAACACCGCTGATGCTGGATAAAAATAGAACCACGTTCTCATCCTCTATAAATGGCAGAAGTTCATACAAATTGACACTGCTCTATTGCCACTTAATAGCCTGTATAACCTAGACACGAGGAAGTAATTTACAATATCTTTTACTTTTTATCTTTTGTTGCTTGTAGCATCTCTTGTGCATTTAGCTTTTCATTTCCAATAGCACCTAGAAACCTTCTGAAGGGTTTTAAAAGATTATTGAATTAGTTTCTGTACCTGTAGACCTTTATTGGTTATGTTAATTAAGCTTTAGTTGGTAGTCATTGTGCTCTGATTTAATTTCAATCTTTTTTTTCTTTATCATCAGACCTAGTCTGACAATTTTGCTCCGTATTCTCAGGCCCGAGAGGCGTTGGGAGAAAGAGAGACAGCAACTTGTAGGATCATAATCTTTGTGATTTCCTGCACAGGTAAGATGAAGGCAAGGTGAAAATTTAAGCTAGAACCATTAGTCACAGGCAAACCCTCTTAATAAAAATGCTTCAAAACAGATTTCAGCTGTGCCATCCTTTACAGTACAGCATGGAAGTTGCCCAGGAACTACAGAAGGAGATATATTTAGAGACTAGAGTAAAATAACTATTTAAGCAAAATCTGCTTTCAGATCTGCATAAACAACCGTCATGTGTGTATCATTAGCCAAATGGAACTGCATTTATGTGTAACTCCTTCCGGCTTCAAAAATTGAAGCATCACTGATATTTTTTTATAATAGAAACCGTGCATGGAGTCATTGAAAACAGGTAAAAAGGACTTCAATTAGACCCAAGGTGTTCATCTCCATGGCAGGATCAAACCTGCTCCTGACAGAGAACCTCATCTCCAAATCATCATGGAAGAGAGTCTGTCCTTCTCCTTAGCTATCAGGCAAAGAAAACTGACGTTTGCAATATTGTTGGATTTCGTTCACTAAAAGGACTCTACACTGCTTCCTTGCCCAGTGGTGAGGGGATTAGGAAGGACAGATGCAGCAGATGATTCCAGCAGTGGTGCTGGAATAAGTCTCTAGAACATTTCCACTTCTCTATGTGCTTTTCTGTCTGCACTATATTTACTTCTTACAGAAATTTGTATGAAATGCAGATTTGCCAGTGGAACTGAGTAGTGAAGGCCTCTGATAGCCCTCACCAACACATCTTTTCCACCAGCAGGCCTTCTTAGCTCTGAGCAGACTCCATTTGTTTGGGAGCTATTCCTGCACAGTTACTGAGGAAGGCAGCCAATTCTGATGGTAAAATAAATCTTGCTACCAGCACTAGCTTTGTCCTACAACCATTTTATACAGTGCATTCCCAGGCTGGCAGAGTTTTCTCAGTGCAGTTGTCACAGGAATATTCTGCAGCTCGTCCAGCAGAGTCTAGCAAAGCGGTGCTTTTCTCCTTCCCACATCGCCTTTTCTCTCCAGCTGTTCTCCTCCCTTGCTGTGGAGCTTGCAATGAAACTTATTTACCTGATTTTCCTGTGTCTTGCTCATTCCTCCTTGTTGCTGTCCTGATCGTGGCCAGCTATCACACAATTCTCCATCCTGCCATACTTCAGCCTTCCTCCTCCCTGTCTTCCATGTTACTATCTCCTATGTTAATAAACTCTCTGGGATCTGGAAATCTGTTCAGTGTTTGCACATCGTATTGCACTTGTGGTTACTAGTGATTGATGCAAAACTATTGTGTGTAACACTCACAGCCATCCTAAGCTATTTGTAAGTCCAAAAGTTCGCCATTTCCTTGTATATTGACAAACATTCAGCTAGAATGTGTCCTTGACTTGCTGTAACCTCGATTCCACACCATGGTACTAACAAATTGACCCAACTGAGTAATCTGTTTCCCACCAGTGAGTATGCTGCTTCAAAAATGTACAGAAACCCTGTTGCATCACAGAATATGTCTAGATACATTTGAAGCTGTAATCATACAGCTACTGCCAAGACTTTCACAATAGATAATGTGCAAAAACAATAAAAAATCAGATACTGGAGTGAGAGGTTTTCTGGAAAGTTTATTTCAGTTGTTGCCAGATCTTTGGAACAGAAAACTTTCAGCAGTTCTGTGGAGGAGCACTGGCACCAGCCCTGGCAGAGTGCTGCATATTCCCCTTGCAGCAAAGGGGGGTTCACTGCAGTTCAAGCTGGCAGACTGGAGAGAGATGGGCAGGGAAAGTCCAGCCACCAGGGGAGAAGATGACACTGGGCTAGAAAGGTCCCAGGATTGAACTACATGGCTCTTGATGGAAATTGAATGTGCTTACCCTCATCCAGGTGAGCACATTCAGAACGGATCTACACCCCAAATAGAACAATGCTACTTAAATTAATTAAAATAAATAAATAAATAAATAAATAAATAAATATAAGAAAAGTTAATGAAGCAAGACTTGTGCCAATAAATGGTAAAAAATAGCTAAAAGGCCTGATTCACACTCGTCTAGAATACTGCTTCCTTCAGGAAGAAGTAGGCTGTTAGGTCATGGAGTTCGGTTTACTGGTTGTATTGACACTGGCTTACTCAACTAATTAAAATCCTCATTAGTGATCTTCACTGAAAATCTGCTATTTTCAGGTCAGGTTTCTGCCAACGTTCATTTGTACAATTCTGGGTTTAAAGCACAGAGGCTCAGCAGCAGAAAATAGCTCTTCCCAGCTATCTCACCGTCTCCTGGTGTGTCCTTGACAAATGACTTACCTCTTTGACTTTCTTTGCCATGCTGTAATGCGCAGACAAGGACTTCCTACCTGTGAGACACACAAAATCTAATTTCCTGGTATCTGAAAAATAAGGTGATGGAGAAAACAGGATTAGTTTTATATATTCAGACATTGACATTAGTCTGAGCAGTCTGTGAGCATAAATAGGGCAACTGGTTAAGTAACCAGAAGAGTTTATGATGCAACAGATTTGAAGCTGTATGTGCACAAGCCATAAAAGCTCTCTGAAAGCCTGTGACTGGCATACCTAGCAGTAACACTGGTGTGTGCAATACAGACTTGCTTGATTAAGAAAGAAGTGTAGAGGACTTTCACATGGAGTTATATAGATCTGTACGTGAATGCTGCTAGAAGTCAAGCTCTGAGTCACCACTTTCCCCTAAAGCACACTGAACAAGTTTTCTTTGGCTTACTATGTCTCTACAGGTTTTACACCAGTGTTCTTTAGGTAATCAGTTCACAATACTGCGTTTCTGCAGTGCATGTTGGGATTTCTACTTTTAACGAGATTTTACCAAGCAATGGATGCTGAATTGGACTGTTAAGATTCACAGTGATTGAAATTGGTGAATCTCCATTAAATAAGCTGAATGTGCTTACTGAAAACAAAACAAAACAAAACAAAAAAGGTACATACATTAGCATTTAAGATGTTTGTCTCCTCCCCATTATATTATGAACAAAGTTCAAATTGGGTCTAAGAATGTTTGAAAATTTTCTTTCTGTAATGAAAACCTTACCTTGTTATCTTCTCACCAAGGATGTTTTGCAGTTTGTTTGCTCCAAATTCAACCCATACTTGAATATGTGTAGTCTACATCTGGAGACATGAAAAACCGTATAATGAAGAAACCTTCGCTTTTTTTAACCTTTTTTTTTGGAGAGGGGGGTAATTGCTATATGGCTATTTGTATGTCATCTCTTTAAACACTGTTGATTAATATTCCATTTTCTAATTAATTGTTATTACTAATTACCCCTTTTGTTAAAGGAAATACTAGTGTAACTCCCACTGAAATAAATAGCTTTTAGCTTTCGCTTTATTACAAAAGAATTGGACAGCACTCAGATAAGAATAAAACTATACATTCCATTACTGTTAAACATAGAACAAAAGCTCTTCTGTAAATTACAAATCCAAACACTTTATAGCACTATATGGGTCAACTGGAGGTTTTTGTTTGTTTGTTTGTTTGTTTAATACATGTATATCTCAGGTAGGAAATAATCACTCAAACGTATTCAGGAACACGATTTCTAGAGCCCAAAGGAAAATATAAATCAGGAAGAAGGAAAAAAAATCTTGTACAAGGTACAAGAACATGTACTTTGTCACTAAGCTAAATGATGCATTAAAAAAAAAATGGCAAAAGAACAAGATTATGATGTATTCGCCCAGTTAAATATTTGTATTTCTTTATATAATATTTCAACAGTCCTAAGTGGCAAAATTAAATGTAAGAAGCTGTATGGCAGCATTAAATATGCCAATATTCTCTTTTCTTTTCCCTACAATTTTCTACCTGTAAATCTCAGACAATAACCATCAATGCAGCTGCATCATCTGGAGCTGCGGAAGAGTTTGAACCCCTGACTGATGTACCTGCACCAGCTATTTTACTACGTCGGTGCAAGAAAAAGCCTCACCAGCGCAGCAGTGCTCTGGGGCCAGTGGCAATTGCATGTGACAGCTTGCTAGAGAAGATACTCCTGCACAGGCAGCCAAACTCTCAGCAGAAACAGCCCTGTGTTGTCCTGGGAAGGGCCATCGCAGAGCTTTTGGGCACAATGCTGGCAGACGGCCGGTGCAGGGCAGATGGACAAACCACAGCGGTTCTTCCCAGCAACTCCATGGGGCAGCTGCATGTCCCACGTGCTGAGCCCCATGTCCTCCAGAGAGCGCTGGGTGGGTTCAGGAGCTGTGTCCTGCATGGGATCTGGCTATGCCATATGGGAAATCCCACCTGGTCTGGGATATTTGGCAAGGCTGGCATCTGGCAATGCCTGCAGTGGGAGCCCAAGCCCTGAGCTCTGTTCTTTCAGAGGATAAAGAGGACCCTCAAAAGTCTCTGACACTGTTGGACTCTGTTGGGAGGGATTCTACAGCTATAAGCTCAGGGGCTGCTGATTTCCAGAGACTGTTTAGTCTTCCAAAAAGCATTATGAATTAGTGTCATGTTATATGCTGTATTAAATATACAGAATTATCTTTACAGATGGTTTACAAAAATGTATGTCTCAACTTGGAAAGAATGAAAAAACTCTGGACAGAGACAGATGGGAAATACAGAAAATGCTATGTGAAGCTTTGTGATGACACAAGCTGCGATTTCGGAAACAAACAAACAAACAAAAACCACCAAAAAATCTGCTCTGTATTTTGAAATCTGACTATAAAGCACATGTCGTAAGAGCTTTTATTCTTATATTAGTGTTCCCTAACTGCTGAGAATACTTGCACACTACAATACCATTGCTAAATTCCTCAGGCTCTTCTATATTTCTCACTTTAGTGTAGGATGGAGGAAAAAAAAAAAAAAAAAAAAAGGAAAGACATTTTGGAGAACATACTGCCCCTGTTCAAGATATGAAAATTCCAGAGCATGAGTTGATTTGGATGTGGCTAACTTCTGGTGAGAAGCAGAGAGTGATCCAGTTTCAAGGTCAGGAAGTATTACAGATTAAGAACTGCAACAATATCCCATGCTTCTTTACTATTACGATTCTCATATTATTTCCCTGTGAATAAGTTATTTCTTCATCTTCCCAAATCCATGGTCTGCCCTGTGACTTTGACCCTTTTTACCACTCTAAATTTTTAACCAATCTATCCTCAGAAAAAAGCGCTTCCCGAACTCAACCCCAAGCTGGAAGTTCTTGGGATCAGTAACCAGAGACTGCCAAGATCTTCTGTAGGACACAATGGGTTCGAGTTTCACTGTCATTTGCAAAAAAACTGATATCTCTTTTCTCTTGTGTTCCGTTATGGAATACTACAGCTTTGTAGAAGTTCTCTTATAAAATACAGTCATCCCCAAACATTGAAGAATTATGCCTCCAGTCAAGCCTCCAAAACCTGGACCTTAATTAGTGGCTTCAAAGGCTAAGATTTACAGTATTTTCCATTAGTTTTATTTTCCTGAGCCAATAGCTCATATTTGGAAGTTTTTTGCTTTTTTTTTTTTTTTCTTCAAACATTTTTATTTATCTAATATTCATAATAATATGTCTCTTAAAAAAAAAAAAAAAAAAAAAAAAAACACGACAATAAAATTTGAAGAAATGCAACAGTGCTTGCAGTATTCATAATTGTAAGGTTAACCATTCAATAATAACAGAAATGTTGAGCAATTCTACATTGGTGATCTCATTTTAAAGATAGACAAAATGAGAAAATAAAGTTAGTGGTTTTCAAAGTTATACCAGGAGTTACCACCCAGGGCAGAACTGGAGGGTTCATGACTTCCATTTTCCAGCCAGACCATTAAGCTGCAAGGGGAAGAATGAGCTGGGCAAGGAACGCTACACAATAAACGCAGTGCATGGAATTGGTGTGAAATATCCTATACAAAAATGGAGCATAACATGGAATTCAATATACAAAACAAGGAATGTGTAAGAGCTACAAAGGTGGGCTAGATGATCTCCAGAGATTCCTGCTGACATCAGTGATTCTGTGACTCTATGTGCACACACAGTTCTTCTATTCACTGCTGGCATGTGGATTGTTTGCAAAAACTACCAAAAAAAAATTGTTTTAGGGTTTCTTCTGTCATGCATTGACTGCTGTCAAGTCAAATCAACTAAATAATGTTCTCCATAATGTAATAAGCAACCTCAAAGGAGAGCAGGAAGAAGTTTTGAGATCACAAAAAACAAACAAAAAGTAACTATAGCATCACTTCAATAAATCTTCCATGGTTTAGTACTAGTATTTTTACAATTACTCAGTTTAATTCTGATGTTAAAAGCAACGCAAAGGTAAGCCACCCACCTTTACTATCTGTAAAATGAAACTCTAAAGACTTCCCTCTTTTGGATAATTTGATCCTGTAAGGGCAGGATACATATCTGGAGAATGAAAAATGAGAATTTAAGGAAAAAAATTTGGCTGAAACAGCAAGCAACATCATGGGACAGCTTAAGATAAACCAAAGATAATTGAGTTATAAATCATTATCCAAATCAACAATGAATTTATTGGAAAAAGCCAAAGTACTATGTACAATTCTCTGGTTATTTAGACACAGATTGGATTCCTTATGGTGAATAGGATAGTGTGGGCTGTTAACTTAAACGGTTCAGGCATTGTATTTCAACATTGACAGTAGTCACCAAGAATGTCCATAAGTAACAAGAAAAAACGTCAGATGTAGATGAGGTTAACCAATGTTAACAACAATCATACACTAATCATCGTGTTAGGATCATAACTAAACAGAAAGATTTAGGGAATAGGTTAAATGCAACAGGATTAGCAAATCCTCCCCCACAGAGTGATTCAATCCAGTTGCATAAATGTTGTTTTAACTGTAGTGCAATCAACATACTCAACGCATGATTACGCAGGCCTTACAAAAGCTAATGTTAGCATCATTTATTCTTTGTTCTCGCTGTTAGGGCCTGGTTTTTAAAAGGTAAGGACATATCCTTTTTGTTAGTATGTATTGATATATATAAGAAGAAAAACAAGACAAACTGTTGGGTACACGCAATGTTGAAAGAGTGTGGTGGGAGCAGAATATCATCAAACTCTTACGCATCCTTCTCACTTGCAATTCCATATACTGGAAATTACATGCAGACAATCACTGTAAGATTTATTAGATTGCAATCTGATTTTGAAATTCTGTTCGCCAGAACAACCCTTCTAAATACACAGGCCCCAACCTCACTTTCACATTATGAAAGGCAAGCTGCCTGTGGCCAAAACAAACTAAATGTATTTAGTCCCTTCCTGAGTACAAAATGTAACCAACATCTCTCCACTACCAGTACATTAAAAACCCCTTAACTCAGAACAATCACCAGCCCTTGATCCTATACCTGTACTTCTGGGGACATAAACATTTCATCAAATGTATCAAGCACTCTCAGCCACTCATGTGAAATAAAGCAACTACTGTGCACCAGAAAGAGCTAGCATTTACAAGCTGTAAAGTACAGATGCACACAGTTATCAAGGATGGAATTCTTCGAAGAAAATAGTCACTGCATTTTGTTTTGGGTGTCTTGGTCCTGCTCCTTAAGGAATACTACAACATTTCTTTCTAAAGAAAAAAAAAATGGGTGCTTTCACAAATCTGCTGGATAACAAACACTATGGACTCAGAGACAGAAATTTTGTTAGATTAAAATCTTCCTTCCCTTCCTGATGTATTTATTCCTCAGTCTCCTCTTCCTCTCTGTTTCTTCCTCCCTCTTTCTCTCAAAAACATCAGCTACTTTGTCTTTGAAATGGTCTGAGACACAGCTAATGTACTAGAAGACAATGATCTCAACCTGTACTTAGCTTTGAAGGCTGTTATTTCTGTTTCAGACGAGAGAAAGGACTCACATGCCAAAAAACTTGTTGAATTTTTCCTGTGATACAAGCTGATCTAATAAAAGATAATTCTTCCTCCACCAGAAAACTTTGTCTTGATTATGGTTTTAGCTGTCATAACAACAGCACCACCATCATTATTCTCCATGTGACACAGTCAATCAGTACATATTTTTTGTCTTTCTATAAGCGGTGCATAAATCTAAAATAAACCAAGAACTGTGGGCTTTTTTGCTTTAGATAAATGGCTCAGAGAGAGCAGGAGAGAGCACTCCAAATCGTACTCCAGCCAGCAGAGCCATAACTCAGACAGAAAATGGTAGAGGCAGTGAGTGGAGCAGGGGTGGGCGAATTGGTGGTTTCAAAAGACAAACAACTGTATTAAAAAATTAAATTCAGAACCAGGGTAAGGCAAGAGATATATTCAACCACTGGCACTAAAATGGCAAATAAACTCTTGAATTAAACTGGAATTACTTGTGAAAAAATTTTCAGTTAAATTGAATACCAAATTTAACCAGAGAGGATATACGGTTGAACACATTGTTGTCCAGGTTTCTTTTTACTTCTGCTTTCAAAGGTTGGCATCTGCCAGGAGTATCTTTATGAGGAGAAAACAGACAAGAAAGAAGACTAGTCTGTAACAAGAGAAGGAGATCATTTGCCAAACAAAGAAGGGGAGAACACAAGCATACTGTGAAAAAAGGACATGAGCAAAATAAGGCTGCCAAGAGAGGCTGCCTGTTGGGAGTGCTTGAATAAGTACACTGGGGGGGAAGGGAAAAGGAAGGAAATGAAAGGCATGCAAATATTTTGGCTAGAGGTACATGAATTAAAAAAAAAAAAAAAAGGAAAAGGTCTTAGAAACCCGATGTACATCAAAGTGATCTGGTGAAGGAGATGGAAGGAAATGCCTCGTGGCTTGGTCAGTGAGAGAGGTTTCTGGGGCAGCATTAGAACCTCCATCCAAGATCATACAGAAAATAATCAATAATAATAATAATAATAATAATAATAATAATAATAGCCTTACTAATTATGGATCAGGAACAGAAATATTTAAAAGTTTATTTTTAACCACTGTTTTCACATAATTTCTGTTATAAAATGTATAAATTTAATTTCACGTTTCAGCAGATCTTATAAACTTCAATTGCTTCTGGACCTGATGACTTTTTCACACATGCAGATTAGTTTCTTTTGTTAAATGCTTGATCTACTAAAGGTACAACAGACACTATCATGTCAAATTTCTTTCATTGATGTTTGCTAAAATACCTTTAATGAGTAATGGAGAACTGTTCCTCAAGTGTCTATTTCCTTGAATAAACTGCCTATTTAGAGAGGCATGTGGGGCCTATTTTAAGAGGTATGTGGGGGATGATCTTCACACATATTTTCAAACATCCATTTGAATCCATCAGGGTTTTATCCACACATTCATTCTTCACCCTTCTTTAAAGGACAGTCATAACAAGTAGACAACTGAATTCCCGCATAAATGCATAGCTGCTGTCACCTTCTGCATAGGTGTAGCTGTACTCAGCAGTGGAGAGAGAAGCAATTCATGGGCTTGTCAGTGGCATAAGGGAGGATTTGTCTAAAGGATCAAAAACACTTGTTTCAGTGCTACACTACAAAAAGGCAGGGAGCTTAAAACAAAAGCTTTTGAGATGTGCATTGCCTACTGTATTTGAAAGACTATTTCATTCTCTTTTTCAGGGTATTTAAGACATCAGCCCTGAGCTCCCCAACACAGTCTGAGTGGTCTTGAAAAAACAGAGAACTGGTCAGTAAGAAAGCTCACAATGTTTTTTGCATTAGTTTTCCTCCACAGAATAGTTCCCCTTAGTTTCCCTGTAGGGGTTACTTTTCTCTTCTTCAGGTACAGTAACCCTGTCATTAATCATGTTCCTCTTTACATAATACTTTGAACTGTAAGGAGCTCATTTTCATTTCCCATTTCTATTTCAAAGTTGTTTATAGTCTCCACCACACCCATGCTTGCTAAATCTCTAGCATCTCATTTATTGTTTCAGACTTTACGGTTCTCCTGAAAAAAAAACTACATTTAAAACATCCGATCCCGTGTTCTCTCCCAAATGGTTGCAAAGACCTACACACTGTTTATAAAAAAAAAAAAAAAAAAAAAAAAAAAAAAAAAAAAAGGAAAACAATAAAAACAATAATTTTAATGTTAACAAGGCCAGTTATACATCCCTGGGAGGGACAGAATCCTTAACTGGTTTGTTACCTGCCACAGGTCTAGGAGGGAACCAACTGGTGAATAATGGGACAATGTGGAGAGATGAGTTTTAGTGAAACCAATAGGAGTAGTACATCCAGTATTATCTTAGCTCAGAAATGGGGAGTTGGAAATGATTACAGTTCGCTGGCTTTTAGTTGAAAGGGATGTTCTTTTGGTTAGGATAGACTTAGACAGACGCCTCAAATCTTAAATATTTATAATTTAACCACCGCACTTTTCTTTCCCCTCTCCAATGTTCACACTGTCTACAAACAACTGGAATGCCTACCTCACCCAAAAAAACGTATACAGAGAGTTCCCCAGAATTTAACTTTGTGGATCTGAAACTTTGAACTACAGTTCTTTGTATAAAATTATGAACTTTAACCACAGTCTTGCCTCTTGTAGCCTCAATGGCTACTGAACCTATACTCTGTTCCCCCTTGGATAACCATCAGGAGAGGGCCTGTTGACCCCACCCCTCTGCACGTACAGCCATTCTTTCTGCACCTATTAGTAGCTCTCACATATTCTCACAGAGTACTGAGCTAACTGCACCAATGGGTTCGTGTAAACTACTCAGCATTTTCTCAAGAGGATCAAGAACTGCTAAAGTCATGAGCATGTTACAAGAAAAGCCTGATTTCTTAAAATAACACTGCTATTTCTTGCTTCGTTGCATATTTCCCTACTGATGCATATTTTGTGAATCACAGATTTCAGTCATTTATAAGTTACCTAAATAAGACCGGTTTTGAATGGTGCACTCTGTGAACATACATATCCAGAGGTCATTTACATGTCACTCTTAAAGCTGCACAATGGCATAAGAAAGCATGTACAAAACCATAGTCACCATGGAGTGTCCTCAGGGGTGCCGAAGCAAATAAGTGGCTCAGAGTAAAAAGAAGTCATTTGTGTGCTCCTGAAAACTCCATCCTAGATGTCTTCCCTATTAACAGAGAACAACCTGAGTGCTGTACATTTCTGAATCTTCCAAAGAAACTCAAGAAATGTCATCTTGAAACATTTTATGGTTCCTTAAACTTTAGAAAGCTAAAGCTTAAAAAATATCTATATTGCTTTTTTGCTTTTTTTTTTTTTTTAAATGCAGACATGCAGACTCCTACTTTAAACATCTATGGACTTGGTTTCAGTTTAGAAGGTGTCCTTTGGTAGCCCTTACTGGTGTCCCTTGGTAGAATGTGGTGGACAAAGTTACCACAGGCTTCAGCAGGTCCTCTACTGGACCAAGGAATCCAGCACCAAATCAGACAGGTAGAAGACATGACCTTGCTTTACCATATTTAAGAAAGCAGAGAAGTGAGAGCCACTTAAAAAAAAAAAAAAAAAAAAAAAAAGTATTTATTTTTAGCCAATGAATTGGCTAAAAGAGGGCACCAGATATGACCTCTAGAAAATTCAAACTTTTTTTTTTTTTTAAAAATTCCTGTTGGATTTTCTGCTTGTTTTTCATTCTCTGTTCATGTAATCATCTCAACAAATTATTTTGGTAACAGCTTTCCTTTTCAAGAATGAAGTGTCAGCTGAGTTCATTTGTAATCTGAAACATGCCCACTTAGCAACCAAACCTATAAAATAATGCATTAAAATTCCAAAATCTTGTACTCAAAATGACATCCAGAATGAACGAATCAAATCAACTCATTACAGTAGTGGAAAGTCTGCAAATGTAAAATTTCCATTCAAAACTATTTTGGTAAATTTTGTGTTAAAATTTATATAATTCTCAACAAAGATTTTATTATAGATGCTCTTAAAAAAGTAAGCTAACAAAATATCGATATTTTTGCTTTTTGGTATCTCAAAATTACATTCTTAATACTGAACATCCACAAGATGAACAGTCATTTAATACTTATAGAAATAAAATTAATTCATAATGTTATAATGTAATAAACTTTTACTGTGTAACATTTATTTTTATGACCATTTATATCTTTAAACTGTGATAAATAATCTAATTGGTTCAGGTCAGGCAACATGACAATTTATCTCTCCTTCATTAGCTAAGATCTGTTTATATACAAGCTCTCTTAAATGACATGCATTAAAACAATTAATGTACAAGATAATTTCTCCTTGCCCACTGCAATGCACTTATAATAACACAACTGTGCTGCTCTCTCTTATGTAACCAAGCCACAATAATGAGTTCCCTCTGGCTTTTGACAAAAAACAGATTAACATTTTTGCTTTTTTTGCAAGCAGAGGCTGTTCAGACTGTTGTGTCATAACATGGCACCTGATGACAGGAATGCTAAACCCGGTCTGAGACCTGGATGGAAACCTACTGCTGATACAATAAAGAGGGGGCCTGCAGTGGAATGTGGCCCCAATCTAAAAATTCATCATTTTTCTGTTTTATAATGAATTAGCAGTAATAATTGCAGAACAACCTTCTGTGTTACACCTTCTGCTACCTTAATTTTAATGAGTCTGTTGGTATCAACACAAATTTTACTGAAATAAGCCCAGTGGACTAAAAGCTGAAAACATTCGTACCCTAACAGCTTTAGCTATTGATATTTGTGCAGCTGCCATCTCATTCCTGCTTCTGGCCATGAGCAGATTGTGCAACGGTGCATCCATCAGTTAAATTATATTGCTTGTTTCAAATACAACTTATGATCAGGCTCTGTTGATGAATGCAGACAATTCATCGGTATCAGGTTCGTACCTGGCTGTGGGAAACTTTTTCATTACAGCAGTGTGGTGCTCCTGCAAGTAAGGTCTTCTGGAGGGCATTGCACAGACAGAGCACTTCACTTACATGGTTGCCCTGCTTTCAGACCAGACCAGACATAAAGTCTGGCCACCACAGACTATGAAGAGAGTAAAAATACACCAATTTCCAG
This sequence comes from Anas acuta, assembly GCF_963932015.1. NCBI lineage: Eukaryota > Metazoa > Chordata > Aves > Anseriformes > Anatidae > Anas > Anas acuta. The sequence goes on from NC_088980.1 coordinate 132,425,951, forward strand.
CTGCTTGTCTGGATAGATAATTTTATTTTTCTGTAATGACAGAAGATGCCTTATGCCACACGCGTGCTTTCTTTCCAGGTATTTGGCAAAGCATTAAAATTGAGAATCAGTAAAGTAATATTACAGCAAATTCAACAAGAGCATCTCTTGCAAGCCTGATAAAGAGTAAGACTCAGAGGCTGCTCATACTGAGAATCCTTACAAAAATGAAGCTGCTTAGACCAACAAATCTGATCTGAACATAATTTTTATAGCACCCTTCAGTTCTACGCATAGAAGTGAAGTTCTGGCAGTATTTCTCACTTATCTTCAAGCAAAGGTGATTTTTATCACCTTAAGCACATATTTTGTATTGTATACACTTGCCATCTGATTTAATTAAGCAGATTAAGTTGTATCCTAATGATAATTGGTAGTTCTGTTATGAAACTGTAATTTACCACTCCATGTCTCAGCTGTATTTGCATATCAGATCTTCTACTGCCCTCTGCCCCCAGCTTGATACCTCTTCTCAGTGGATGATGTTTCAAGGAAACAATCAGACACCAAGTGTTTTTTACCAAACGAAGGTCTGGATTCAAGCTTTTAAAAAAATGTTTGCTTAACACCAGCTACTACCAACTGCAGATTTGGTGATTTAAGCTGGACTCAGCTGACTTGCATGAAACAACAAATTGACTGACTGGTAAGAAAGGCTTCTCACAGTGGCCTGCTCCCCAGCTGGCCAGCTTAGCAGCTCAGCTGGGGTCAAGGGTTGGCTTTGTTTCTTCAGAAGAAGGAGAGGGAAGGAAGAGGAGGAGTGTTTAGCAGTTCAGCACAAGCCTCCAAAGGGAAAACAAGGATTTGACAGACAGAGTGATCAGAGCAAGGCATAGCATGCTACTGTTATTTGTATGTTGTTACAGAGCTTACATCTGAACCTAATTTTAATAACAATGACTACATGTTGAAAACAAAAGTATATTGACTGACACTAGGGAGCTGAAGGACTTTCTTGTGTAACAAAACATACACAAAATACAGACGAGAGTGTATGTTCTGGAGCAGGACCTCCATTGCAAGCATGGTGCTTCAGTATGACCTGAGAAACTTGGAAATGAAATAGAAATCTCTGCTGCTTTAAAATAATCTATTAATTTTTGCAACTAGTATATTTTTTTTGGCTGAAGAGCCTAATGGAATGTATCATTTAGCAAGTATGGTAATTTGGTTTAAACAGCAAGTATCAGCAAGCATTGTCAATTTGACCAATATGTATTATTTTACTTTTTTCTTTCTCTACTAAACACCATTGTACTTATGAGGTGGGTGAGGACTTGTAGACCAGTCAGTTGAAAAGCCCTCTGATCACGAGACTATGAGATTTTCCAGTTATTTGAGTCATATTAATCACCACTCAGCTAATTAACAAATTTAAAACCCACTGGCAAATTTAAAAAAAAAAAAAAAAAAAATGTATCTCTATACAGAGAGAGATTGTTCTGTTTGGCTACAGTCTTGATAGTAATAAATAAAAGCATCTATTGTGTGAAAGCGGGGAAATGTCTCATCTGTAGAGATAGGGATTCGTTTTGGAATGACACAGTCGCAGCTTCTATTTTCTCGGTGTTTTGTGGGGTATGTTTGGTTTTCTGCTTATTGAGAGTGAAATCGAAGGTCAGAGGCTAAATGATGTCAAAATGCCATCTGATCATCTGATGTGACAAGGCAGCTGAGCTGTTCGGGGCTGAGTCCCAAACCCCAGGAATGGGTGGTGTATAAGGGAATATTTTTGGTGCACTTGCTGTTGCAGTCTGCAGCTCAGTTTTCAAAAATAAAATGACCAGTGAGGACATCTGTGAAAATATTGCCATATCCCTCTAAACAGGGAAATGCTGTTATTCTAGCACAAACAGATTGCCAAAGAAAAAGTGATTCAGGAGGTGTTGGCTTGATGCCTCATTGCCCCAAGCACTGTGATGGCTTTCATAGATGCTATGAAACATTTCACTTTGCCTTGGATTAGGACACTGGCAGTACGGGGCATGTGATCCCAGCCTCAGCAAAGCATTCTTTCTCTTTTCCTCATAGATTCGATGAATTTAGCCTGGGCATCTGCAGTACTATTTTTTTTTCCTCTCACATGATGGAAAGCTTTTAATCAGAACATTGCAGTGCTTACAATGCAAGCCAGTAACATGAGACCTACTGGTTTTCTCAAATCAAAAATAGAGAAAAAGGCCCCCTGAAAACTCTGAAGATCCTAAACACATGCAGCAGAGAATTCATATAGCTCAAAGAAAAAAAATAAGAGCCACATGCTCCAAAAAGAGATGTTCAGAAATTATTCTACAGGCAATCATACCAACTACTTTCTGGCATAATGCTATCCCAGTATCACAACTGAATACTTGTTAAAATAACTTCAGAACTGCTAGTCTGCAAATACCAGAAGTGCTATGAGCACAGCTCTCTGGCTTCCAGGGAGTGTGTATCAGGCACTGTGGACATAATAGAAAACCAAACTCTCAGCTCTTCAGTCTGTAAGCAATCCCAAGAAATTATGAAGTCAATAGATTTTATACATGGATGCCAGATATATAGATTATATCTCAGCAACTCCTGAGAGGAAGGTTATGGAAATATATTGTTTTTTTCTGTATGCAAACCTATGTTTTTTCCTCAAAAAGCTCTGTCATCATCTGCCACTATTTGTGACAAGACCATTCTGTCCTTGTGAACATAACCCATTGCCAACGTTGGTAATGCCACAGTAGAAGAGGCAACATTTTTGCTGGTGGATCTGCAAGGATTGTTTTTTAAACCTTGCAGGAAGAGTCTCATCAGAAATGGAGAGTCCTGTAGGTTTTCCTTGTAGCTGAAATGACGTGCACAATTACATTCTGCTAAGATAAAAGAAATAATTTCCTAACTTCACAAAGTTTTCTTATTCTCAACTGAAGTATTTCTAAATTGTATGTTAGATAAATCAGGATGAATAACAGCAAATAAAGGAAAGCACAAACAATAGTAAAAAGAATTTCTGCAGGAAAGAATTTAACAGAAAAATGTAATAAGTATTTAATAGAAGTGACCTGAACACAGCTTTTCACATGCTCACAGTCTAGGGGAAGAAGGGTCAGAGAAAGGGACTGGAGAGATGAGAAAAGGTTTAAAAGCAGAAAAGAGGGGGAGACAATACTTGACTTCTAAAATTAAAACAGTATCATAATTAGCTTCAAGAATTTAAACCAAAGTCTTGAACAGCTGAGAGTGAGTGGAAACTATTTATTTTTTAATAAAGAACATAGCTTAAGGGCAACAACAAATTAGATCAGATTAGATAAAGCACCTTTGAGGAAATAAATAAACAAATACCTATAATCAATCAACTAAACACAACAAAAAAGCTGCTTTTCATACTAAGAATTATCAAAATAAATAATTTTAATTGTAACTAGGGATTCAAGATCAGAAGAAAAAAAAATGAAACTAAAGAAAAAAAAAAGCTTATTTTTTTATTTTTTCCCTTCTCTAAGCCATGATTTATTTTACATCATATTTTAATTTACGAGCATGAGCTGTTCAGGAATCCACAATTGCTACAGTTGTAAACAAACAGCCTCTGTGCTCTTTATATTACAACGTGCTACAAGTCCTTTGCTCACTAAACCAATGCATGTGCTCCACAGAAAAGTGGCATGAGGCAACACTCAGTAAGAAAGATTTTTTCTTTTTTTAATTAAACCAGCTGATATAACTGCAGTAAGCAAACCAGCCATGGATCCAGCTCCATGGATGCACGTTCAGCCTAACTGAGTTCTGCAAGCAGCAGCTGGAAGTCATCCCTGAGTCCTGTCTCAGGTGGGCAACACCAGCTGCAGACCCTTGGACCTTCCTTACCCTGCCAGGCCAGTTCAAAATGAGCAAGCCTAAATCCTGCCTAAGAGTACCTAGAGTTTCAGAAAATTTCAAACAATCTCATCAGTTTCACCCGAATGCATGAAAGCAAACTTGAAATTTCTATATTGTATAGCTTTCCAAGGTGACGTTACCAATATTGACTAAAGCAATGTGCATTTCTGCCATTCCAGAAACAGTGTAGAAGCACCGGGGCTATATATTCATATCCTGCATCCCTGAGTAGTTCTGGTTTATATGTCCTGAAATGCTAAATACTTGCAATTGTTTTCTGTAATAAGCAAAGGCTAGTTGGCCAGCGTGTAGAACAGTTAAGCCTTTATTGTTACTAGACTTAACATTTTCAGCAAGGTTGAATAAAGCTATTATCAGCCTTTTGCCTGTTGTTTCAGTAATGTAACATGGGGCTTTTCAAGCAAATGCAGAGCCCTATACGTATTACTGAGCACTGATCCCCAAACAAAGTTGTACCAGAAAAACTAAGCCCCTTAAGAACAAGCCAAATTACAAGCCATGTCTGCTTTTGTGCCGATTACTCACGTTAACTTGTCCCAATAGATTTTCACACAATCCCAATGAGGAGCTGGATGATTTTATTTTCATCATGCATTCATCCAAATATATTATTTGAAGATGAAAATCAGTATGTCTGGTCACTAGCAAACTACATTTGACTACTGAGATAAATACAGTCTGGGGGATATGACAGCATCTGCTTTTATCTGGTACTGAACGCTGCTTATTCATTTAGAAAAGTATTATATATATGTCCTCATATTGTAGTATGCCCCAGGATTACAATCCAAATGAAGGTGTAGTGGTACTAGATGGTCTACAAAGGAAGAAGAAAACATGACCCCCTCCTTCAAAGCCTGCATAATTCAGTACTCAAGTGACAAGATGAAGGATGGAGTGATGAAGAGACTTCTGTAAGCACTGGGACAATACATAACATTTTATGTATTAACAATACATAAACCTTTTAGAAGCTTTATTATTAAATATCTATTACACTTGAATTCCCCATTTTTTTTCCAACAAAATGTTTCTTAGTTTTCCTTCAGACATAGCTGTTGAGGTGAAGCAAGCCTTACTGTTGGGTGGATTCATTTTGCCAGTTTTGATTTTTACATCTAATTTTACCCTCACTGTGTTACTCGTGCAGATTTAATGCAAAAATCATATAGTCCATTCAGGACAGGGTTTCTTATTTCTCTTCCACTTTTTTCAAAATGGTTTGCACTTCCATAGCTGAAGACTCTAAAGACAGAAAAACTACATAAATGAAAGCACAGATTTCAGTCATGAGTAGGAGGTGGCCAAATGTTTAATTTTGCTCTACAATCTGCCAACAAGAATCAAGATTTTCAGTGGTGAAACAGCTAATTTTGACAGACTGATGTCCTTATGTATTACTGACCTGAAAGTTTCTAAGGACCCGCTTTTTTTAAGCTTTCTGTCTGGGACTGATCACAGCTATTGCAGATGGCCTGGTGCCCTGGTCTGACTTCTGTTTCAAAAACATGTGAGCTGAGTGAACACTGTCTACTGAGTTTCCTTTGTCTTACTGATAATGTGGTTTAGGTGCATTCACCACTTCCCATGTCTGATATTGAATATGATAACAATATTGGGACAGGCAATTTGTTTGGTTTTAACAGGTTGTGTAATGCTGCTTTGAGATCTGAAGGATTTAGTGCAAATAAAAAAAAAAAAAAAAGATTAAAAATGCATCAGACATACTCGTGATTAAAAAAAAAAAAAAAAAAAAAGTAGGACTTCCCTGTGAGAAATTCTGATGGAACTTTATACTGTGTGCATCTAGGGAGGGAACCAGACTATATGGATCCAAATATTACTTTGTTACAGCTCCTTCTTTCTTGTGACAGCATGAAGAAAGTTGTGGCCCTGAGTAGTTCCCACCAAAAGATCCGTATTTACTCTCAAAATGTGTGCGTGAAGCCATAATACACTATGTCTTTTGTCTAAAGTGAGGTAAAGAGAAACAATTGTATTTGAATGCAGGAAATACAGCACGTCTTATACAAACTCCCATTCTATTTACAGTAACGAAACAACTGGAACAACAGCTTGTTCCACTGGAACAAGCTGCCCAGGGAGGTGGTGGAGTCACCATCCCTGGAAGTCTTCAAAAGACGTTTAGATGTAGAGCTTAGGGATATGGTTTAGTGGGGACTGTTAGTGTTAGGTTAGAGGTTGGACTCGATGATCTTGAGGTCTCTTCCAACCTAGAAATTCTGTGATTCTGTGATTCTGTGAACGAAAGAAGAATAATCACACACTCAGACAAATAATCCTTTACCCCACATGTAAGGAAGTCAAACAGAGTGAGAGAGAGAGCCAACGGGGTGAAAAAGAAAAAGAGAAAGGTAAACTGTACCTCAGTGGATTGTGGAATAATCCATTTATTCTTAGATAGGAAAACATATAGTCAGTACTTATTTATTTATGTGCTTTTAGCTACATGTTTTCTCAAATTGGTCCTTAAAAATGCCCATCTAGCACACTACATACTTTCTTTAGAAAAACAAACAAGCTACAAGTACAGCTATTACTGGCATCTGCTTCAAAAAATGTTGCCAAGTCACCTCTCAGGTCAGATCCCATTCTGTCTTTGAACACACGTAAAACTAAGTGCAAACTGCACACCATTCCTGTGGTGCAAGGCAGGACACAAAACAAAAGCCGGCATGACAAACAGAATTAAAAAAGTAATGTCCAGGAGTCTTATGGGAGGCCTGATAATAAACTTCGGACACAACAGAAACTCCTCTTGTCCTTCCTAAAGTTTCTGCAATACTTGTTCTTCGCTTTGATTTTTTTTTTACTGGATTTTGTCATTTTTAAAGCTCATACTTGCATAAATCACATGAACTCCCTTTTGGCTCTACCACCCATATATTCCACTGTTGCCTGGCCCTACCTTTAGTTTCACTATACAAACCCCAAAATTCTTGCGGTATTTTTTCTGTTACAGATATGAAGCAGTTAAGAGCTGTGACAATTAAAACAGTGTGACTTAATAGGGCACACTCATATACAACCGTAAAGTATGGTCAAAGTGTTGTTGCTAAGGGGGTGTAGCTATAATTGTATTGTCAGTGAGTACTGTGCTATTCTTAAATTTTAGAAATCTAACATTTAAAGGGATAAAACCTTTTGTATGGTTCTTTTTTTTGGGTTTTCTTTGATGCCAGAACGAAGGAAAGGCAGAAGGTTTGAAATAAATCTATGGCAGGTTTTAGGGAGGATGAAAAATGACTTCCGCTAATTTTCAGCAATTGCATTTCCCATTTGGTGACATAGCTGCAAGTCACTGAACAGAGTGAAAAAAAAAAATGCATTTGTCACTTTTAATTATTATCGGTTAGCTTCGGAAATGAGAGTGTCAGATTAAAAATAGAGACTGACATTATGATCATCTTGCAATGGAATCAAAAACGCACTGCCAGTCTCAGCTACACTAAAAGTGAGATTTACTGCCATGTAAGTGGTTATGAGGATTAGTGAAATGCTACATCAGCAGCCATTGTACTTCTCACCAAAATATTTTGATCATACAGTCTTTTTTTTTTTTTTTTCTTTTTCACATTCACACTGAATATGGTTTACAGAACAAGTCGAAAGGCCTAATCAGAACCAAGGCTCCAGGATGGTAGGAGCTGCCCAAACACACTGGCACGCATTGCTCTTGTAAGAATGCAGTCCGAAATAAAATGCTACAAATAGCTGTGGCAGATAACAGGAAAAACAGAAAAGAAAACCAACCATGACTCTGAGACCCTGTAAGTAATTACATTGCCCTGTTCAGTGACTGTAAATCTTATGCTTTCCTTTTCAACTAACTACCTTTGAGAGCTATTTCTGAATGCAAGATCTTTCAGGATTTGTCACCATTGTTTTGATGTTTCTCTCCCACTCTCCTTCACTTCCCGTTTGGGCAACACAAGAAAAGTGTGATTCAAAGAAAAGTGTGAAACGGCAAATGCATTAGGATGCTGATGACAGCTGCATTTGGAATAGATTAAAGGAGGAAGGAATACAGAAGTCACAGCAAAAAAAAATAGTTTGGAGGACTTTATGCTGCAGCCTATTGTAACTGAAGAATTTCAGCTGGGTTTTTGTCCTCATTTGAAAACCACTTGTAACTCCCTTTGTAATATCATCCAGATCCCTCTCAGTTTGATACATGTCAATGTTGACCAGTTTGCTTCTCTCACAATCTTTTCCTCGCCGTTGTAAAGCATAAGCACTACCCCAGGGATTTGCCACTGTTCCTGAGAGGTGCAACCTGACTTCCATAACAGGCAGGCTCAGGAGCAACTGGGAACAATCTGTTTCATAAAAGAAGAATGGAAAAACATTAAGTTCATGATGAATTCAACTGCAATTGTGATGTCTTTGCAAGCATGTTATTCTTTTTCCAACTCCCACCATGACAAACCTCAGTCCTCTACACAGTGTGCAGAGCTGACTCTGAGAAGGTGGCATGAAGCGTGCACAGGACACTGCCAGAAGCAAGCAGTACATTGTTGCCTTTATTGAAAATGCTCTTCACATCCTGGTGTCATGTCTAAGAGAAATTAAAGCAACACAATAGAGCTAGCCTGAAGTATTTAAGAAATTATGAGGAAGACCACAACTTACATGCAGCTGAAATTCATTTATATGTAAGGAGTTACATTTGACAGAGTTTTTGTGCATCAGATATATGATTGAATCGTATTTGTTTTCAGATTTTTTTTCAGGAAAGAGGATACAAAATAATTTGTCTCCAGGAGATAGGCTTTGATAAAACAACAAACACAGAGAAAGACCTAGTAGAACTGGTAGTAGAGAAGTTCTATTCTTTTAAAAAAAAAAAAAAAAAAAATTGATTTATAAATGAAAACCCATGTCCAAATTTTTATTTATTTATTTATTTATTTTTATAATAAAAGGTCTCAAGTAATAGGAAGCCTTTCCAATAAACAATTACAGAATTTCTTCCCTCAAAATGAATATGCATCTGGATAGATGATAGACAGGGACACATGATAGAAAGTAGCACTATTAGTTGTTGACGTTAATATTATCATTAAGCTTTGATGGGATTACAGAATAAGACTTTTGGGGAAAAAAAATAGAGAGAGAGAGAGAGAGAGAGAGAGAGATGAGAATTATTAAACTACTAGTTGTGTGAGGAATGTATATTTACTGGAATGCTGTCACAGGGTGGAAGCATGCTTGCACTTCATGCAGGCCAGGTACTGAGCAGTATCCTTCCCGGAGCCTACAGAGACCGGCAGGGCCTCACAGCAGGCACAGACATCACACCAGAATTACATCAGTGTGCTCTGGGAGGGTATTTTCCAATGCTGAGGGTCAAGTCTGTTAAATGTTCTGTTTTTTCATGGAGAATCCAGTTTTTACAGAATGGACATTCAGTATCACATTGCTCTTAGAGCAAAGTAAAACATACTGTGCACTATGACAGAGGTGAAGAGTAAATATCAAATATATATTCTCCATAATACCTATCTGAAGAACACTATTGCAAATGTATCAGTGGGATGATTACCACAAGAGAACTGCTTCACCTTGCTTCTGTGACCTAGAAGCGCCACAATTTTGGCATAGTTGCAAGCATATTTTAGAGATTGTTTGATAGCAAAATGATTAAAAGCAAGTCACTGGTCCAAGTTTTAAGTAACAGGAGTCCACAGTCACTTTCACTCTATTGTTTCTGAACCTGCTCATGCACTGCAGCATTTTGTATTTCAGATCAGCCACAGAATGTGTTTGAATAATTCATGTTTCTGTGCAGAATGTTTTGTCATTGCTATTTTTCCTTTTGTATTTATACAAAAATAACCTAAAATTGGAAGGGCAAATGTTCATCTGTGATCATAAACATTGAAATGACTCTTTTTTGTACTTACAAACAGAAAGCATACAGCAAGCATCTCATGCTTGTTACCAAAGATGATTAAAGTTACAGCTACATCTAGAAAAGACTCTGCTCTCTGACTGCTTGGACAGAAACAGTGTACTTGTATTAGTAGAATAATCCATATATTTAATATTTTCTATGAATGTTTTAGCCAGGTAGGCTTAATTTTATGTTAGAATTAATAAAAACATAGATTAAACATATCTAGGCACAACAACTCATATAATAAACACAGGGGACAAACAAAGCTGATAGTTGTAAGAACAAAGGTAGACTTGCATGAACTGGTAATTTATTACCAGATGCCACAGTATTCAACAAACTGACCATGTCTTTTGTAATCTAAAAATATAGCAATCTAAAATAACTTTCACATACTTTCAAAGTGAATTTTTTATAAATGTTTGTTACTTTTATACATGCAGATAGTGCTGAAGGATCCTTCACAGGTCACACTAGAGAACTGTAGAAGTACAAAAGGAAACAGAATTTCTAGATTAATTCTATTTCCAAAATACCATTGGCATATTTTATCTACAGTCTATTTATTATTATAATCAGAGAGGAGGCAGCAATTTTTCCCAGAAACAGAAAATTCTCTAAATATTCATATTCATTAAGGATTGTAGCTAATTAAATGCATGCATCCATTAAAGACGCAGCAAGACACAATTTTTACTTCCCAGGATACTTATTCATACTTGTATTACCTTACCATGGATAATTTGGTACACTAACACCAGAGCAGCTCACAAGCCCGTAGTGCAATACAACCTGTCTGAAAGGCTCACTTGTTCTACTGCTGAACCAGTTGCCTTAGGGCCTTAGGGATTAAATTGATCAAGTTTATGGAACAGGTCTAGAACATGCCATAACATCTGTCTTCACACGAATATGCCCCCCACACCGAAAAATTATTCTTGCAAACAAATCTACAGCAGTTTTGAATACACGCCTTTTGCCTTACTCGGGGTTATGTCACAAAGTTTGATACAGACCTTACAGGATACTTAATTCCACACATTGGTTTGAACCATCAACTTCTACAGTTCCCAGTCTGTAAGTTCTGGTCTGACCACTTCTCACGAATCTTTTAAGCACTGGATGATACCTGCTCCTTTCCATAATTCTTTTCTGGCATCTAGCCCCTTCCCAGTCCCACTCACTGGTAATTAAATCCCTGATATCTATTCTCCCTCCCAACAATATTATCTTTCAAACAGATGTTGTGAGGTGTACTTCTTGTGGCAAAACAATTAACTAAACCTTTGAATACTGAAAGATGACAAGGAACACCCATGCTTCTGCAACAACTGGTGCAGAGTCTGACTGTGGGTGATTTGGCAGTCTGGAGCAGACTGGTTCCTCTTCACCCTTCTGGGTACAACTGCAGCCAGCTGCCCCCATGAATTTTGGCCATGAGAACAAGGCAATAGCTGCCACTTGTTTCTGCACAGGAGACTGACAAAGCTGTAACATCTGTATTTGAAACATCTGGAGTTATCTTCACTTGCTTTCTCTGCATTTTTATTCATCCTTCTCTCTGGATACTTTTTTTTTTTTTTTCTAATTTAATAGTTTTTTTTTTTTTTTTTTTTTTTTTTTTTACAAGTATATAAGCAGGTTTCCATGCCAGTGTTCCTGTCTTAGGAAACTGGTGTCCCCAAACTCCCTAACAGTCAACCAGCTTGTAGAAGGTTCTGCAAGAATTCTTCCAGTTTATCCAAAGTCAAGTAGCAAAAACCCTAATTACCTCACTACCATCTAATGCCAACTAAGTAGCAAGTTGTCTTGCAAAATATGATCTTGATTGACTTTTTTCCAATAATACACAGCATAAAACATTATATGCTTGCAAGGAGGGTTGGATCTATGAGCTCTCATCCTAAATGCCTGGAAGACTGACATCACCAGCAGACTCCAGGTGGTTAATCTCTTCCACGTGCAGCATTTTCCAGAGATCATTTATGCCTGTATCTGTCTGTCATGTCATATCTTCCAGGCTTTCTCCATCTGTCAAGGCAGTCTGCTTTCAGTAATATTTTCTTCTGTGTGCTAATGATGTTATCACAGCTATGTCGTCTACCACTGGCTAAGAGTTTTGACCTTGCACCATCAGAACTCTTCTCATTTCCTGACAGCCCAGAACACTACGTTGACCCCCTTTGAGATATTCAGGCAAATTTCTCTCTGAAGAGAAAAAAGGCAGTTAGACACTCCCGTCAATTCATCTGTACTATTAAAAGAAATCTTTGGCATAGAACTTGCTGCATCTTTATTCTCCAAGCAAGTATTACTTTATTAGCACTTTGAAACTTCTGAAGAAAACCATTTAAAAGACCTATTCAACAGGAGACTAAAAGATCCCAGAAACACCCACTCCTTTAAGCTTGTTCCAGTGTCTTTTCTTTGTCTTTCTTGGCAAGAATCTCAATTTTTTGGCAGGATCTGTTGCATCTGAACAGAACTTCTTGATTGAGATTCCTCTCTCTTCATTATTTTTTTTTCCCTTGGAAAGGCAGAGGCTTGTTTTACTGCTAGTTTTCCTAGTTGCCATCTTGCTTAACAAGAGGAGAGCAAATAACCTCAAGCCTCCCTAATCTCTCTTTGTCCTTCTTCAGTACTTTAGGCGGAGTGCCACAGGCTTGCAGCAAACTTTGCTCATCTTGTAGTTTCACTACACTGTAGCTTACCGGGCCTTGCAGTTCATACATTTTTCAGTCATTTAATGTTACAAGGAACAAGTTTGTTATCGATGAGACAACTGGACTGGGTGAGTTCCAGCACTGAGATACTGCATTATTTATCAGGACAGAGAGTTGATCATACTCCTGTAGTGACATCTGAAGCTTTCCAGCTCTATTTGCTACCCAGGTTGAACTTTAATCTCATATTGCAGTGGGTGGAAGCACAGGAATCTTACCAACATATTGCAGGCATTTTCCTTGTTTCCCATGCCATGTTACAATGTGCTGGTTGCACGTTGCCTTCTGTGCATTTGTTGCCTTCTTCAATTACTCACTGATCATTCTGCATCTGCTGAAGAGGATGAAGACCTTTTGTTCCATGTCATATATCATGGCATGAGACACCAGTCCCCTGCTCTGATGCTTCCATCTTATGTGCCCACAGGATTTTTAGGAATTCTGCAGTGTCAAGCTGGTACTAAACATACTTAATTATCAATCAATTTGATCAAGAGGAAGATGATGGTAAAAATGTTGTTAAAAATAACTTTGTGATTAACAAAAAAGTGGTGTTCCACATATTTTCCAGTATCACTTAATATTTGGGAAAAGATCTTTTAAATTTGAGTTTAAAAATTATGCACAAATGTGCAGTTTTATTACCTACTGTAGTATAATGGGTGTTAGTGAAATATAGGAACTTTAAACTGGCTAATTGGTTACTATGATTTAAAATGTAAAGAACTGGAATATACCTAGCACCCAATACCTTACTGAATTTACTAACAGAAGTGAACAGAACAGTAAATGCAAATAAATCCCTTTAAAATGTGCTTACTGATTCTATATGGGTTGAAATGTTTGCTATGGCTTGATATGTTTTATTACCCTCTTTTTTGTTGTTTCCTTAGCGTTAAATCTCTTTTTACTATGACAAAGTTACATCTGAAAAAAAACATACTTTATCCTGATGCAATCATGGATTTGAAATAAATCCCCATAAAACAAACATAACCAAACAAACTAGCTAAGACATTTGCGAAAGCCAGACTAACATAGAATTTCAATGGAACATAACATTTTATTTCTAGAGAAGCATCTAATCAATTATAACTCCAGCAGTCTATGCAGAATACTATTCCCAGAGAAGCTCCATGAGTGTTTGTTTGTTGGGTTCTTAAAATACAATTTTTCCAAACTACCTCATTTGTATTAAAAACTGAAGGTCCAGCATAACATTTTCCATTTTAAATGTAAAAGGATGCTGGGGCATAGGAGTGGACACAGGTGTGGTTATTTTTCTCCTTCACTCAAGATTATGTCCACAAAGAGAATAGCATAAACTAGTAATAGTACTAATTCTACCAATAGCACTAATAATAGGTGAGGTTCTGTGTTATATTCTAGGGAACCAGACCTGCTGATGGGCAGAAATCAAAGAAGCTGTGACCAAAGGCTGTGCAGTACTTAAAGCTGAACACGTCCTTAATGTGGTGATTTTGAAGTCAATGTTATCTGACCCTGCTAGTGACATCTGAAAAACTTTCTCTTGGCCATAGCTAGTTTCCTGGATGCGTGAGGTTTCTTTTGCATATTTTCTGTAACTTGTTGCAAAAGAGGACACAATTTTCATAAAACCTTATGAATATTCAAGTAGAGAGAGTTATCTAGCTAACACACACACACACACAAATAGTCATTTCCTGATGACAATATTTTTTATGGAAGTCCCAATTTAAAAAAAGCAGCTTCAGGTTCATATTTCTGGTCTAAAGACTCATGACAGCTTCTGCCGGGTAAATGTGAAGAACAGTGTGTTTAACTGGATGTGTTTCGTGCTTTGTAAATAGTGATTTTATGTCAAGATTCTCTGTTTCCTCAGTGGGACAACACAGATACTGTGCTCTTTTGCCTCAAGTTTTTATAGTGCGTATATCTACCGAATCCAAAGCCATCCTTTCTAGTGGAAACTGGAACGATGCCACTAAACAGTAATGATTTGCTCACTATAGGCATAGCACTCTGTTGAACAAACAACCTGGAGATGAACTGGCCTGTCAGCTACCAACAGCCACTTCAGGAATGCTAACTCTACAGCCTTTTACAGTCTTGATATTATGGATTTAGGAGACAGATTCACATAAAATAACATTTCAAATTGTCAAGTTTAACCCTGCAAAAGGTTGTGATTGTTTTGCAAATAAACAGCGATGTTATAAGCATTCTTCCTTACTGCTTCTTAATATTTTACGAAAAACAGTGGAAGGCATGGTTGTCTTGAACAGCAGGCTGGCTGCAATGAGCAGAAGCGGAGAGACCTGGGCCGGAGTAAGATACCACTCAGGAGAACTTACCATGTGTTTAAATACCAGATGGGAGGGAATGAAGAGGCAGGCTCTTCACAAGTGGTGCTCAAGGACAGAACAAGTGGCAACGGGTTCAAATCAAAACATAGGAAATTCAACTTGCACGTAAGGAAGCACTTTCTCATTGTGACAGTGCTCAACACCCAAGCAGGTTGCCCAGAAAGGCTGTGGAGCCTCCACCCTTGGAGATATATTCAAAACCTGCCTGGACGTGGTACTGGGGTTTAGGAGGGCTTGGACTGGGGAGGTCGCACCGACTGCAGCAACTCTGACTAGGCAAACACTAAGCAAGCATACGCAGCTGCAAAACATTTATGATGATAAAATAAATTTTGAAGTAGATAACATAAAGTATATGAAGTACTTGTACATGGGTGGATGTTAGTGGCTGGGAAAGTTTGTAATCCAGTCAGCTTTCTGCTCTGTTAATTCCCCCATGTGCGTTTCACACGTGAAACCCGACTGTGCCACAAACAGACACGCAGGACGGGATGACAGGCTGGGTGATGGCTGTTGGCATTGCGGCGTCGGGTAATTCAGGAACAGCACAGCCCTTCCTCGCTGTATGTCCCCCACCTGCCACCGATTCAAAATCTGCGTGAAGACCACCAACACCTCATTTATTTATTTATTTATTATTTTTTAAAGTTTCCGAGCAGAACCACGGCAGCAGCTCTCCCTACGCACATGGCTGTCAGCACACACAGGCCTGCGGGCCCAGTCGCCGGGGTACGGGGCGCTCCTTCCCACCCCTCACGCGTCCCTCAGCCCGGGGCCCCGCGGCCGCCATTTCACGGCCCGAGGGCGGGCGGGCGCCCGGGGGGCTCCGGGCCGAGGACCGCCCGCAGGTGTGCCCCTGCCACCGGGCCGTGCCCCAGCCACCCCGGGCGGCCTGCGGGGAGGGCGGGCAAGGCGGCGGCGGAGGAGGAGGGGCGGCGGGCGGCGAGATGGGCTGGGGCAGGCAGCGGCCCGCGCCTTACTCCGGTACCGAGGGAACCGCTGCGGGCTCAGGGGCCCTGCTCGCGGTCTCTACCCGCCGCTGAGGCGCTGAGCGCCGCCTCCTCATCCTCCTCCTCCTCCTTCGGGGAGGCGCGGCGGGGCCGGCAGGAGGAAGCTGCGCCCTCCTCCCCTCCCTCCCTCCATCCATCCCTTCCCCTTCGTCCCTCCCGGTGCTGGCGGCGGCTCCTCCCTCGGCGTGCGAGCCGCAGCGGCCGGCGAGCGGGGCGGAGGGGCGGCGCGGCGCCGAGCGGGGCCCGCTGTGCTGGTGGTGGAGGTGGTGGCGGCGGCGGCAGCAGCAAGAGGAGGAGGAAGAAGAGGAGGAGGAGGAGCGGGAGCCGCGAACCGGCGCCTCCCCGCAGCCCCGCCGCTGGGCCCCGCCGGCGCCCCCCATGCCCGTGTGGTGCTGCCGCTGCTCCCTGGCCGGTCCCGTCAGGTGAGGGGCGACGGGGGGCGGGCGAGGGGCTGGGGGCGAGGGGCTGGGGGCTGCCCGCTCCCCGGGCGGCTTCTGGGGCCGGGGCTCGGCTCCTGCTTCGCTCCGGTGCTGGCGGTGCGCAGCGCTCTCCTCAGTCGTTTGATTAAAATAAAATTAAATAATAGCCCCGGAGGTGTTAGGTTGGCCCCGCGGAGCGTGAGCTTGGTGCCGAACCGTGGTTATTTTTATTTGTATTTTATTCCGTGACGGGTTTTCTGTGAGCCGCAGGATGCTCGGTGTGTGCGTTTGTTACTCCGAGTCCGCGGGGGGCTGGGGTCCGGCACGAGTGCCCCCTGAAAAGGGCTCCTCCGGCGCTGTGCCTTGCGGTAAAGTGTGGCAGCTGAAAAGCTAATTCGTTTTTCTTCCAAAGGGAGAAGAGTGTTTACATGTATACTATGCATTTTCTACTATTTATTTCTCCCCCGCATCAATTAAAGGTAATTAACTAAAAAGCAAAAATGACGACGAGGTGCAGAACCCCGGTAGCGCAGTTATTGCGGTTAGGTGGTGAGGCTCGACCAGGAGCTGAAGCGAGCTCTGGTGTTGGCACTGAGTCACCCCCGTGCCCTCTGGCATCTCTGCAGGACCAGAGGCAGTGATATCTTCACCAAATCCCCGCCACTGCAAAGCTGACTACTAGTTTTCATATTATAAAAACTTCTTGTACTTGCTGGCTTGCGCTGTTCAAGGCTCAGGGACCACAGACTCACGTCCTAACTCCGGGTCTGACCGGGTTTGGGTTATGATGTCCTTACAAAGGAAGGACACGCGCCTGACAGCAGTGCTTCATCTGCTGCTTCATAGGCACAATAGCTGAGGAACCGCGTGTTGTATGCAGGCATTTCTGTGCGAGGTTAGCTTCACTAAACCTGTCGGGTAGTTTGCAGCCAGCTTTCAAAGCTGCAGTGTTTTTATTGTTAGAGATTCTATAAAGCTGCACATGCATCCTGTAAGAGAGGTTTTGAAGTGTTTCTTTTGTGTTTCTAGCTTCCATCTAGCAGGGGAGGTATATAAAAATGGCACTAAAACATGCCTACTCTCTGTAAGCCTCTCTTTTGCAAGGCATAAAATAGCGTTACCTTAGATAACTTTGAGCAAAGGCTGGAAGATAATACAGGCTGCCTGTACCTATGTGTTAAAAAAAAAAAAAAAAAAAGAGATGAAAAAAGCAGTATGATAACTAAATGCCTTCTCTTTGCTTTCTTCTCACTTTAATCTAACTTGGACTTCGTGTTTTATGCATTTCTGTTATCATGAGAAGCTAATGTGTGATGGTAATTCAGTCAAATCACTAATTTGCAAACTTTTTTTCCTGTAGTGCAGGAAGTACAGATATAGAGTACTTGCCTTCAGAAATAAATACAACTTCAGAATAGCTTCCCCACTTTATAGGAACTGTAACCATCACAGAGCTGTATTCACTGTGTGCTGGTGCTGCTATTCCTTTATAGCTCTCTCTAGCTTTAGTTCCATTTTCCATTGAGGAAAGTCTTTTTGAAATACATAAGGGAACTTTCAGTGCTGTGGGAGTTTAGGCAGTACGTCACTTATGTGGCTGTGGGAGTTGGATTGATAGCTTCTGCTTTTTGGTCCCATGTAGAAAATAATTCCTGAAATTCCAAAATGGCTTTAATAAATGTAGATTCTTAGGAAATAAGTCAGAGTGCTTGTACTCAAGTTAATTCCTTTACATTTCTTATTAAAACTGTTTAGGCTTGTAGATTGCATTATTATTATTATTTTTAATCAAGGAGTCAAGTCTGTATTTTGAAGATTTAATAAAATAACTGCCAATAACAGATTATTTTTAATTTGCCTTTGCTTTTATAGTTAAGCAGATGAAGTGTGTGCTTCTTCAATGACCTGGAAAGAACTGAGAGAGAGCTACTAAATAAGCAGTAGATGATAAAAAACAAGTCTTCATAGTATAGAAACATGTTTAGAGTGAAGAACTATGAGAGGAACCCAAGTGCGTGTTGCATAAAGCTGACAAATCTTAAGAAAATGACGAGTGGTGAAAACAGTCTATCCTACAATAGCTGACCTGAATGGGGCATAGTAATTCCTTTTGTTAACTTCATGGTTAGATGATTCCTTTTGTTAAAGGATTTTCTTAGAGTGCTTAAAACACCATAGGCTGCATCTAGGGTTTGTAGGAATTTCAATTCTCTCCATTTTTGAATCTCTACCGACTCCGAGTAGCCTCACTTCTACCTTTCCAAACATTTGTTGATGGGAAGTTTTCTATGCTGCTCAGCAGGTAGGAAGGTGTGTGAATGCCTGCTGTTGTATCTCAGCTGCTCCTTCAGTCTTTGGCTGGCCTTACTGTTGTTAATTGGCTAGGCAGTGTATGCCTCCCCTTTTGATAAGGATAATGAGAAATGAGGTTTTCTGCGTGGTGGATCAAAATAATGCTTGTTGGTTATACTCTGGCTTTGTGCAAACCGAATTGGGAATCTGTGTCTCAGTGGAGCCATCTGTCCCTTTTGTTATCCTGCTGTAGACCTTCTAGGAGAAAATAGACTTTTATTTTAAATCTGCTGTTAGAAAAGCTGTGCTGAAGAGTAAAAAATTTTGTGGATTGGATGAAGCATATCTGTTTTAGTCTTGTTTTCATTAATTCTGTAGCTCTTCAAATAAAGTGTCAAAAGCAACTTTATTTTTGAAGAAATTGTTCCGACTACAACTGTTTCATTTTTAGTTTTCTTCCATCTGTCCTTGTTAATTAGAAATTACAGCAGCCCTGAAACTGAAGGACAGCTTTTGAATTCCTTCGTCCAGTATTTTGGTGACAGCCTTGGGAGGAAGATTAAAAGAATGCCTTTAATAGAAGAAACTGTTCTGCCTGGGGACTCTCTCCTTACTCTGCCTGTAGTAATAATAGGTAAGTTGTTTTGTTAACTCTTGAAATTGTGTCACTGCCATTGCCTTTATAAACCTGCTGCATGAAGTCATTTATCATAAAATAAATAATGCTTAATGTACTTACAGTGAAGAAGTTCATTAGAGAAATAAAGTTGTTATGATTAACAGTGACATCAAATTATATTAAAAGTCTTGCTACCGGAGTGTATTTTAATTCAGATGGTGACTTGGCAAAATGAGCTGTGTTATTTGGCAGCAGATACGTGAGTCTTAACAGAAGAACTGTTTTGATCCTAGCATTGATAATGTAGGGCTTGATTAACACGATACCATGTCTACATTGGGTTGCATGGTGACTGTTGATGTTGCAATGATAGAAACTTGTGGAGTCACACAAACAGTCAAAAGCATAATGTGAAATGTGTACTGTGTATTGGTTAAACGCTAACCTTGTTCGTTAGTTGTATTTTGCTGTTGCATCCATCACTGACATATGAAAGTTGTCCCATCTTTTCCAAAACGAATCTGTGTCAGCTCAACCAGTTAAGAGCAATGCACATTGTCTTGATTAAATAGCTAAAGGCTTGTACTTGTAAAATCTTGCTGAATGACAGCGCAGCAGAGTAGAGCAGGCTCCCTAGGTACGCAGCATAATTGAGACTGCCAGGGTGACTTGTATTGGGCCAAGGTTTTTCAGCAACAGCTGTTCGCCAGCTCCTTACTGCCATGACTCAATGAAAGGATAAAGAAAAGATCTGAAGTAAAAGAGGTTTTCAGTAATCTAGTTCAAAGCTGTTGGTACTGAAGCAAACCAACAGCTTGAATTGTACCTGCAAACAAGCAGAGATTCCAGAGAATAATGTTTCGACACAATGTGTTCACAGTAAATCTCTTCAGCTTTGAAAGGCTGGTGTTTGTACAGTGCCTGTTCTCAAAGCTCTCCATGACAGCTCAAAATAGTGCTCATGTAACGCATTTACGTGGATGTGACAGACGTGAATCACTAGCTGAGTTCTGCATCATAATTGAAGAGCAACAGTTTCCTGGCATTTCATCAACCTTAGTATAGGTTTGCCATATGGCTAATGACTCAGTTTTCACTGTTTAGTTTTGCAAATACAAGTTATGCAAATACCTGTGCTCAATACTTATTTTGCCTAGAACGCTTTCCTATGTGCTGGTACCAAACACAGCTGCCTTGACTATTTCTGCTTGAGGTGTGTGTCTGTAAAAAACACAAATACATTACCCAAATGGTGTTTCACAGATGCATTTGAGAAGTTTCTCAGGTTGATCTCCGTGGGCAGCCTGCTATCCCAAGTTTGGCTGTCTGAAGAAGCCTTAGAAGGGATCTAAACGGGTCTTAATATTGTAGTAGAACCACACAAAGAGTGGTGTATGTGTCCCTCATACATACGTGTATGCACACAAATGCAGTCTCTACTGGTTTAATCTTCTCTGTGCTATTCCTATGTAGCTGGAGTTAAACGTTCCTTATTTGAGCTTCCTAGTGCGATGTCCTTGTTGTGCTATTTCAGTAATTAGATGGAAAAAAGATGGCATGTGTAATAAATTAACCTCACCGTGGAACAAGGCTTCTATTGCCCTTTACCGTCTTTACCATCCTGTTTCTCCCCTGTATGATGACCAGTTTAAGATACAATTCTTAAACTTGTGCTCTGTAGTGCATTGTAGTTCTGTAAAGAGTACTAAGCTACTCTGATAATTATAAGTAGCTTCTGGCTTGTACTTCTTTTGCTCAAGAAATTGGGAAGAAACTGGTAAATTGTATTTGAATGACTTGAAATTCTAGAATTTGATGCTAGAGTGCTAACTCTAGAAGATATTCTGTGCTAAACTTTGTCATCTGCACTGGTTTTGATCATTACTGTGTAAACACAATATAGTCTTAATTTTTCATCTGAATGACAAGTCTATACAATTATGTTTGAAGTTGATTGTTTGCTTTTAATTTTGGTGTATAACAATAAATAGCAGCTTGAAGATCCCTGTGGTGGAAAACCACAGCTTTCCTTCTTTGCCTTATGGCTCTTACACTGCACAGGCACTTCCGCATCCATGTACTGGTGCATAAAATAGGTTGGTGTAAGAGCCTTTAAGGCACACTGCAGCCTCCCATAGTAGTGCAGGTTCTAGGCTCATGGAAAAACATCTTCACTGAACGCTGACTAGAAGAATCAGCCTTTGAGTTCACCTGTTAGTAAGCCTTCTTCTCATGGACAGGTGAAACATGGTTTGAGCAAACTGTTGGGGAATTTGAGGACTGAAAAATCAGAAAAGTGAAGAGACAGGCATTGAAGTGGGACTGGGAACAGAAGATGGAAACAACGTGCCCAGAGATAATGGGGAACAGGAGGCAAAGGGTGAACTCTAGAGATCAAGAGTTGGAATGACAGGAAATAAAAGCTAGCATCCTAACAATGAGTGCTATATAAAAGCATGAATAAATGGCTAACTTTAGCCTAGAATTTGAATAGCGTGTAGTAAATACCATGCATGCCACTCTAGATGGAAAACAAATGCAAAATACTGAATAGCGCCTCATTAGGAGAACACTGTGCTTTTCATTCAGTTAATGAGGAAGAGGAGCGATAGAAATACCAGTACAGAGTCGCTTGTGCTATTCTGCAGAACTTAAGTATTCTTTTATGACATAAGCTTTCCCTAGATTTTAATATTTGACCTTGCAACATGAACATTATTTCTATATTCACACGTTAAAATGTGATCCCCTGCTTTGTCTAATACTAGTCAAACAAATAGAAATATTTACCGTACAGTAACATTTTGGTTCCATCCATTTCACAGCTTTAATAACCATTTGAAAGTAGGTTAGCCTATTAAAATTACAATAATTCACATAAATGAATTGTAAAAAGCTATAAAATGAAGGGGATATAGAAAGCTTGAATTTATACTGTTGCTCTTAAATATACTGCTGAATATGGTTTTAAACGTTTCTTGTACTTTACTACATCTACTATGTTTTTACCTTATGCTGTATATATAATTTCTCATGCTGACTTGCACCATCTACAGCTTTCTGCTTTTTTCTTCCTTTTGTTTTATGGGTAGACCTAAAGAGTGCATACTCCAGGTTGTCTTTGTTTTGTGTCTTACGGTATATAGTGGAAGTGGGAACACAAAGTTGTAAGGCGGTAGCAATACTCAGGTATTACTGTGATTGACATGTAGAGCAGATCCCTTCTATCAGATCATTTTCACACCAGAACAGTGAATCTGATATACTGAATTACTAGATCACTTTATGTGCATTTTTTTCCATTGTGTAGAATGGTCATACATACACTTTTTTACCTGAAAAAGATTGTGGTTGGCTTATTTGAAGGAAATTCCTGTGTCAGGCTTTATTTTCCTGTGAGGATTATACGGTGCTTTGAATCAAATGGTATTGCATTATACTACTTTCATCGAATAAGCAGCAACAAGATTTCAGTACTTAGTAAAACTGTTAATAACCTAGAGTTTCTAAAACAGTTACTTCTTTCTTTACTAGGAAATGGACCTTCAGGAATTTGTCTTTCGTACCTGCTGTCTGGGTACAGGCCATATTTGTCTCCTGAAGCTGTACATCCAAACCCCATTCTACATACAAAACTAGAAGAAGCTCGACATCTTTCCATTGTTGATCAGGTAAGCTTTTGTTGCCATCTCTTCCAGATCTTTTCGTTCTACAAGCTAGATTATGAAACAGTAGTCTTTCTTTAATGATCCTATTTAAAATGCTTTTGCAGCTTACACAAGCAGTGCTGTGGATGAAAAAGGCCTAAACACTCTCATCCCACAAAGAATTAGATAACAATAAAGCTGTGTGGCCTCAAACAACTAGCTTCACTCATTGGCCTCTGCTTTTCTTACCTGTAAAATAAAGAGCAGTATATACCTTCTTCAGTGGCTCGTAACAAATTACACATAGGACGCTTCAGTTTAAAAACAGTACATTTTAAGAAGTGGGTATCCAAAAAAAAAAAAAAAATGTAGATTGCAGAAAAAAATTATACATAACCAGCCCAGCTAGATTATCATGTTTCTAAAGCATTAATAAGTTACTTTGTTCTTCTGTTGATTTAAATGACATTGATTCATAATCACTTGATCCAAGGCCGGTGTGTGTTTGTGGTGTTTTTGTGGTCCTTTAGGGATTTTTCCTTGTTTGTGGTGGTTTTTGGTTTTACAATCTGCCCTTTGTTGTGTTTTTATTACTTGCCAAAAGTGTCTAAAGCATCACTTGGTCAGTGAATAGCTGACCCAGGAATTCTTGCTTTCATGTCCTGGAACATTTGGTCACTATTGTTGAAGTACATTAGCAACATGTATTCTTTGGTCTTTAAATCAAAATATTCCCAAATAATACAGTTCTCATTAAGACTTTTTTTTTTGTACCATTAGGGACATGTAAACCAAACCCATTTTTCTTTTCTGAACAGTATGCATCCTTAACTGTTTGCGTTCACAACTTTACAACTGCTGCTGTTTGGTATTTGCTATACTTGTATACATCTGATTTTCCCATTCCATCTGAACAGTTAAATCTTCTCCTTTATTTTTCTCCCCATTTGTTTTCTGTATTATCATTTTCTACTCATCTCATCACACTGCTGATTGATTACTCACTGTGCAGTCAGCGAGTGTATTGCCCATGTGACTATAAATTTTTTGAAATATAAACACACGTCATGGGGAAGTTGAGGTTGGTTGACTTTGGTTTGGGGCTTTTTGGTTTTAGTGCTCTGCCATTTGCATGCAATGCAGTTTCAAGGTTTGTTTTCTGGCTGGAAAGTAGGTTGACTTAGCTTTTGGCTATAGGTGTTTCATATACTTCATCCTCCCTCACTCCCCTATATGTTCTCCCAGTTTTGGAAGCCAAACTTGTCTTTGTCAGCAAAAAGACATTTTTCTCTTCAGGTTTTTATTCTCTTTTTCAAACATTTGCCACTGCGTCACAGTGTTTCTAAATAGGAAAATGTGGCTGGCTAATAGATGCTGAAATATGAAAACATTTTAGAATGTTCTAGAAATAGTTCTCAAGATGAACTGCTTTGTAAAAACAAGTCTAATTCTAATTAATTTTTAAAATCAGTATTTCCAGTACTGCCATTATTTCAAAATAAAATAAACTTGCTGTTAGAACTACACGAGCAGTCAGAGGACCCTTTTCTGCTTGATCTTTAAAACGATGTTTTTAGGTTCCCTTTTTGCTTTGTCAAAATGAGACTCCTAGAAATACTAGCAATTCTCTGTTAAAAGCAGTCTGTTACCTATAAATATAAATGCTATTAAGTTACTCTGTTCTCTGAACATTTGTCCCAATTTTTCAAATAATGACCTGCCTTGGTATTACTGCACTACCACATAATTCTCAAATGGCAGAAATCTATAATATAAAAAGTTAGAGAAGAACTGAATCATGGTCGTTATTTCTAAAAACTTCTGATTTAATTTCTACGCTACATATTTCTACTTAAAATGCAACTTGAACTAATTGTGGTGTTCGTACATCAAATTCAATTTCTGTACATCAGAACAGCATGATAAACAGTGAAAGTTGTAACTCTTGTACTTCAGGATCTAGAGTACCTGTCTGAAGGCCTCGAAGGACGCTCTTCAAACCCAGTTGCTGTGCTTTTTGATACACTCCTGCATCCTGATGCTGACTTTGGGTATGACTACCCACCAGTTTTGCACTGGAAGCTAGAGCAACATAATTATATTCCTCATATAGTGCTTGGTAAAGGACCACCTGGTGGGGCTTGGCATGTGAGTAAATATTTTATATTACTGGATGGTAACTTGATAATTTTATGGTCTAGGAATTGTCTTGCTAAGGTTGTTTTAGATGGTAATGGCAATTTCATTTACCAAAGGTCAAGTATGTTAGAGATGAAACATTACCCTTAATTTTGGGAATCATCACCATGACTGCTGTCTTACGTTTTTTATTAGTTTAAATTTAATTATACTAAAGAGTATTCTCTGACTTTTTTCATACTGTTTTCAGCTGCTGTTATACAAAATCTTAAATCTTAATGTATTCATCCTGTTGCTTTTATGCTTTTCTCTTGTTTTGTGTTTTTATAAATAACTTGCTTTTATTTTCCCTTTCACTTGTTCTACTTTTACATAAAAGTATCCGTTTGAAATTTATCTTGTTTTTCTTCCTTAGTCCATGGAAGGCTCTATGCTAACAATCAGTTTTGGAGACTGGATGGAACTTCCCGGGCTCACCTTTAAGGAGTGGGCAGCTAGCAAGCGCAGGTAGAGATGCTGCATAATGTATTCGGGAAACATACAGTTGCTGTAAGATAGACAACACTATTTTAAGAACTGGAAAACATTCAAGCTGCATTGTTTACAGGAATGCTTCTTTTTTAGTTTATTTAATTGCCTGATGGCACTAGAAACGATACTGCTGTGTGCACTTGAAAGAAAATTGACAGTGGTTGGACAGAATAATGGCTTTGAGTGCATCAAAATCATACATACTAGCAATGTTGTGTTTTAACAACATTTCTCAAATAAGTGCTGTTACTGTAAGTAGCTTTAGGCATTTAAAATCTACAGAAGTATCACAAGTTCCTCTTTCACTGTGGATGTCACTTAAGTTGCTCTGCACGGTAGCTTTCTTGTAATTCAGGAAGTCAGTATTTTTCAGCTTTTGCTTTACAGACAAATCTGCAGCATCTAAAATGTTGCTATCAGTTGTATTGTTGAGAATAATTCATTACTTCTCAATATTATTTTATTGTAAATTCCTTGGAAAACATTTAAAAAAAAAATACTGTCTTGTATGATTCCATGGCCTTTGCTTCAAGGATACAATTAGTTCACAAATGCCTGTGTCAGTAGATGAACTGTGCATAGGCTCTTCATAAAATTTCAATTTTCCTGACTTAATTCTAATTAAAGGAAGCTGTTGTTTTGAATTGGGCATGTGTGTTTGAGCAGACTGTTACTCGTTTCAGGACAACACAGTAGAGAAACTGTACCTTTGTTCTTTAATCGCTTTCTTAGATAATGACAGTAGTCTTGCCTCCGTATGAACTGAAATCCCATAAGCTGCTTATTATCTGAAGCTAATTTGTTGATATTATAATTTTCAACAATACTAAAAAAAGAAATGCTGACCAGCTTTACTACAATTAAACAAGCATATTAAAAAACATAGATAATTAAAACTTGTAGTTGTGCAAAATGGTTTCCTTAAAACAGGTGTCACACTTGCATCCAACCTCTCTGAAAACCTGATGAGATATTTATTAGTGTATGTACTTTTAAATGTTCAGGTTACTGTTTTGTTAATCTGTTAGGGTAAGTAACCCAATCTCTTGTAAACATGCTTCAGAGTGTAATTCTGTGGCTACCCAATGTTCACTACTTTTGGCTTCTTAGAGCTTGCTTCTAAAGAAGCAGCAAAATTCATGCAGCTGTTCAAAACAATTATACTTTCAGCTTAAATTTGTTGTAAATACATCAATAAACATGAAAAACATAGATGTAATACCAGGATTCCAATGCAAGAATGTTTTTATTGGGCATTTGACTATCGTAATCCTATTCACGTGTGTATTAAGGTTCTGTGTGAGGCTTGCTTTTTTCATTTCTGTGGGACTTAATTCTGTGATACAGAACTACTTATTTTGATCCTTAACTGAACTTACCTGTACTAAAAGGAGAAGTCTTTTGAGTTGAGTAGTCTTCAATA